>NC_053037.3:143638997-143943116 GCF_002575655.3 Aegilops tauschii subsp. strangulata
CCTCGCAGTGTGCAATATAGCTACGAGATCCTGTTGTCTGTTGGAATTTCACTTTAGAACGGTTGGTTTTGTTCTTCAAACAGTTAGCCTAGAAGAAGATACACTTGTAAGGCACATACATAAATACATGTTCAATATGTCGTCTGATCAAATACATATAGCCTACCTGATACTTTGGATCAGACCAGTGTTTAACGAGGGCTGTCCAGTCTTCATCTGTAATATATTCCACTGGAGATGTTTGGGCGATTTCATTGTTAGCCTTGCCTTCAAAGTGAGATTTTCTAAGGTGGTACCGATACTGTCGCAGAGCAGACTGAAAAACATGAGTGCATGCTTGTTTAGTTGCATCATCTTTCGGATCCAACTTGAACCTCATCTGTTGAAAAAAGAATGTGAGTCTTATTAGGAGGAAGCTAGAAAGTATGGGACAGAGCAAGACAATATTACTAATTGCAATGAATAACATTACTTACGGATAAATGGTCAAGGAAGGTGTTAAACTGGGTATAGTCTTTCTCATTCCTGTACTGGATCCACGTTGGGAGGATACGTGCATGACACCTAACGGCAACAACTGCCTCTGATACTAACTTGGCTGACTCTATAGCATCACGTGGCCTTTTTAAACCTGCCTCAAAATGGATCTCCATTCTTCCTCCTTTAGATTTTGTTAATCTGTCAAGCATTATCCCTGATGTCTGTTTCCGCTTGCGCCGTGGTGCTAGTTCAACAACGAATATGGAAAGTGTTAGTGTACATCAAACTGTGAGAGTACATATAAAGGAGCATGCAACTGCAACTTGACTCGGTCAGGTACCGTCTTGGTGTTGATGCTCATGAGGTTCATCTGATCTTGCCAAGTCATGTTGTGTCAGCAGTGCTTCGGAAGTAGTGTTAGGTGCGAAGGCAGCTTGGGAACTGGCCAGTTCCGGAGCAAACGAACGAGTAACTGGTTGAGATGCTGGTACAGTTGAAGCGGATGCTGCAGCTGGTGGAGCAGGTGATACTGTGTTTGTAGATTTAGCCGGTGGACTTGGACCTTCTACTACACTATAAGTACCAGCAGAATCTCGACGGCAGAACCTTTTCCGTTTCACCCGACGAGTAACAGCACTCCCTACTATATTATTTTCCTTGCTCTTTTTTGACTTTGCCATGTCAAGCTGTACGCACAACACAAAAGAATAAAATCACTCTTCAGAACTCATTGATGCACGATACAGACAAGCAATACTTTGATGTAAGACAACCATATGAGGATGGAATATGTAAGAAAAACAGGACGGCATGACATATTCACAGCTACGATGTGCAAACTAAGCAGAAGGATTTTCAAGAAAATAGAAGTAATGCAAGCTAGACACCATATGAAAGATGCAACCAATATTACTCTGCCAAGTTAAAAGTGTCTTGTCATAGGTGGCAATTCGAAAAATTAGAAGCAGTACAACGTTGAAATCAATGCAAGATGCAACCACTATCAAACTGCCATGTTAAAAGCGTCCAATCATGAGTGACTGATGTGGGATACACAATAGCAGTATTTTGATGTAAGAACATGGTATGATAGATAGATGCAGTGTATTCTAGACACAGAAAGCCATGTCATATGCACATGTATAACGTATAAACTCAGCAGGTGCAATTTAATCAAAATAGAAGAAATACAGGCTAGACAACATATGCAACATGAAACCAATTATCACACTGTCAACTTAGAGCAAGCACCTGTGATGGTGGAGTACGGGAGATGAACTCATCATGTAGACTTGGGACTTCAACTTCATTAGCAGTAGCAGTGGCAAATCTAGAGAGTCTCTGTTTGCGTCGGTGCGGAGGACCTCCAACATCCCCTAACTTACTCTTTTCCTTCCTATTTTCTGATATTGCCTTATGAAGTCAAAACCACAAGAAGATGAATAAAATTAGCTCTGCATAACTGGTTGATGCATGATACAGACGAACACTACTTTGATGTAAGGCAAGCGCAGGATAGGAGGATGGAATATATACAAAAAAAGACAGCGTTTCATATTCACACGTACGATAGGAGGATGGAACATGTATGAAAAAATAGTAAGCGGAAGGCATTTCAACAAAATTAGAAGAAATGAAAGCTAGGCACCATATGAACATGCAACCAATATCACTCTATCAGGTAAAAAGTGTCTCGTCGTAAGTGCCATTTCAAGAAATTAGAAGCAGTACAAGCTAGAAGACAATGCAAGATGCAACCTACATCACAGTCCCAAGTTAAATGTGTCTTATGGGTAAGTGATCGTTGCAGGTATAAGTTGTAAGCTACGCGGATGCAATTGAACATAATCAGAAGAAATACAAACTAGACATCATACGGAAAACGCAACCACGTATAACAGTTCCAAGTAAGAGCAAGCACCTGTGATGGTGGAGTAGGGGAGATGTGCTCATCATGTACACGTATGTTCTAGAAACAGGAACACGTGTCATATTCACAGGCATTATGTGTAAAGTAAGCAGATTCAATTCAAGTTAGAAGCAATACAAGCTAGACATCATACGCAACATGCAACCACATATAATAGTGTCAAGTTAGAGCAAGCACCTGTGATGGTGGAGTAGGGGAGATGTGCTCATCATCTACACAGCTACGTTGACTGTCCAGCCTTGTGTTGTCTTGCGAATCTTGTTGGGAGGATGGCGGAGTAGAATCTGTAGAGACCCCCTGTTTGAGTTGCTCCGAAGGACCACCATCATGCACTGTCGGACTAATTTCCTTCAGCTGTAATGATTTTGCATTGTGAAGTCAAACCGATAAGAAAAAGGAATAAAATTCGCTCTTCAGAACTCATTCATGCATGATACTGACGAACACTACTCGGATGAAAGGCAAACACATGATGCGAGGATGGAATATGTATGAAAAACAGGATGGTGTGACATATTCACACCTATGATGTGGTAACTAAGCAGAAGGCATTTCAACAAATTAGAAGCACTGCGAGCTAGACACCACATGAAAGATGCAACCAATATCACTCTGCCAAGTTCAAACTATATGGCGTTTCAACAAATTAGAAGCAGTACATGCTAGAAATCATATGCAAGACACAACCAATATCACAGTGGCGACTTAAAGGTGCCTTATCATAAGTGACTGATGCGGGATATGCAAGAATAGTAGTCTGATGTAGAAACAGGAACACATGTCATATTCACAGGCATTATGTGTAAAGTAAGCAGATGCAATTCAACAAAGTTAGAAGCAATACAAGATAGACATCATACGCAACATGCAACCACATATAATAGTGCCAAGTTAGAGCAAGCACCTGTGATGGTGGAGTAGGGGAGATGTGCTCATCATCTACACAGCTACATTGACTGTCTAGCCTTGCGTTGTCTTGCGAATCTTGTTGGGAGGATGGCAGAGTAGAATCTGTAGAGAACCTCCGTTTCAGTTGCTCGGAAGGACCACCATCATCCAATGCCTTGCCAATTTCCTTCAGCTTTATTGTAACACTGCAAGAAGGCACACCTATGATGGTGGTAACTAAGCAGAAGGCACTTCAACAAATTAGAAACACTGCAAGACACCATATGGAAGGTGCAATCAATATCACTCTGCCAAGTTAAAACTGTCTCGTCATAGGTGGCGTTCATCAAACTAGAAGCAATACATACTAGAAATCATATTCAAGACACAAACCAATATCACACTGCCAACTTAAAGGTGTCCCATCATAAGTGACTGATGCAGGATACACAAGAAGAGTAGTTTCATGTAAGAACATGGTGTGATAGACAGATATAGTATGCACCAAAAACAGGCAAGCGTGTCATATTCACATGTATCATGTGTAAGCTAAGCAGATGCAGTTTACACTAATTAGGAGCAATACAAGCTAGACACCATATGCAACATGCAACCAGATATCACACTGCCAAGTTAGAGCAAGCACCTTGGATGGTGGAGTAGGGGAGCGGAGACTTGGACCTTGTAATGCACTATCAGTACAAGGAGAATCGGTACAGATGCTCCGTTTACGTTGCTGCAGAGGACCACCATCATCGCCTTCCTTATACTTTTCCTTCCTCTTTCTTGATTTTGCCCTTTCAAGTCAAACCCACAAGAAAAAGGAATAAAATTTGCTCTTCAGAACTCAATGATGCATGATACTGACGAACACTACTTTCATGTAAGGCAGCCGCATGATAGGAGGATGGAATATGTATGAAAAACAGGACGGCGTGACATATTGACATGTATGATGTATAAAGTGTAAACTAAGCACAAGGTGCTTGAACTTGTTAGAATCGAGGCAAGCTAGAAACCATATGAAAGATGAAACCAATATGACTCTGCCAAATTAAAAGGGTACCCTAACAAATGTATGTGACCAAATTAGAAGCAATACATGGCAACGGGCTAGAAATAATATGCCATATGCAACGAATAAATGTAACTCATCGTAAGTGATTGATGCAGGATACAGAAGAGAGGTAGTTTCATGTAAGAACAAGGTTAACACATAGATGTAGTGTGTACCAAAAATAGGAAGGCATGTCATATTCACAGGTATAGTGTGTAAACTAAGCAGATGCAATTTACCCTAATTATAAGCATTACAAGCTAGACACCGTATGCAACATGCAACCACATATCACACTTCGAAGTTAGAGCAAGCACCTGTGATGGTGGTGTAGGGGAAGTGCGGTCCTCAAGTACAGAGCTACGTTCAATATCTTCATTTAGGCTTGCTATTTCTTGAGAATCATGTGGAGAGGATGAAATTGCATTCTTTATAAGAGTATTGCGTCTCATATTAACCCACGCGCGTGACTGTCTCATCATAAGCGATAGACGCAGGATACACAAGAACAGTAGTTTGATGTAAGAACATGGTGTGATAGGCAGATGTAGTATGTACCAAAAACAAGAAGGCGTGTCATATTCACATGTATAATGTGTAAGCTAAGGAGATGCAATTTAACAAATTAGGAGCATTGATGAGGGATACACAAGAAAAGTAGTTTGATGTGAGAACATGGTTAATAGAAAGACGTAGTATGTACCAAAAACAGGAAGGCATGTCATAGTCACGGGTATAATGTGTTAACTAAGCAGATGCAATTTACCCTAATTAGAAGCATTACAAGGTAGACACCATATGCAACATGCAACCACATATCACACTGCCAAGTAAGAGCAAGTACATGCGATGGTGGTGTGGGGGAATTGCGGTGATCAACTAGAGAGCTACGTTGACTATCTTCATTTAGCCTTGTTGTTTCTTGAGAATCATGTGGGGAGGATGATAGTGCACTCTTTAAACGAGTAGGGCGTCTCACAGTAACCCACTCGGGTGACTGTCTCATCATAAGTGATTGACGAGGGATACAAAAGAGCATTAGTTTGATGTACGAACATGGTTAATAGACATATGTAGTATGTATCAAAAACAGGAAGGCATGTCATTATCAAAGGTACAATGTGTAAAGTAAGCAGATGCAATTTAACCAAATTGGAAGCAATACAAGCTAGACACCATCTGCAACATGCAACCACATTTGACAGCGCGAAGTTAAAGCAAGCACCTGGGATGGTTGTGTGTGGCAATTGAGATCATCAACTGCAGAGCTACGTTTACTGTCTCCAACTGCTGACAGTGCACCCATTAGAGCGCTGGAACGCTTAGTGCTTATCTTCGAATTACACTGGAGCGACTTCTGTCTTTTCTTTTCTGCATTCATCAACACTGCGTCAGAGTCTGAAATACCCATGCATAAAAAAAATAGTGTGAGTATGGGTGAAGTGTGTGCACAATTAGTACAGTGTAAAGGTAGCAGATAGCAGGTCGGTGAGAAATAAATGACGGGAGACATATGATAGCTCTACAACATGCATGGCACACTAAATTACTACAGGATTCTATGAAAATAACAGTCGACTGAAAAAAAAGGGTCAGTCCATTTTTTCTGCACCGTCTGATGTACAAAGAACGGGCAGATCGCCTTCATCTACCTCTAGCCAGTCAGTGTTGACGATCTTCCTCGAAATGCCAGTGACCACCAGGCCAGTATTCCTCCCCTACCTGCGCCCTCCCCTCGACCTCACCGCACCGCCGTGCTTGGCACCGCCCCCCGGGCCATCCATTCAAGCCCCGCCGACCTCCAGATCGGGCGCAAGCAGCTCCTGCGCCCCACACCCCTATGATAGACACCGATGCGCTGCTTCCCCGGGGAACAGGCAGACTAGGTGCTCCGCGCGCCTAAGCGGGTGCTGCTTCTTTTAATTGCGGTTCGACTGACCCTGAATTGAAATCCAGGCGGGCTACTGACCTCTAGCAAAGGTGAAATAGTAAAAGGGAGGAAACCTTGTGCATTTAGTATCAAGAAGAAGATGCAGTAAGAAGCGCTCAACTAGTTTCTTTCGTGGGATGAATACGGTGTGAGCGGAGACGTAAGATTTGCATGAATAAGGGAAGAGGAGTACCTCTTTTCTGCTGGCAGTGCTGTGTCCTCCTTCTGTTTTTCCGACGATCTTCTTGTTGTTCACCAGAAACCAGAAGTTGTGGAGGACGGTGCAGCCTTGGACGAACCCATGTCCAAGTTGTTGAGTGTGGTGCGGTGGCCCTCTGTCGGCTGCGGGGAAGCAGATCCGAGGCGGTGAACGACGGCGTAGCGGGAACAACTCTGGTGCGGTGGACGGTTGCGACAGTGGAGACGCAGCAGTGAGGCGCAGGACGGCGTGGTCGGAGTGGTTCTGGTACGGTGCACGTCGGCGCCGGCGTCGTGGAGGCAGCTCTGCCTAGGCTTCAGCTGCTAAGTCCTTGAGGGCGTTGCGGTTGCGGTTGCGTTGGACGACGACGTCGGGGTACCGGCTCCGGCGTGATGGAGGAGGGCGGCGGTGGATTGGCCGCTATGGGGTGGAGGACGGAGGAGGCTGGGGTTTCGCGGCTGGTGGAGAGGGCGTTTTCGCACCCACGGAGTATGAATGGGGAAACGAAGGGAGGCGGGGAACTAAGGGGGGACAATGTTTCGGTTTGAGACGCGCTTGTTTGAAATTTGGGGAAAATTACAAACTTTGCCCCCATCTAAAATTTCAGACATATTGCAGGTTGGGGGTAGGACAGTCATGTCACGTGTCCCAAATGTGGGCGGGATAGATTTCGGCCGAGCGCATGGGTAGGCGCCCACGGCGTATGAATGCTTCTCGGAGGCGGTTGAGACTGGCATCTTGGTGAAGTTACAAACCTACCCCGGTTTAGACCTTTGGACATCGGGCCGATAGGCTACACGGGCCAGAGTCAGGACAGTAATTTCCTACCACCAAAACATTAGTCTCGCGCGGTTTCGGGTGACCAGAGGCCTATTTGGCGCTTCGTTCAATATTTGGGAGCAGAAGCATTAACGTTTTCGGTTCTCTTGAGTTGAACTTTCAGGATTTGTCAAACTTCACAAATCTTTACTCTTGAAAATCCAAAAGCTACGATTATTTTGGAATGGAGGGGGTACATTTGAATATACATTGTACACAAGTATATATTAAAAAATATGCAACTTACCTCAGTTCATGCATGGTTCCAGATATAATCTCCTTGGTTGCAAAAAAAAAGTTAGATATGCGTATGAATATATATAGCATGTTCAAACTCACAACAAAGATTGATGCCCCCTTTTACATCTGATTTACAAATGCCATTATCTCGGGTTCAGATAGATGAATGCACTTCCTATGAATTCGAATCTTCGAAACCCCCTTTATGTTGAATTCGACATGTATTCTATTTCGTAGCTAGCAATTTGGAATGTATCCATGCAAGTGACAAATGTATAAAGTGCTCACACTAACAACATGGAGTGCACTAATTAATGTTTATATATGAATTGCAAAAGGATCCATTGCCTGTATTTCAAACCGCTCTCACTCTATGGACCGATAATATGAAATAAACACATGCACATGCTAGAATTCAATAGAGTATGGGTGTCTGATAGACCGATTTTCATCCATACACAATTTGCAAAATTCATGATCTCATCCAAAAATAATAATGCCATTTATATTTTAATTTAATGCGTAGAACTGCCTTTTACACGTAGATGCACTATGCCTCGCCCCGTTCTCACAAACGCGTTATATATCTCTCTATCTAACGCATAAGTGCACACACTTTATATGCATCGGCATTTCTCTTTCACACATGCTCACAATCTCTCTCAGGGTGTCGGGGTGTCTCACGCACATGCTCTCTCTGTTTCTCTCTCTCTCTCTCTCTGACTACTATGTACCACTCTTTTCACTAATCTCAGTTGGAAAACACTGTTTCTCTCACATGCATATATACACATGCACGGTCTCTACTAGCCCTCTATACCCACTTATATGTGCCTACGTGTCTCCCGCACGCACATTATCTTTAGGCCTCTCTCGCACACATTGGCCCCCCGACACACCTCTCTCTTAGTTTGGCAGATATGATTTCATCATATCATTCGGTAGGATATCCCTAGCTGTTAGGCTGGATGGTAATACGAGGCAAAGTTTTACCCTAGTTCGGACTGGACCCTTGCAGTTGAAGAAAGAGCCTACTCCTGGTACTGTATATTAGTGATAGGGGTGTGTACAAAGTACACGTGAATACTAGGCATTGTGCGTGTGTGTATACTATCGACGAACTAGCCCCCAAGCTTGTATAACATACTAAGGGCCTAGGGTTACAAATCATATATAGTCGGCTTATCACCATTGGGGATAGAGTCCTCCGCGACTCTGGTAGCTTCGTGTTGTACGCCGAGTCCTCCACATGGGTCTTCGTATAACACGTCTCGGTCCAACCTATATGTGGCGCAGGATGGAACCGACCCATGAGTCTTCATGTTGACCCACCACAACTAGAAATGATGTGCCCACCACACCACACACGCAATCGTCCACGGAGCAAATAAGCATATACAATAGTACAACGGTATCTAGCTCACGATACTTCTCCATATTTTGTTGATGACACTGACGGACTTTGCATTTGATGCGTGCTCCGTATTTTGTTGACGACACTTACGGTCATTGTATTTGAAGCAAAAGCACGATATGGTCACTGGACTTCAGAATAAGCTCATCATGGTCACCACATACATTTTGTCATGCTAACCAACATGTGGTTGGATGGTTAGAGGACAATGGTTTCTCGAGCCCACCAAGGTTAAAGTCCCGGTGCTCGCATATATCTTCTGTTAATTTCAGTATTTTCCGGCGATGTACGTTCAGTGGGAGGAGACGTTCCACTCGACTACGAGGCACCTATGATGACTTCGTAAAATCTCAAGATCATATATGCTGGCCCACTCTCTCGAAGGTGCTCATAGGGGTAGGGTTCGCGTGTGTGCGCTTATAGCGGTGAGTGCTTGCGCGTATATATGAGCCCTTGCGTCTGTACCGTGTTAAACAAATACATATCATGATTATACGGTCACTGGCTCTCCCGTACAACTCCGTATTTTGTTGATGACACAATCAATTGACCAGTCAAACGTTCCACGCGGCGCAACTAGTGTTGCACCATCGGGGCGCGTAACCATGGGGCCCACCTGTCAGCCCTTATATGAAAGAAAGAAATTGTAGTTTGAGTCTGTACTGTGTTAATAAAATAGGAGTACATTTTAGGGTGATCATACGGTCACTGGCTCACCATACAGCTCCGTAATTTGTTGATAACACGATCAATTGACCAGTCAAACGGTCCACATTCAGCAGCGCACATTACCATAGGGCCCACCCGTCAGCGCGTATATGAAGGACAGAAATGGTAATAAATTAGTGGTCGGTGGGTATTCGAAGTCATGAGACCTCTGGTTGGCAGTCACCGGCGGTTGGGGGCGTTCATTGGGCGGTGGGGTGGGGATCCCCGGAGAAAAAGCTCGGCGGGGGGGGGGGGGCTAGAGGGATGGCCGGTGCGGCGGCGGACCGACGGTGGGGAGTGGTTCCGGGGAGGGCGGGCTGGCCGCGGGCGGCGGGGGCTGGCGGTTCGGCCGGTGGTGGCTCGCGGCTCAGGGGGGGTGGAGTTTCATGATAAACTAGAGGCCCTTGATTTCGTATCCAACGGCTGGAAAATCTAATGACCAGAGATGAAAAAGTCAGTCGACTGACGTGTAGACTCACCCCGCACGTACACATGCACGCACGCAAGACACGCATGCATGTAGGCATGCAACACTGACACATACACACGCACGCATGCTGGCGTGCAACACTGACACGTACACATGCACTCACGAACACACGCACGTACGCACCCATGCATGCAACACTAAAACGTACCCTTGCACGCACGCAACACTCGCACGCCTGCATGCACACAGCACACGACGCAAGACACACGCTCAACCTATACGTGCATGCACCCTTTGTTAAGGACAGGGATTGTTATGGGTATTAATGAATCTTATCTGTGATAAGCAGAACATTGATGTTTGCAGCGGTCTTTATGAATCACAACGTATCGAACGGGCTATCAACATAGTAGGCTTATCTACATGAAAAAGATGACGTCACACTCAATGAACAATCATCGGTTTATGAAATGCCCGCTTCTGACCGCCCTGGCCCACCAAAGGTTCCTCTGCTGTGCGCTGCCTGCGTTGGGTCACTGACATGCAGGCCATGCGCCCAAACAGCCCACACGTCAGTGGAAGAACGGCGCAGTGTCCTAGGTCAGAGTCGAGGGCACCACTCGCGGCACGCCCAGCTGAACACGCCTCCGTGCCGCATTCAAATGCCTCCATGAAACCCGCCCGTGTGGAAGCCGAGAAACCCACTCTGGACACACGTCCGTTCATGACCGGGCCGGCGTTTAATGCAACGCCGGCCGAGCTCCTCCCGTCCGCCGTCTATTTAATCTCCTATTTAAACGAGGCCAAACGCCGGCCAAGAATCGCACATCTCCGCCGCTCCCCTATCTCCTCCACCATTATGTCCACTCTTACAATGGCTTACGAAGAGTAGTTATTCCGCATCCAAGTAGGCTGAGTAGCCCGCCGGATACGAGCTATGCAGCTCGCTGATCCACCTCCCTCCCCTCGCCCGATGGAGCCAGTTGCCGCCCCAAGCCGGTGCGCGGTTCAGCAACTCGCCGCTCCAGGCCAGCTCGACGAGGAGCGGCGCACGGGCGTCTTTGCTGCCGTCCACGCCGCCGCCTCGTACCGCGTCTCCCGTTTCTGTGGCCGAGACTCCCATGCCAGCGGCCGCGCCATGGAAGCAGCGACAGAAGCTGGGTGCGCGGAGAGCGACGAGTCGGTGGCCAGCGCCTCCGCGTCCCCCGCCATCATCGAGGAGAAGTAGAACACGGGAGGCCGCCGCCGCTTGGGTCCCATGAAGGCCACCGCGGAGGCGACGCCGGCGTACACAGCAGGTGTCTTGCCAGATCCTTTTGTTGCGAGGACCTTCGTCGACCCCGCATGGGCTCCACGGAAGAGGGGAATGTTAGGATGAACTCGAGCTGGTGCCGGCCATGGCGAAGTAGTGGCCGGTGATGAACTCAAACAGGTGCCCGCCACCATCATCTTTGGCACCAGCCAATGATATCAGTTGGGCGGTGGGGAAGCGAGCCGTCCTTTGCGCTGAAGCATATACCTCCGGGGCTCCCGGCAGTCCGGTGATCGTGCTGCCGGACATGAGGAACACAAATCGATCGGCGGGCGACCATTTAGGCCAGGTATTATATACCTGTGCTGTCCAGAACTAGCACCGCGTAGTTCATTTGAATGTAATGAAATCCGTCATGTTTGTATGAAAATCCGGTATTTTATATGATTTCCGTCGTTGTTTATATGAAATATCAGTTTGTCTACGTGTTTGCGTGAATTTCGTCCGGTTGGTTGAGTTGCTGTCATAATGTGTGCGGCTACGGTTGGATGGCGTAATTTGCGGGTCGCCAGTCGGTCTGCGGGCGGCTCGGGCGGCATTGTGGGACAAAAAACACAGCTCGTGCGAGCTCATCTCCAACGTGTGCGCTGGAGGATGCATGACAGCATGAGCACCCGAGCCATTCCTCGTTCATCGGTGGCAAAGGCACCGGTGGACAAAAGGGTCGCCAATATTTTGGCTACCCCGGGCAAGATCCAAACAGCCCCTCCCAACAGATTCAAATCCCTAGTTCGCCATGGAATTTTGCCATGTGTTGTTTTCGTGGACTAGCAAGATGCCCGTGCATTGCACAGAACATCAAGATGCATTTTTTTACAAACTCCTGCATGCATGCAAGGGATAATTAATGTCCTCCTTTGCTAGTACCACGAGGCAAACACCATTAATATTGCATCGATTAGTGTTAGTGGCCTTGTATATCTGCAAATTGTAATTTTGATAGTGGCCCCTTGTATATAAAAATGGAGGGAGAAAGATGAGAGATAAGGTGAGGAGGAGTGGGGCGTGGTGGTGACTGGTGGTCGGACTGGGCGGAGGCACGGGGATGGACGGCGCATTATGTCTAGGTTTGTATCTCTCTCACACACACCCACGTAGGTGGGGGATGTGCACGAAGAGAAGAGGTGCACGCACGGCGCACGTACTCCCGTCTCTTTCCCAACCACACCCGCGCGGGTACACGGTGGAGCTCATTTCTGTACGAAAAAGGCAGCCCACGTGGTAATTTGGCACGTGTACTGGTTGTCCACTTGGTGAAGGGAGGATCGCCTACCATGGGTGAACAAACAAATTGCGACTTGACGCGTTATGTTAAATTAAAAAAAGAGGCAAACCATGTGGGGCCTACCTTAGAGGCAAGGCTCTATACACTGGAGTACTTTTGATGTGTCCCGTCAACTCGCAGAACGAGGAGAAGCTTGCTTAGTACGCCGTCTCCCCCGCCCACGGGCGTGGTAGCTCGCAGGATGAGGTGCAGCCTGCTTACGAGTAGTAGTAGTAGTAGTACTACTACTACTGTACGCCTTTACGCCCGCTCCCTCGCCCACGCGCGCGGTGGCTCGCAGCATGAGGAGAAAATTTTACTACTCCCTCCGTTTACTCCTCGTCCCTACTACGTACTTTGGTTAGTACTCCCTCCATTTACTTATACAAGGCCACTATAAAAAAATACATTTTGCATCTATACAAGGCCACAAATAGTAATCGAGACAAAAGTTACTACTCCCTCCTTTCTAGTTTATGGCTCAATTTCAAAATCTCTCCAACCAAGGTAGACGGTGAGTGGTCGAATTATTTTCGTAGTTTGCTCAAGTAATTAGTACGCTCGTTTTCTCAAGAAGTTATGTTTACCGAGGCATTAATTAGAACGAATGCATGAATGACCACTAAATTTCCATGAACTTGTACATGCATTGGCTAGTTTCCTCTTGACACTGCTTGCGTCGGGTGATCTAACACACCTCGAAATCCAACATGTAATGGTACTACTACTAGTATAGTAGAATTGAGACTTATCAAACGGAAAAACGAATGTTTTTTTGATGAGCCCTATAAACCCTAGTGGGTACGTACTCCGTAAAAACAGATTTTTCCAAAACTAAGTCGCTCCCTTTCATGAATTCTGTAGTATACTCCTCCGTCGACGCTCCCTTTCATGAATTCTGTACTTCCTGTCGCCGACATGTGGGACATATAGCAACTGGGTCGACGTGTCAAGCACCAAATAACAGTGCAGAACAGCAGGGGGGACGCACCCCACTCGTACCGGCCCAGTAGTAGTAATGAGCAATGAGACGTCAAATCACAATGCCGCACCTTCCCAGACGGACGAAGCAACCATTATTTCACACTTCGGTTCGCCATCATCTCAAACCACATAGTATTGCTTCTGCCTCAAGAGGGACACGTGCATCGCCTTGGTACATCATGACACGTGGGACCGCATGGCAGGCCATGCTCCCCCGCCGATCGCTCGGTAAAATCACCTCATTTTTACTATACTTCCTCCGTATCGGTTTACTGCATGGCATGCACGTCATTCTAGGTTGAGAATTTAACTGGCTATATATGTGATGAATAGTACTCTAGCCTTTTAAAAAATGTATACTTTTGTACAGTAGTACTATCGATGGATTGCGCCATGGAGCAAAAATTGAAATTAAAAAAAAGGTGGTACATATAGAGAGCGCTCGTCGCCAAATTATGCATATAGTACTATTAAAAAAGCTAGTACGTGCTTAATTGGGGTGCTAAATTCTATTAAAGAAATACTAGTAGTATGTACATACTGAAGAGTTAAAGTAACGAGAAGAAACATAACATAGTTCTGCTCGGGGCTCAGCACAACACACCCCTCAAATTAAACTAAGCACACCTGAAATTAAACTATGCAACTAATCTGGTAGACACTGCATTAGAAGTTTAGAACCACCATGAGCAACGACACTGCCACCTTACTCGGAGTCCTCGTCCACGTCCTCGACTTCGTCCTTGTCCCTCTTCCTCTTGGCCGATACTTCTTTGCTTGAACTGCACACTTGGCTGTTGCTCTTCATCCAACTCTTGTAGATATTGAAACAAAGGTAGCCATCCATTGCAGCGTAGTGGATGTGGTCTATATCTAGTACATTCCGCTGCCATGCATGATGATGAAACGTGTAATGAGGTTTCTCCAGTTTACGGTACGAAGGATGAACCATGGCTCCTGCCAGGGTCAGCATTGAAGGCTGACGAGAGGGCACCAGCCAATTCTTCTGGAGGTCGAAGGGGTTGCCTACAACGAGGCCTATCCAACCCAGGACTTCTTTGTCGTTCTTAAAGTCTACAGTAATGAATTTCACTGTTTTGTCCTTGAGGAAGTTCTTAAAATCCCGGCACTCAATGTCGGCATGGCATATGTGGTAGACCAAGCAAACGTTATGTACGCAAGCCTGGATCACGGCGGGCTTCTTCCTCTCTTCGTCCTTTAGATCCTTCTCTCGTCCTAGGACTGTGGTGTACTCAACATCTAGCCCAGCGACCAACTCATCATCTGAGTTTTCGAACATGCGTCTGAAGCGAGAAAGGCATCCTTTCACCGTCGCGGAAGAACGGGTGTAGATGACGTCGAACTCATCGTCGGTGATGGTTCTAACCTTGTACTCACCGCCGATCATGGAGATTTGGGACACCATGGATTTGGGAGGAGGGTTAGGATTAGTGGAACTGCCGTAATGTGAATGGACGGGACGACTAGGAGCGAACCGCCGTAGTATTAATTGAAGGACGTGCGGGGACGAGTAGGAGCGAACTGCCAGCGTGCGAACGGCAGGGTAGTGGCTTTCCATTCTCCCATGATACGGGCTTCCGAGAGCC
Source organism: Aegilops tauschii subsp. strangulata (assembly GCF_002575655.3). Taxonomy (NCBI): domain Eukaryota; kingdom Viridiplantae; phylum Streptophyta; class Magnoliopsida; order Poales; family Poaceae; genus Aegilops; species Aegilops tauschii. Next base: position 143,654,260 of record NC_053037.3, read on the forward strand.
CTTGGATCTAAGATCGAACGGTTGCATGGTGTGATTCTAGACCTATGGGTGAATATCCTATCCTGGAGGGTTATTCTGCAAATTTTCAGCAACTTAGCATGCGACCGTTTGATCTCAGATCCAAGGGCTGCCAGCAGCCCGTATCATGGTCGCGCCTACCACGACCGTCGCGTCGCTCGTGCGGTCGCGCCCTTGGAGATTTAACACGGTGCGTTAGGCTATCTGATGTTGGCATGTCATACATAGTCATCACATAGTCACTCATACTACAACAAGGTTGGCTATAAGGTTGGCTATAAGTGTATTTTTTACTCCTCTCTCTCTCTTTCTTCATACTCCCTCCGTCCCATAATATGAGAACGTTTTTGACACTAGTGTAGTGCCAAAAACGTTCTTATATTATGGGACACAAGGAGTACTAGTATTTATTGCATTTGCGAAGGAGTGACCTCTTCCAATGAAATGGTGTTGCTAAGTTTGGTTGATTTAATTAGCTATAGACTCAAAATTGTCTTTTCACCTAGGTACACGCGCTTAGCACCGTTTCTTCCTTGGGTCACCAAACTAGTCTCTCTCTTCTTGATTAACTTGCCACATCAGACTTTATGCCTATGTGGCAAGCTTAAGCACCTGTAGGAGCAAGTAAAAGTAAGTACAATAGTGCGCTTTACATTGCATTTTTGCATATGTGGAGGAAAGAGAGGCAAGGAAAAAGTGGAGAAGTGGGCTCTCATGCAAGAGCCAGCCTCTACTACATGGTGGAGCATTGGGAGAGGCACCTGTATGGAGGTGGTAAGGAATCAGGAGACTCACGCCGGTCGTAGCGCTGCAGTTAAAATGATAATGGCAAGTCAAATCACAGGGCCCCACCTGTCCAGCAGTAACTCGCTGTCAAATCACACAGCCCTACGTTTGCAGCAGCCTACTCCCTCGTCTTCTCGCGTCTCTGTCGAACCGACTAGGCGGAACTGCCCCGCCTACCGCGCAGGAAAAGCCCCGCCCTCGACTCTTAAATACAACTACATCCGCTTAAGAATCCAATGATATACTTTTTGTGACATAGTAACTCATATTTAGTTAGTCAAATGGATGACCTAGAACTACGTGCAGACCCTATAAACCGAGACGCCTAAAAATAAAAAAACCGAGACTGGGACGGTAGTTCAGCACGTATCTTTTTAGATCAATATAGTCGGGATTCACCAAGGAGCAAAACCAAGTGGTAGGCTGCTCCTGTCGTGTTGGCGTAGCAACTCAAGCAGGGTCAGTTCGCACACGAAATGGCGACACACTGAACAGGACCCCTTTGGCCGACATGTGGCTCATCCACCGTCTTGTTCCACGTGCGATGCACCAAATTACAGTTCGGAGCAGCGGTTGGAATTGGAGGCACCCCGGTCGTAGCGCCGCAGTAGTAGAAAATGAGCGATGAGGGGTCAAATCACAAAGCCCCACCTTTCCCGCATTAAGCTGGACGGACGAAGCAACCATCATTTCACTCTAGGGCGCAAGAGCATAAAGAAAAGAGAAAACAATGATGCGTGCGGCAGCTACCTAGGGCACCCTAGGGTAGGCGTCTCCACTACAGATCCTTTTTTTTAAAGCGCCTCCACTACAAATCGGCTTCTCCCTCGTCCTCTTGAAGAAAACCGATGATGAGTGCGGCAGTAGGGTTTGTAGGAGTACTACGGCGTGCGGGGCCGCGTCGTAGTAAACGGGTTCGAGTCGACGCCTTAAATATGTGTGGGCCGCTTGGTTTTACGGGAACGAGGCAGCATTTTGGGTTTGGGGACCAGTGGAGATATAGTACGTACAAAAAATTGTGGACGTAGGTTCGACCGAAAGGCATTGATGCATGGGCCCTGCATTTTGATATACCCGGGGCCGCGTGAAATTTGCTACTCTACTCAAAACTAGTAAGGTACACATGTATTGAACGCATGAGATTTCGAAACCAAATTATGAATAAATACACACTATAGCATGTAAAGCTTTGAGTCATATATGCATGATGTATATGTTCGTTTAGTTCTTATAGTTCATCTCATTCAAAATCAATTAGTTTTATAAAAATGTTAAGATTGATGGGGTTGTGCATTGTAAATCATAAAGTAAAAAACAAATAATGGCAATTCATTTAGAAAAAATAATCAATTATGATACAGAAGATTCTAGAACAAAGGAGAAGTGCTTGTGTTTTGAGGTTTGTGCATTATCCTTAAGTTCAACCATGGAGTCTTCTAAATTGTACATGTGGCAGATCTGGTGGAATGTTGATGATATCCAACGGCTAGTAGTGCTCGGATTTGCCTATCTCTGCACTGTCGGGTTAGCTTCATCCGGCGACCATCTTTCAAAGTTATTGGCACACTATATAGTTCTTGTGCCATAGTTGCACGTTTTGGAAAAAAGCTACTAGTGGGTTGTACTATCTATGTAGGAATAGAAGATGTATACATGGAAGTTGTAGGGAAAGAGATGACATGGAGCATCTCAATTCCTATGAGTAGGGATTGGAAAAGAGATGTCATTTGGTTCACATCATAGGAACTTTTCTATTGAATCTAGAGATGACATGTATCTCAATTCCTATGAGGAGGGATTAGAAAAGAGATGTAATTTGGTTCATATCATAGGAACTTTTCTATTGAATATACGCTAATGTTTATTTTCCTTTGAAATTAAGGGAGTATAGGAATCCATTCATATGAACCAAGTGGCTCTAAAGCTATAGAAATGATATCATGTTTATTTCCTTTGAAATGTGGAGTATATGAATCTATTCCTATGAACCAATTGGCTCTAAAGGAAAAAATCCTATAAAAATCATATCATATAGAGTTCCTATGATATTCCTCGACACTAAAGGATGCTTGAAATTGCTGCAGGTGATACGATGGTCTTTCTTTGTAGACTCCTCACCCATCTTTATAGTTACCTCTCGAAGATGAATGAAATGATATATACATGGTCTTCTACATGTGCAATTTGATACACGAAAACTCGGTAAAAGTTTACGAGGTTCGAATTTTCAATAAAGCTATATGCACTGCATTTCAGAACGGAGGGAGCATACGGCAGTTGCTAACACTCACGTGGAAGATTTGTGTGTAGGAGGAGTGGCTATTCTGTTAAATGACATGGCAAAACTGACACTGTCGGATGCCGATCTAACGGTTCTTACGGCGTTCGTCAGGAAAAGGCTTGTGGCGAACGTTTGTCGGATAATGATTTACGGACACATGCATTGCATTGATACGTGCCCCCCTCTCTCTCACGCACACGCACCCTCACGAGTCACGACTCTCCTGAGTCCTCTCGCAGACTCACACGTCGCACCCACCGTCTATCTGCAGGTAGACGTCACGCACATATGTGCTCTTCACACCCTACCCTCAGAACATCTAAAAAACAAAAGACGGCGCACACATTTTATTTTAGCTCACACGTCACACACTTATACTATTACTCTTGCGGCGAACGTTCTTTGGGCATAGTATATTGTACTCTCACGAAGAGAAGCGGTGCACGCACGCACTAGTTCTCTCACACCCACTCGCGGGTACACGTAGGAGCGCATTTTTTTGAAGTTGGTACAACAAAATCACTCCACTATATATAATAGTAGGAGCCTTAACGCTTGCTTTACTAGGGTTCCTCTCGTTCACTCTCTCATGCTCTCCAGATCTAAGCAACACATAGGTGGCCACACTCTCTCTCTCAGCTCACGGCTGGTCACAAATCCGGCCGGACAACCTCGACCGGGGCAGGGTGTAGGTGCATCGTTCACGCTGTCATCGGCGGCGAGGGAGGAGACCAATGGCTGCTCGCGCGTCCCGATCGGCGGCCGTGCCGTTCTCTCCGAGAGAGCGCCGGCTCGGGAGGGCCTCCGACCCCTTCTTCCTCCCTGCGGTATTGTGGCCAAGATGCGGCCTCCCGACGCCGTCTTTGCCACATGCCGACGACCCTCAGGTATATATTCCTTCGAAACCTGCCTTGCTCTACTGCCCCAGCTCCCTTCGTGTGGATCCTTTTCTACTTCCGTCCGCTGTTCCAAAGCCACCTAGACTTCTACTATTATTAGAAGTAAAGCCAGTTCATACAGTCGACTCAAAGCATTGGTTTAAACAGGGAAGAAAGTGGGAAAGCTGTAGCATGAATCTAGGACTTGGTTCTAAGAGGAAACGAGGGAAAGTAGTAATATCTATCACTGTTTAAATAACCGTATTTCGTATTTGCGCAAACAGGGATATCTGTCTACATATCGTTTCAGGATGTCTGTCTCCGTATCGTTTCTATCCGCGCAATCAAAAGCACACACCTCAGTTTTAGTACAACTGCGCAAAATGAGATGGCTATCCCTCGTTGTCGTCGTCTAACCACCCGTCTTCAAGGTATCCCTACATTGGTAGTAACTAAGGTAGAATGACCAACGCAATCTAAAAGAAGTTGATTCGTACGTTTTACTTCCTGATTGCAGTGCAGGGACGAGCGAAAACAACTGCATCCTAGTCCGGAATGCACTTTCTACCAGTTCATCCATGCACCGAGGACTAGCTGGCACGGCTGCACGGCGGTTTTTTGGACAGGTGCGCGGACAAGAGGCATTGTGGTCTGCTTATTTCTGCAAATAGCGGTGCTTAAATTTTGTGGAATGCACAAGCATTTCAGCTGGTTAGTACACTGCATGGTTCAGTTTAGCATTCCAGTTGAGACCACAATTATAATTGGTTATTCTGGAATGAGAGAACCTAACCCTGAATGGTGGCAACAAGAAAAAACCAGAGTGAACTCGAGGAAATTTAAGCCTGCCGGGAGGCCCTTTGCTCAGAGAAGCCTTGCTTGTTTTTTTCTGATTCGTAAACCTTCTCACAACTTTGTCTTTTGTTGTGAACTAGTATATGTTTGTTATGTTCTATGAATCATTGAGATGTATAAAATTGCTTAACTTATGCTTTTCAAGTTTTTTATGAAGACGAGTTTAATGTGAGTGTTCCACATGAGCGCTGGACTAGCATGTGAACGTTTGGAATTTATTACATTGTGGCCTCAATTAACTGCATGAACCACTGTAACAAGATACATAGTTGCTTATATGTCAGACAGCAGATTGTTGATTGTTAGCTGGTCGATAGCCTAGTGTTGAAGCGAGCTGAGCCAATGTGTCGTGTTTTGCACAACTGCTTACAAGTGGGCTAGCACCAACAGTGTTTACAAGTACTTATGTATACGTTGGCGCACGGTTCTCAAACGAGTGCTCTATTTCATCAAAACACACACTGCTCGTATGATGAACCGTGACAACTTATGTCTTACCATGCCATATTCATGAAAAAACTAGTGAGGACGCATCTGTTTCGGCAACAATTATGATGGTTCTCACATGATTCACGGGCACACAAAAGTAGCAGCAGTTCCCATAGACAGATTCAAACAAAGTACTAGCCCCAAAGGGGTCGATGACAGGCAAGGTTCGGATAATTAGACACAATCCAAACTACTATTAAACACTAGCTGGGGCAACTATTTCATGCTTCAATCTAATTTGGGCTGGACACAAGACGGACCTTGCCATGAACATCATCGAGGACGTCCCGCAGCAGCTCAATCATGTGAACCTTCATGAAGACAACCTTGTGGCCTTGCCACTGATAAACTTGTTTGTGGAGGCATGCCACGTCATCTTCCTGCGTAAGCTTGACAAGAACAATATGCCTCACAAACGAAGGAGTAGCTTTGAACTTCTTGTGCTTCAGTACACTCTGGACAACACGCCTGACAACAGTGACGCTGGAATACAACTCTTCATTGGTATAACCGCAAATGGCTTCCAGGATCCAACAGCCTAAGAACTCTGTTTTCCCAGTGCGTATATTCAGGTCGTCCGCCTCATAGCGAGTGACATGTACAACCACACAATCCTTGTCTGCATCAGAGCTCTAATTGAAACAGAAACAAATTCTGAATTACTTTTCAGTATAAGAAACACAAGTAATTTAAACCACTATGTATAGCATGGCATCGAAGCTAATAAAATTTTGCATTATTAATCACCACATACTTCCTTTTCTAAAAAAATCACCACATACTTAGATGAAAAACCACAATCGAGATCGGCAAAGAAGGAAATCACCTTGGGCAGCTCAGCAGGGGGGGGGACACATCCTCGAAGGGGGAAAATGCTCCTGCAGTGCCACGGGGGCTGTAACCTCAAACGGGGCGTTGACCATCTCAGTAGTGGTCGTGAGCGTATCTGGGGTCGTCTCGGTGGTTGCCTCCATCTTCTTGGAGCTCTCTGTCTCGTTGGGATCAGCCTCCCGCGTCTGCTCCAATATCGGCAGATCTTTGCCTGGTTCTCCTTGGTCCATCACGAAACTGACGAATACTAGGAGACCACTGAAAGGAAAACACAATCGCAATGACAATGAAACAAAAAAGAGAGTGAGGATCGGTTACTGCTTTGCATAAGTTCTTTTTTTATCTGAATGAAAATATACCAACATCACGGATCCGCTTACCTTCCCTTCGTTCGAAGAGAAGAACAGTGGCAGATGCGAGTGTTGCCTTTCTTGAAGACGGTGAGGGAGAAGGGGATTCAGCGAAGAGTGAAATGATGGTTGCTTCGTTCGTCAAACTTAGACTGCGGGGAGGTGGGGTTTTGTGATACGACGACTTGTTACTGCCACGCTACGACCGGGGTGACTCTCCGCCTGCATACTGCCTTCTAATTTGGTGGATGGCATTTGGGCCCGCGCGCTGCATGGCCCGCATGTCGGTGAACAAAAGTATAACGGCATTCAGTAGAGGGAGACGTTTCAATGACCTAGGAGGAGCCAGAAGCGGTAGAGTGTCTCCACTGTACTAGTAGTAATTGTTTTTCTGGGTAGTTGTAGAGTGTCTCCACTATACTAGTAGTAATTGTTTCTCTAGGCCCAAGACAAAACAGCCCATCCACACTAGTAAATAGTAAAATCAATTCAAAAGCCCATATATTTACTGAATGAGAGGCGCTACCCACACCCAGCACAACGCCCCCCCCCCCCCCAAAACCTGGGTGCTCTTCTTCCTCCTCGCTCCCACCCACCTCACATCAGCTCGCTCCACTCATACCCCCAAATTCCTCACCTCACTCCTACAAAAAAACCCAGCTCCCCTTGTTCCTCACTCCTACAGAAAACCCCCAGCTCCCCTTCTTCTTCGCTCGCACTATCGTTACTCTGCTCAAATCCGTGAGTGCGACGCGACGCCCTCGAGGAAAATGGAGTCGGCCGACCCCAGCGCCAAGAAGATGAGGCTCCCCCCAGCGACGACGCCTGTTGTAGATCCCGCACCCGGCAGCGCGGGGAGAAGCGGCAAGCCCGCCCCCACCGGATCCCAGGAACCCATAGAATCTCCGGTGGACCGCATCAGGGATCTCCCGGACGCCGTCCTTGGGGAGATCATCTCGCTTCTCCCCACCAAGGATTGCTGCCGCACCCAAGTCCTCTCAATTCGGTGGCGCCCTCTATGGCGTGCCATGACCCTTAATCTTGACTGTCGTCAGCTATCTCTCTTCAATGATTTTGAAATCCCCGGAGCCATCATCTCCTCCCACCAGGGCTCCGTTCAAAGCCTCTGCATCCCGTCATGCTACCTGAGCAAGCATACCATGCCTTGCATGGTGGACGCCTGGCTGAAATCCCCTGAATTCACAGAACTACAGCTGCTTGAGTTCTACTATTCCCCTGGAAATCACATACCACATACCAAACGCCATGAACTTGTGCCCTTAGCACCGATGTCCATCTCGCGGTTTTCGTCCTCTCTCCACACTGCAACCTTTGCGCTGTGCTACCTACCAGACAATCTGGTACTAAACCTTCGACTCCCATTTCTCAAGAAACTTTCACTTGTGTGGGTTCGTATATCGGAGGCCTCATTGCACAACATCATCCACTCCAGTTTCCCTGCACTGGAGTGCTTGGTGCTTGTTTTCACAGTTAGAATCGGTTGTCTCCAAATAAAGTCGCCTAACCTTGTAAGAATTGGAATTTCTTTTGACGGAAGGCAGCTCATCATCCAAGATGCCCCTTCACTTCAAAGGTTGATCATTGATTCTAGTTATTCACCATTGCAAATAACCATCCTCTTTGCGCATAAACTGGAGACCTTGGGTGTAATACATGATCTCTGTGCTCATTTCAATATGGTGTTTGGCTCCCCAGTTCTTCAGGTACTTTATATTATCATCTACACTTGTAACCATAAGATGCATTTTAAATTTCTGCGCATAATTTATATATCATCTTGGAGTACACATTTTGTACTAATATTATGTTCTATGCTCAATGAAGAGTTTCTCCATGGATGGCCTATCAATGGTGCTGGATTCTGTCAAGATCTTATATATCCAAATGAATAGTTTTGATCTGAACAAGATTATTGGCTTGCTGCAATGCTTTCCATGTCTGGAGAAGTTGTATATAAAGGTGATAATTTCACACATATTGGAAGCCCGCATATAGTGTACTAGAATTAACCGTTCAGCTGTTGCTCTTTCGACACTCTTCTTTTAGACCTTAACTGTTTTCAATCTTCATGTCTATTTAGGCAACAGGACGGGGTAAGAAAGTTAGAAGCAATCGGTGGATTCATAAGCATCGGGATTTTCTCACTTCTCATGAGATTCAATTGAAGACAGTAACGCTAGAATGATATGTAGCCAACCATGCAAACACAAGATTTGTCACATTCTTCCTGCTGAATGCGAGGTTACTATTGTCCATCAGCCTTAAGTTTATCAGCAGCATGGTTTTGACGGATGGGTATGTCGAAGAGAAAAAAAGGAGTTTCAGGTGGGAAAAAGAGCTTCTGAACGTGCCGGGCTTCTATTTACAACATATTGTGGTCATAATCCAGTAAATTTTATGACCCAGGATGTTCATTCTATGGACCTGACCGATCCATTTGACTGTGACTGCCGAAAATTGTGCTGGAGTTAGATGTTGTTGCCCTTTTCAATCTTTTTTTTTGTAAACCTGATGAACAATTAACCCTCGTGCTTTTGTACAGTTTGTAAGCTGGAGTTAGATGTTCCTGCCCTTTTCAACTCGGCTGTGACTGTCATGTTTTCCTTAAAACAAGGCAAATGGCTTGCCATTCATTTAATTTAGAGTGAAATATTGTAACAAATCCCAACCAAGGGAAATAACATCACTCTCGCCGGCTGCTTGAGCTCACTGTGCATTACAGAAGCCAAGTGATTAGCCCCCACCAGCACCCACAAACTTATTTCGAACTAGCACATCAAATGGGCTGTAAATTTTCATAGGAAAGGCTGCATGACCGTGACAGATTTGGATTCTGACATTTGGGATCCGCGAGGAAATAGCCTATCCAAGGTGGTGTCGACTTACTAGCCAGTCAACAAATGATTCTGCCTACCAGCCGTTGGATTGACATCCAACATCTGTCGTGTATCTTCTATCTCTTGTCTTCTTCTTCCTCCAGCCGCCCAAACCAAACCACCCCGTCGGCTCCGCCTGCTCCCGCCTCCCATGGCTGGCTGCGCCTCCGCCGCCCTACCGTACGTACCCTCCAATGTTGGCCAGTCCCTCCCTCTATTCCCCCACACGTCCTGTTATTCTCCGGCGACGTCAGCCCCAACACGCACCCGCACCCGAACCAGTCAACCCTCGTACTCCACTCCGCCTGCGACTGGACCGGCGCATCTTGAACGGCTCCTGTTCGTTCCGTCCGAGGCCTCACCGTCGTCCTCCTCCTTGCGGCCTTGGTTCGCTCACCGTGCGCGGTGCGCCGCCCTCTTGCGTTGTCAACGTTGTCAACAACCGAGAGGAACAAGGAGATGACTGTACGTGGAGAGGATGACAGTAGGGACCCACCAGCGTCATGGCAGTACGCAAGAAAGTGCCTCTATAGTACAAGCCCAAAAATATGGTTCCTCCTAATGGTTGGACATCTGGGGCTCACGCCATTGTCAACGTAGTCAATAAACGAGAGAATTACACTACGAGCGGCTCACAACAGGGACCCGGCAAGTCGCGCAGTTTTTTTTAGGAACAAGCGGTTGTTATTTATACTAGTTTTAGCGACGGATTAGGGTAACAACGGGGCGGTGTGGGGGCTGTGGCCCGTCTAGGCAGGGTTTTATTTATGTTTACCACATCATGAGCCCAGTTGTGTTTTTTTCTTGCTGAAAATGGCTAGCCCAGTTCTATTTTTTAAAGAAATACCCAAACAAGGCCTACTTGCTTTATCGGCCCTGCTGGGTTGCAAATCTTTCAAGACGAGGAGAGTTTCATTCGGTTTGCCCAGAAATGGGCTATACATTTTTAAAACACATCAAACCGGGAATTAGTTTCAATTTTTTTCATTACAAGATCTTAAATTCCATTGATTTTTATGCGTGGACAATTATTTGGATTTTATATTTATATAAATTATTTTTCAAAATAGTTCGAATGTGAATCGATATTTCTGGATTAAAAACAGTTGACCGCACCGAAATATGCAAAATTTTGTATACTTTTTAACCGTGGCCACAATATGGGGTGTAATGCTAACAAAAAGAAGATGGGCTCCAAAAAATTCTTAAGAATTAGCAAATGGGTTGTACATTATTAGAAATAATGGCAGATGGGTTGTATGCTGTTTTCCACAGATTTGAGGCTGACTTGTGCACCTACTATAGGTTGACGCGTATGCTTTCATAAAAAAAAGGTTGACGCACACGCAACGCACTGTCAACTTAGTCAACACACGAGAGCAGTGACTGTTGGATGTCCATCAAAAGGCTGTCGTGCTTCTTCAATCTCTGCTCTTCATGCTCCAGCCGCTCAAACAAGCGCCAGCGTGACTGCCTGCTCCCTCCTCCCGCGGCCGGCTATGCTGCCGCGCAGGCCTCACGGCCCCACCGTACTCCCATCGCTGGCCTAGCCATCCCTCTACTCACCCACACATGTTGTTATTCTCCGGGGACGGCAGACGAACCAGTAAACCCTCGTACTCCTCCGCGTGGGAAACAACTGCCAAGTATTCCCTGGCTCCGTGTCGTTCCCTTCCTATGCCTCGCCGTCGTCCACCGCCCTGGTGCTCTTGGCGCGGCCTTGTCAACGTGGTCAATGAATGACATCCATCGGAAGTGGACTGTACGTGGAGAGGCTGACAGCTGGGTCCACGGCCACACGCAAGGAAATGCCTCCTTATTACGCGCAAAATAATGATTCCTCCACCTAACAGCTAGGACCCACGGGAAGGGCCTCTGTATTTCGCGAAAAAAACGTTCCCCCCGCTGACAGGTCGGACCCACCAGCTATATCTTCGCACGCAAGGAAGTGCCTCCTTATTACGCCCAAAAAAATGAATAGCCCCTGCTAGCTGGGACCGACCATAAATTTGGGCTAACTTGTGGGCCTACTAAGTTGACGGGGACGGAGGGCTTTGTCAACTTAGTCAATACTCCAGTGACTGTATGATGTCCATCCAACGGCCATAGTGCTTCTTCAACCTCTGGTCTTCTTGCTCCAGCCGCCCAAAGCAGTGTCGGTCGTACCGCGGAGGCCTCACCGCCCCCATACTACTCCCACCACTGGCCAGGCCATCCCTCCACTCACCCACACCCCATGTTATTCTGTGGCGACGGCAGCCTCACACCGCAGCCGAACCAGTGAACGCTCGTACTCCTCTCCGCGTGGGCATCCACTGCCGCGTCTTGCTCGGCTCCGCATCGTCCCCTTCCTAGGCCTCGCCATCGTCCACCGCCGTGGTGCTCTCGGCGCGGCATGGTCAATGTGGTCAACGACCGACTTCCATCGGAAGACTACTGTACGTGGAGAGGCTGACAGCTGGGTCCACGGCAGCCGCAAGGAAGTGCCTCCTTATTACGCGGAAAATAATTATTCCTCCACCCGACAGCGGGGACCCACCGGACGGGCCACCAGTATTTTGGAAAAAAACCATTTCCCCCTGACTGCTGGGACCCACCGGACGGGCCACCGTATTTCGCGAAAAAAGTTCCCCCCGCTGTCAGCTCGGACCCACCGGAAGTGCCTCCTTATTACGCACAAAAAATGAATACTCCCCCACCTAGCTGGGACCCACCTTGGTGGGAGGCTGACTTGTGGGCGTACTAAGTTGACGGGGATGAAGGGCTTCGTCAACTTAGTCAATATGAACGATTCTAGCTCCAGTGACCATACGATGTCCATCCAACGGCCGTAGTGCTTCTTCAACCTCTGGTCTTCTTGCTCCAGCCGCCCAAAGCAGCGCCGGTCGTGCCGCATGCTCCTGCCTCATGTGGCCGGCTGTGTTGCCGCAGAGGCCTCACAACCCCCTACTACCCACCGCTGGCCAGGCCCTGCGGCGACGGCAGCCTCACACCGCAGCCGAACCAGTGAACCCTCGTACTCCTCTCCGCGCGGGCTTCCACTGTCGCGTCTTTCCCGGCTCCGCGTCGTCCCCTTCCTAGGCCTCGCCGTCGTCCACCGCCGTGGTGCTCTCCGCGCGGCGTGGTCAACGTGGTCAAGGAACGACTTCCATCGGAAGAGTACTGTACGTGGAGAGGCTGACAGCTGGGTCCACGGCCACAACCCAGTTTTTTTGTGATTTGCCAAGTAAGTCGCTTTGTCAGGCCTGTTGGGCTGCAAATCTTTCAAGACGAGGAGAGCTTTCATTCGGCTAGCCGAGAAAATGGCCCATCAGTAATGAGAAATGGGTTGTACATTTTTAAAACACATCAAACCGGCAATTAGTTTCAAATATCTTTTTTTTTCATTTCAAGATTTTAAATTACATTAATTTTTATGCGTGGACAATTTGTTGGATTTTATATTGATATACATTTATTTTTTAAATCAGTTTGAATGTGAATCAAAATTTTGGGATTAAAAACAATTCGGACACGCACCGAAATATGCAAAATTTCATATAATTTTTTAATCGTGGCCACAATATGGGCTGTAATGCTAACAAAAAGAATATGGGCTCCAAAAAAACCTTAAGAATTAGCAAATGGGCTGTAAATTATTAGAAATAATGGCAGATGGGTTGTATGCTGTTTTCCACAGATTTGAGGCTTTCCTAAAAAAAGGTTGACGCACAAGCACTGACTGTTGGATGTCCATCCAACGGCCGTCGTGCTTCTTCAATCTCTGCTCTTCCTGCTCCAGCCGCTCAAACAAGCACCGGCAGGACTGCCTGCTCCCTCCTCCCCGCGGCCGACTGTGCTGCCGCGCAGGCCTCACCGCCCCACCGTACTCCCATCGCTGGCCTAGCCATCCCTCTACTCACCCACACCTACTGTTATTCTCCGGCGACGGCCGACGAACCAGTAAACCCTCGTACAGTCGTACTCCCCTCCGCGTGGGAAACAACTGCCGAGTCTTCCCTGCCTCCGTGTCGTCCCCTTCCTAGGCCTCGCCGTCATCCACCGCCGTGGTGCTCTCGGCGCGGCGTGGTCAATGTGGTGAACGACCGACGTCCATCGGAAGAGTACTGTGCGTGGAGACGCTGACAGCTGGTTCCACGGCCGCAGCAAGGAAGTGCCTCCTTATTACGCGCAAAATAATTATTCCTCCACCTGACAGCGGGGACCCACCAGACGGGCCACCGTATTTCGCGAAAAAAACGTTTCCCCCTGACTACTGGGACCCACCAGCTACACCTTCGCACGCAAGGAAGTGCGTCCGGGAAAAAAAAACAAAACGATTCGCCCCCCTGACTGCTGGGATCCACCAGCTACATCTTTGCACGCAAGGAAGTGCCTGACAGTCGGGACCCACCTGGTCGAAGCGTACGTAGTGTTGTCATTCTGGTCGCGAATGTGTGCGTACATATATACTGGTGGATGTAGAGGCGCGCATGTGTCGTAGTGGAGGCGTGCACGTAGCATGTACACGTACGTACATCGGCTAGGGTGCAAGAAAGAAAATACGGCCACGTATGTGTACATACGGGCGGGGTCTCGAACACCTACTCGCGCATATGTACGGCGAGGGCTCGTTGACATGGCTGGGTCAGAACGGAGAGATAGCATCGTCGTCATGTTCATGGGGAGGCAACGGAGTGCGTCGTGTTCATGGGGAGGCAACGGAATGCGTCGTGTTCATCGGGAGGCAACGGAACGCGTGGGAGCCAACTGGTTGGGTCGGAATGGAATGCGTGGTCGTGTTCATCAGGAGGGCTTGGAAGGAACAAGCGATGGAAACGAGGCCTGGCGTACCGCAGAACGGAGGAAACGACCTTGTGTTCGACCGGCCACGTTTGAAACGGGATCCTGTTCATCGGGAGGGGTCTGGCGTACCGCAAAACGGACGAAACGGACCTCCTACGGTCGAAACGGGGGTCCTGTTGATCAGGAGGGGTGTGGTGTACTGCAAAACGGAAGAAACGGACCTCCTACGGTCGAAACGGGGGTCCTGTTTATCGGGAGGGGTGTGGCGTACCGCAAAACGGACGAAACGGACCTCCTACGGTCGAAACGGGGGTCCTGTTCATCGGGAGGGGTGTGGCGTACCGCAAAACGGGACTCCACGAGATACTGTTCATCTCCACCATCGACCTCCTCCAGCCTCCACGGGCTACCGTCGATCTCCTCCAGCCTCCACGGGCTCCTGTTCATCCAGCCTCCACCGCGCGCTACTCCACCGGCTACTGTTCAACCACCCCTCCAGGGGCACCCCTCCACCATCTACTGTTCATCCAGCCCTCCACACCACGGGGTCCTATTCAACCACCCCACCACGGGCACCCCTCCACCGTCTACTGTTCATCCAGCCCTCCACTCCACGGCGTCCTGTTCATCCAGAGGCAACGCCACCGCTCACTGTTCATCCAACCCCCCCCCCCCACAACGCTCACTGTTCATCCCAGAGGCAGCATCGATCGGCTTCAGTTAGCAGCAGTAGCGAAGGAATCGCTCGATCGGGTTCAGTTAATAGCCATCGATCGACCGCTCGGGTTCAGTAACGCGTAGCTTGCAGTGCAATCGCTCGGGTTCAGTTAGAGCCCAATGCCTCACTCGGGTTCAGTTAGAGCCAACGCCTCGCACACACGCGCGTATGTGTATGAGAGAAACGCGCATCGCTCGGCCCCCGACCTCCCACCGTAACCGGGAACTCCCCGAATTTTTCCACGCCCTTGCTTCTACCACGGTTTTTTCCGTCATGTACGGCCCAAAGAATGTCATGCAGCTGCGTCTCCGGCCCGCCCAGGACAAAAAGCCCATTTTCTGTCATGATTTTTTGTCATAGAAGTAGTAGCCCGCCACATCTATGATGATACCGGGTTTTTTCACAATTATCGTCATAGAAGTGTCATGTGTATGACAGAAAAAAAATTCGTTCGGCCCAAAATGTCACGAATGTGTCTTTTTTTGTAGTATCATGACATGGCAATATGCTATTGATTGGGCTAATGCAACTAGCAACCAGATTAAATGAAGTTGGTTTGAATACAAGATTCAAATTCAAACTCCATATGTGATTATTCAAATGCCATTTAATTGATTTGACCTGATCAACAGGCATAAGTTGTTCTAACATGCATGAAAAAGTTACACATGGAAATATTGGATTTTTCTGATCATTTTTCATATATAAATCTTTTCATTTGGAGTTACGGTTGAATTTCCATGATTTTTTGAAGTTTTAACTATTTTCTGGAATTTCCTGGATTAATAAAAACGCCAAAAAACATTTACTGCGTTAGCATGACGTCGGTGTGACGTCAGCAGGTCAACAAGGGTGGTCCAGGTCAAACCTGACCAGTGGGGCCCACTGGTCAGTGACTCAGCTAATTAACTGGGTTAATTAGCATTAGGTTAAACCTAATTATACTGTCAGTGAGGCCGGGGCCCGCATGTCAGTGAGTCAGTTGCTTAACTAATCTTCAATTAGTAATTAAACCTAATTAGCAGGGCCATGGGCCCCCCTATCATTGACCTAGGGAGTCAAACCACTGGTCAAACGAGGTCAACCCCGCCGGAGTTGACCCGCGGCTTGTCGCCGGCGAGGCCAGGGACGGCGGAGGGCTTCGGAAAACGCCCGCAGGGCTCGGTTTTGGACGCGGTTAGTTGCGTTCGAACGCACGGAGTGGCGCGCGTTGAACGGTGGCAGTGGGAGGTGCTGGGGTGGTCAGGAACGTCGGCGGGGAGCACATTCGCGATGGCCGGAGTTCGGGCGACCACGGGTTGGATGCTGCAGCGAGCAAGCGGGCTAGTTTTTGCACTAGGCATGCTCTATGGGGCACTACAAACGCGTTGGGCTCATGAGGGTGACCAAATGGTCACCGGAGCTATGCCGACGGCGAGCTCAGGCGGCGGCTTGCTACGGCCATCTATGAAACGACGGCTACGGCGAGCGGCAAGCCACAGAGTTAGGGGGAAAATGTGCAGAAGCTCATGTTTGGTCGGAAGAGGTAGACGGCAAGCTGGGGGAGGCAGAGACAGCGGCGAATCAACGCGCACGGCCTTTGGTGACCGAGGAGGAAGAAGGTGGATTAGCCGGTGATGCAGGCCATCCCAGCGCTCGGGGCCAGGGTGGGGTGAAGGAGCGGTCGACGGCGGTTCTTGCAGACACGAAGGGGCGGCGAGGGGAGCATAGTGGGCGCGGCTATGGTGGTAGCGAGATCGAGCACGCGTCGGCCATGGCGCCAGGTGGGTGAAGGAGAGAGCAAGGGGAGGAATGAGAGGCCTGAATGATCGAGACGACACCGAGGAGAAAATCCGCGGCGTCACGCTGTCCCGTGGACGCAGGCAGGCAGCTGGTGGCGTGGCGCTCTTGCCGTGCGCGCGCGTCGGCCACACGCCCATCCGACTGGCGCCAGGAGGACGACGGCGGTGGTGGGCTTGCCCAGTTGGGCCGCACAGTGCTGGGCCGCTGGTAGGTTTCTCTCTCTCTTCTATTCATGTTTTCTGTTTTCTGTAATTTGTTTTGATTTAGTTTTGTACACTGAATCATTTTTGTTGCTTCTGATAGTTCTTGTAGGGAGTAGTTGGATTATTCCAAAGCCCTTCACCAAAGATCAGAATTATTGGACATATATTAATTAATTAACAAATATATATCCAATGCAAATAGTTATCGATTTAATTCAACGCCCGAAATAAATATCTCTGAGATTCCAAAAATATTGTTTTGAGTTTAACCTCTTGCCAATATTTTCAGAGACTAAGAGGAACATTTTCTTGGACTTCTTTGAAAAGATTTTAATGTTGATTATTTCTGAAGTGATTTCTGAGGGTTTCAACTAACCTCAATTCAATTTTCAGAAATTTTAGATATGAAGCATGAGTGCAGATGCAACTATTCACTCAGGTATTCTACGGTTGTGACAACTCACCCCCACTAAACAAGAATCTTGTCCTGAGATTCAAGACGTGAGGTAAGAAGACAGAGGGGACACAAGGCTAACACAACTTCATGATCCAATTGTCCTTCTCGAAGATGTTGATTCATTGCTTCAAATTGATTTTGACGTCTTTGTTTTCGAGATCTTCATCCAACATGACAATGAGAAGAAAGGGAAACTCTAAAGAGTCAATCTTCTAGAAGATCGTGCAACTCAAAATCAACTCATGGAATGAGACATGGAAAACATCTCTTGAGCTGGGACACAAAACATACATCAAGATGGATGGATAGTAACAGATGACGAAAGCTCGATTTGGTAGGCAACAATTCCAAGCTTAGGAAGATGGTGCACTAGATTCAATGTAGCGAGGAGATAAATGCCTTGATTCCATAACGGGACACCTTGGGGAAGGTGACTCGCGGAAGTAATCCCTTAAGTGGCAAAAAGAATTACTTTTGATACAAAGATCATTGAAACTCTCTAAACAGCCTAAGGAAAAGCACAAGGATCTTGTGAAGGAGCTTGAAGAAATGGCATACTCATACTAGAATGGATGATGTGGACTACCTTGTTGAAGACAACGCAATGGATGATTTTTTGCTTATCATCGGAAATGGATGGGACCCATGGTAGGACCACTTCTGAAGATGATCCTGAATAGCAATTACTGAGAGGGGTAGCCCATGGGAAATTGGCACAATGGCGGTGCAAGCTAGGAACAAAATGCAAATGTTGGGAATGTTCCAACCATCATATCTGCCTGAGATTCAGATCTGGTTGGTAACAGGATATTTCACACAACATGTCTCGAAAGAAAGTTTGCAACACAAACCGACGAGATGGCGTTGCGAGATTCTCGGGGAATGAACTATGATAGCAAGCTCCAAAACATGAGCTGGTTCTGCTACATACATGTGAACACACTGTCCCAGACAAGCATGACCACATAGTAGTCTTATAATAAAACACTACCGAGTTCAGGTGGGGAACCATCAACGAGGATATCGAAGTCTTGTGCATGAACTAGTATTCACACAGCAACTTCTTTTCCTTGAACAAATCAATCAGTGGCTTAGTGTGCTAGGGAATACGTATGGAATGAAGATGATCAGTCAAACAGACCATAGAATACTTCGCACGGGCATGATTGACTTGGGATGATTCCAAAGGAAGCAAAACAATCTTTCTCGAACTCACGGCGGCAATTTGCATCGATTGCACTTGAACTAGAGGAAGTCTCTTCTCCCATCCAAACATATACCTCATGGACGGGACATGAAGGCATTGTTTACAAAGTTTCCAACACTAGCTTAATGTCAACAAAATCATGGAGAGGATAAGGATGTTGTCGATGGGCTCAACAACAATTCATCCAGGTTTACATATAGATGGAATTACACAATTAAGTGAACACGGTGATAGCATTGGTCAGGCCAAAAGATGTAATGGAGTATGCTCGGGGAAACATGCACGAGTAAGACAACATTATGAACATTGTTGGTTCTGATTTGATTTGACGATAGCCCATGCTCAAATCAAAGACTGGATCAGATAATAGATCCAACAATTGATCACGAGGATCAATCAATGAAGATATCATCTTTCTTCAACACACACACACACACACAAAAGATATCCCTTTGAAATGAACTAAGTTAGGCAAAACTTTTATCTTCCAACTCTCCAAGTTATTGTTTAGCTCAACCAACTAGTTCAGGGTATCCAACACAGAATCTTGGAGAAAGGCTGGTTTATAAGAAAACCAGCTTGATCACGAACTCAACATAGCGGTCAGGTGACAACCTGGTAACACTTCCGAGAAGATATTCGGAAAATCACGAACCACCGATATGTTATTAAGCTTGAGAACAATCTTGCTTTCCAGGCAAGATGATATGATCAAAAGAGCAAGGGATTGATACAATCCTAACTCTTTAATCGAAGAGCGCACCAGGAAATATGGACTAGGTAGCATGATCAATCTTAGGGTGATGATTCAATAACCAACACGCTAAGAATGAAATTATTGTCCATTGGCTACCAAGCAACGGGGTTGCTAGTGGTATTGATTTCACACATCATAGTTCACTTGTCGTCATTCCGGTTGCAACAACACGGGGACCGAGGAATGAAAAATGATGGCGAGAAGTACCACTGTATCAAGAGTTCATAGGATGGTGTGCAATTCCCATGATATTCTTGATATAAAGATGTTAATACTCCAAGGTAGAACAGAACAAAAACTGGATTGGCATTTTGATCTGTGGAATACAACTACTTTGACTCAATCCTAGAAATGGAGGAGGTACTGGAGTTTGTTTCTCCTAGTCATTCCGGGATAGAATGGCTTGACGGAACACAAGAGTAAAGGCAGCGATGAATGACTGCACGCATACTCTTGACTATCAATTGATAGATGAAGGTCAGAAAACAACTAAAGAGGGACAACTCAAAGGAACGTATGATTTTATGAGTTGTGGATGCATAGATTCGTATGTCGAACCAAGTTCAACAGGTTTCTTCCGGATAATCCATGCGGAGAGGTAGAATTGGCAGAGTCACAAAATAGAACGGAGAACTCGTCCAGAGCACTCTTGTTGTGATCTTTTGGTTCAAAAGAACTTCTGCCATAAGCAGTTCATGGTATTTGGAAGAAGGAAATACCATGGACCTCGAGGACTATCGCAAAGGTTACTAATATCCTAAAGGAATGAACAAACACCATCAACAGGAGGTAAGTAGAATGAATCTTGGGTTTAAGGACCCAGAAATAAAATACCTACTAACTAAATGGCATCACGGGATGCTTTCGAGAATAATGGCCAGAATCATCACACTAGGGATACAAAACATGGATGGATCACTAGGTGGTTCTCTAAGAGACCTAGGGTCATAATAATGGCTTAAACATACACGCGGAGGCAATGGAGTACCTCAACTCACTGGTTAGTGTGCTTATTCTGACCAAAAGGACATCGGAAATGGAAAGAAAGGATTTGCAAATTTATCAGACTATTTAGAAACCTGGGATGACTCGGACAGCATAACGGCTGTAAATGCTCAAAAGATTTGAGACATCCTACAAAATGGTGGCATGACCACTCAACAACATCATATCAAGGTTCTGAGATCAACTAACAACACACGGAAGTAGTAGGAACTGAATCGGGGCTTGAAACCAACAATCCTATATGTCTACGGATTAGTAACACGTGATCCTGATAGATAGACGAGTAGCCTAGTTCTTAATCCCCGTAGAAGAGAAGAGGATGACTCAGATCAGAAGGGCATAAGGTAAAGGAGTAAAAAGAGCCTTATGTCCCTCCCACAATCAATTCCCCTACATATAACTAAAGCATTTCTAGACACAACTGCGACCAGTTTGACTTGGTAATCCTATAGGCAGTCAGGCTCTGATACCAAAGTTGTTAGGACCCCGATTCTAAGTCACACCGATCTAGCATGTAACACCTCATATCACTTTGCGGCCTCACGCACGGTATTCCCACGGGTGTCGCCTTACCTGGCCCGGGACCGTTTGCGCCTTTTGGCTCACGTATATGATAGTGTCACTAGCATCCATATGATAGAGAACCCGGGCCGACATGACTAGTCGTGAACCTAAAGTGGCACTAACTTACGGGGACATGCATACATGAAACAACATCGAGCATGTCGGTCAGCAGCGTGTGAATCCGGGCTGTAGCAACTGGGCTAACAGGACTCCGGGAACCCGGGCTATGGCAGGCTAGCAGGACTCCGGAAGTCACCGCGTGACATTTCCCTGAAGGGACACACACAGGAACAAAGTGTATCACATGCCGGCCAGTCTAGGTGTTCCAGAGCAGTAGTGCTGGGCTAGCAGGACTCCGGTAAACCGGGCTGTAGCAGACTACCAAGGCTAAGTGGAAACACCAGACTACATTTCCCCATAAGAGATGCTACCAAGGATAAACAACTAGATTGTCGGATCCCACACATATAAAGCATTTCAATCATACACACAATATGCTCAATATGTGCAAATACAACATGGCATCACAACAAGACTCTACGACTCAGAGTATTTATTCATTAGGCTCCGTGGAGCCAAGTATTACAAACATGGGTCTCATGACCCAACATACAAAGCATATAAGCTACAAGCACATGCGGAAGCTTAACTTGTCTGAGTACAGACAACTACAAGTGAAGAAGGCTGAGAAGCCTGACTATCTACAAGACCCTCCCAAGGGTACAAGATCGTGGCTGAGGTAACAAGCTAAACGTCGAAGTCCACGCAAAACTATTAGCGAGACTGAAGTCTCTCTGCAAAACATAAAATAAGCAAACGTGAGTACAAATGTACCTAGCAAGACTTACATCAGAACTATCTACATATGCATCGGTATCAACAAAGGGGTGGTGGAGTTTAACTGCAGCAAGCCAGCTTTGACTCGGTGGCTATCCTGAACTACGACTGCAAGTAATTATTTTGAGGTGGTGCACACGAGTCCATATATTCACCATACCAATACACCACTATGGATCTGCTCCCGTCTCCCTACGAGAACGCCATCCATAGCACTCACGCTTATCTTGCGCATTTTAGAGTATCCACTTTCACTTGTCTATGAACTGTACAGGCAACCCAGAAGTCCTTTACCGCGGACACGGCTATTTGAATAGATGATGTTAACCCTGCAGGGGTGTACTTCTTCACACACACTCTCGCCACTTACCACCCTGTACACGTCGTGTATCTCGGCAACCTTCAAGCGGAAGCCTGGCGAGGGAGTCGGCCACGACCTGACTAACCACACAAGTCTCTAGTCCGGGTTTATCGCCTATTTGGGTTCCATCCGCAAGGAGATCCGGCCGGGGTGTCGCTCACGGCCCCAAATGATGTGAGCGGGGTTGCCAAGCCCACCATCCGGGTGCCACTTGGTACACCGTGCCACTGTGCCTAGTCTGTCCCAAGCCCACCTGTACCGGGTGCCACTTGGTAGACTACTAACACTACCTACAAACACCAGAAACTACTTGCAACTCCTGGACAGAGATCGAGTTGGTTAATAAGCCGAGAGGGGTCGAGTTACCGGAACCCAATGTGTGGTAGTAACTGTTCATGGATCACAAACACAGAACTCAGTTCCTAAGGACGGTTTCAATGAGACAACCCACCATGTACTCCTACATGGCCTCTCACCGCTACCTTTACCAAATTGTGTTCACACACTTAGCTCTCAACAGTAGGACATGTTCACAACTTTCCAATTCATCCTCGGTGAATCAGACCTGACACAACTCTAAGCAATAGCAGGCATGACAAACAAGCATGAATGAGTAGGGACATCAGGGCTCAAACAATTCCTACTCATGCTAGTGGGTTTCATCTATTTACTGTGGCAATGACAGGTCATGCAGAGGAAAGGGGTTCAACTACCGCAACATGTAACAGTTGAAACATTGGTGTCCTAATGCAGTAAAACAGAGCAGGAGCGAGATAGTGGGATTGTATCGGAATGAATAAGGGGTTTTTGCTTGCCTGGCACTTCTGAAGATAGTATAGTTCTTCATCGGTGTCATCGATCACGTCGTCGGTAACAACGTCTACTTTGGGGAACAGGTACCGGCAACAGAGAGAAAGCATAATCAATGCAATGCAGCAATATGATGCATGATCATGACAGGGCAATATGCTGTTGATTGGGATAATGCAACTAGCGACTAGATTAAATGAAGTTGGTTTGAATACAAGATTCAAATTCAAACTCCATATGTGATTATTCAAATGCCATTTAATTGATTTGACCTGATCAGCAGGCATAAGTTGTTCTAACATGCATGAAAAAGTTACAGATGGAAAGATTGGATTTTTCTGATCATTTTTCATATATAAATCTTTTCATTTGGAGTTACGGTTGAATTTCTATGATTTTTAGAAGTTTTAACTATTTTCTGGAATTTCCTGGATTAATAAAACGCCAGAAAACATTTATTGCGTCAGCATGACGTCGGTGTGACGTCAGCAGGTCAACAGGGGCGGTCCAGGTCAAACCTGTCCAGTGGGGCCCACTGGTCAATGACTGAGCTAATTAACTAGGTTAATTAGCATTAGGTTAAACCTAATTATACTGTCAGTGAGGCCGGGTCCCGCATGTCAGTGAGTCAGTTGCTTAACTAATATTCAATTAGTAATTAAACCTAATTAGCAGGGCCATGGGCCCCCTATCATTGACCCAGGGAGTCAAACCACTGGTCAAACGAGGTCAGCACCTCCCGTGTTGACCCGCGGCTTGTCACCGGCGAGGCCAGGGACGGCGGAGGGCTTCGGAAAACGCCCGTAGGGCTTGGTTTTGGACGCGGTTAGTTGCGTTCAAATGCACGGAATGGCGTGCGTCGAATGGTGGCAGTGGGAGGTGCTGTTGTGGTCGGGAACGATGGCGGGGAGCACGTCCGTGACGGCCGGAGTTCGTGCGACCACGGGTTGGATGCGGCAGCGAACAAGCGGGCTAGTCTTTGCACTAGACATGCTCTACGGGGCACTACGAACGCATTGGGCTCGCGATGGTGACCGAATGGTCACCGGAGCTACGCCGCGAGCTCAGGCGGCGGCTTGCTACGGCCATCTACGGAACGACGGCTACAGCGAGCGGCAAGCCACAACGTTAGGCGGAAAATGTGCAGAAGCTCACGGTAGGTCGGATGGGGTAGACGGCGAGCTCGGGGAGGCAGAGACGGCGGCGAATCGACGAGCGCGAAAGGTGGAGTAGCCGGTGATGCAGGCCGTCCCAGCGCTCGGGGCCAGGGTGGGGCGAAGCAGCGGTCGACGGCGGTTCTTGCAGACACGGAGGGGCGGCGAGGGGAGCATAGTGGGCGCGGCTATGGCGGCAGCGAGATCGAGCACG
This sequence comes from Aegilops tauschii subsp. strangulata, assembly GCF_002575655.3. Taxonomy (NCBI): domain Eukaryota; kingdom Viridiplantae; phylum Streptophyta; class Magnoliopsida; order Poales; family Poaceae; genus Aegilops; species Aegilops tauschii. The sequence goes on from NC_053037.3 coordinate 143,678,499, forward strand.
CGTCGGCCATGGCGTCAGGGGGGTGAAGGAGAGTGCAAGGGGAGGAATGAGAGGCCGGAACGATCGGGACGGCACCGAGGAGAAAATCCGCGGCGTCGCGCTGTCCCGTGGACGCATGCAGGCAGCTGGTGACGTGGCACTCTCGCCGTGCGCGCGCGTCGGCCACACACCCATCCGACTGGCGCCAGGAGGACGACGGCGGCGGTGGCTTGCCCAGCTGGGCCGCACAGTGCTGGGCCGCTGGTAGGTTTCTCTCTCTCTCTTCTATTCCTGTTTTCTGTTTTCTGTAATTTGTTTTGACTTAGTTTTGGACACTAAATCATTTTTGTTGCTTCTGATAGTTCTTGTAGGGAGTAGTTGGATTATTCCAAAGCCCTTCACCAAAGATCAGAATTCTTGGACATATATTAATTAATTAACAAATATATATCCAATGCAAATAGTTATCGATTTAATTCAAAGGCCCAAAATAAATATCTCTGAGATTCCAAAAATATTGTTTTGAGTTTTACCTCTTGCCAATATTTTCAGAGACTAAGAGGAACATTTTCTTGGACTTCTTTGAAAAGATTTTAATGTTGATTATTTCTGAAGTGATTTCTGAGGGTTTCAACTAACCTCAATTCAATTTTCAGAAAATTTAGACATGAAGCATGAGTGCAAATGCAACTATTCACTCAGGTATTCTAGGGCTGTGACAGAATTTAGTCCTAATATGATGGGCATCCAAGATGGGTATAATAAAAACTTTCATATAAAGTGCATTGAATACTATGAGAAGTTTGATACTTGATGATTGTTTTGAGATATGAAGATGGTGATATTAGAGTCATGCTAGTGGAGTAGTTGTGAATTTGAGAAATACTTTGTGTTAAAGTTTGTGATTCCTGTAGCATGCACGTATGGTGAACCGTTATGTGATGAAGTTGGAGCATGATTTATTTATTGAATGTCTTCCTTATGAGTGGCGGTCGGGGACGAGCGATGGTCTTTTCCTACCAATCTATCCCCCTAGGAGCATGCGCGTAGTACTTCGTTTCGATAACTAGTAGATTTTTGCAATGAGTATGTGAGTTCTTTATGACTAAGGTTGAGTCCATGGACTATACGCACTCTCACCCTTCCACCATTGCTAGCCTCTCTAATACCGCGCACCTTTCGCTGGTATCATACACCCACCATATACCTTCCTCAAAACAGCCACCATACCTACCTATCAGGGCATTTCCATAGCCATTCCGAGATATATTGCCATGCAACTTACCACCGTTCCATTTATTATGACACGCTCCATCATTGTCATATTGCTTTGCATGATCATGTAGTTGACATTGTATTTGTGGCAAATCCACTGTTCATAATTCTTTCATACATGTCACTCATGAGTCATTGCACATCCCGGTACACCGCCGGAGGCATTCATATAGAGTCATATTTTGTTCTAAGTATCGAGTTGTAATTCTTGAGTTGTAAGTAAATAAAAGTGTGATGATCATCATTATTAGAGCATTGTCCCAGTGCGGAAAGGATGATGGAGACTATGATTCCCCCACAAGTCGGGATGAGACTCTGGACTAAAAAAAGAGGCCATAAAAAAAGAGAAAAGGCCCAAATAAAAAAATAAAAAATAAAATGAGAGAAAAAGAGAGAAGGGACAATCTACTATCCTTTTATCACACTTGTGCTTCAAAGTAGCGCCATGATCTTCATGATAGAGAGTCTCCTATGTTGTCACTTTCATATACTAGTGGGAATCTTTCATTATAGAACTTGGCTTGCATATTCCAATGATGGGCTTCCTCAAATTGCCCTAGGTCTTCGTGAGCAAGCAAGTTGGATGCACACCCACTTAGTTTCTTTTTGAGCTTTCATACACTTATAGCTCTAGTGCATCCGTTGCATGGAAATCCCTACTCACTCACATTGATATCTATTGATGGGCATCTCCATAGCCCGTTGATACGCCTAGTTGATGTGAGACTATCTTCTCCTTTTTGTCTTCTCCACAACCACCATTCTATTCCACCTATAGTGCTATGTCCATGGCTCACGCTCATGTATTGCGTAAAGATTGAATAAGTTTGAGAACATTAAAAGTATGAAACAATTGCTTGGCTTGTCATCGGGGTTGTGCATGATTTAAATATTTTGTGTGATGAAGATAGAGCATAGCTAGACTATATGATTTTGTAGGGATAGCTTCTTTGGCCATGTTATTTTGAGAAGACATGATTACTTTGTTAGTATGCTTGATGTATTGTTATTTTTATGTCAATATTAAACTTTTATCTTCAATCTTATGGATCTGAATATTCTTGCCACAATAAAGAGAATTACATGGATAAATATGTTAGGTAACATTCCACATCAAAAATTCTGTTTTTATCATTTACCTACTCGAGGACGAGCAGGAATTAAGCTTGGGGATGCTGATACGTCTCCAACGTATCTATAATTTTTGATTGTTCCATGCTATTATATTATCTGTTTTGGATGTTTATGGGCTTTATTATACACTTTTATATTATTTTTGGGACTAACGTATTAACCGGAGGCCCATCCCAAATTGTTGTTTTCTTGCCTATTTCAGTGTTTCGAAGAAAAGGAATATCAAACGGAGTCCAAACGGAATGAAACCTTCGGGGGAGTTATTTTTGGAATGGAAGCAATCCAGGAGACTTGGAGTGTACGTCAGGGAAGCAACGAGGTGGCCACGAGGAAGGGAGCGCGCCTGCCCCCTGGGCGCGCCCCCACCCTCGTGGGCCCCTCGTGGCTCCCCTGAACGACTTCTTTTGCCTAGATATGTCCATATACCCTAAAAACATCGAGGAAAAGAATAGATCGGGAGTTCCGTCGCCGCAAGCCTCTGTAGCCACCAAAAACCAATCGGGACCCTGTTCCGGCACCCTGCCGGAGGGGGGGATCCCTAACCGGTGGCCATCTTCATCATCCCGGCGCTCTCCATGACGAGGTGGGAGTAGTTCACCCTCGGGGCTGAGGGTATGTACCAGTAGCTATGTGTTTGATCTCTCTCGTGTTCTTGATTTGGCACGATCTTGATGTATCGCGAGCTTTGCTATTATAGTTCGATCTTATGATGTTCCCCCCCCCCCTCTACACTCTTGTAATGGATTGAGTTTTCCCTTTGAAGTTATCTTATCGGATTGAGTCTTTAAGGATTTGAGAACACTTGATGTATGTCTTGCATGTGCTTATCTGTGGTGACAATGGGATATCACGTGATCCACTTGATGTATGTTTTGGTGACCAACTTGCGGGTTCCGTGACCTCGTGAACTTATGCATAGGGGTTGGCACACGTTTTCGTCTTGACTCTCCGGTAGAAACTTTGGGGCACTCTTTGAAGTTCTTTGTGTTGGTTGAATAGATGAATCTGAGATTGTGTGATGCATATCGTATAATCATACCCACGGATACTTGAGGTGACATTGGAGTATCTAGGTGACATTAGGGTTTTGATTGATTTGTGTCTTAAGGAGTTATTCTAGTACGAACTCTATGATAGATCGAACGGAAAGAATAGCTTCGTGTTATTTTACTAAGGACTCTTGAATAGATCGATCAGAAAGGATAACTTTGAGGTGGTTTCATACCCTACAATAATCTCTTCGTTTGTTCTCCGCTATTAGTGACTTTGGAGTGACTCTTTGTTGCATGTTGAGGGATAGTTATATGATCCAAATATGTTATTATTGTTGATAGAACTTGCACTAGTGAAAGTATGAACCCTAGGCCTTGTTTCAACGCATTGCAATACCGTTTACACTCACTTTTATCGCTTGCTACCTTGCTGTTTTTATATTTTCAGATTACAAAAACCTATATCTACCATCAATATTGCACTTGTATCACCATCTCTTCGCCGAACTAGTGCACCTATACAATTTACCATTGTATTGGGTGTGTTTGGGACACAAGATACTCTTTGTTATTTGGTTGTGGGGTTGTTTGAGAGAGACCATCTTCATCCTACGCCTCCCACGGATTGATAAACCTTAGGTCATCCACTTGAGGGAAATTTGCTACTGTCCTACAAACCTCTGCACTTGGAGGCCCAACAATGTCTACAAGGAGAAGGTTGCGTAGTTGTCACAGCCTGATTTTTGGCGCTTTCTTTTTCATTTGATTTTCTGAGGTTTTTGCTTGAGTTTTCTTTTTTCGTGGCTTTGTGGTCTGGAAACTGAAGAAGATGACCTCTTCTTTATTTGCAGAGTGGCTTGTCATCCTCAAATCCTTCCCTAGATCATATCGTTTCCATCCTAGCCCAATCCCAAAATTCTTTTGCTAGGGAATATTCCTTTTTCTATTAAAGGATTAACCATGTCTGCCCTAGGTTGTGAAGCAACCTATATTTCCATCACTCCTAAAATTCCCAAATAATTCTCATAAATTGTTTGGGTCATTTCTTCCTCAAATATGGCAAAATATTTCATTTGCCATGTTTATCATCATGCTCAAATAATTCATTTTCTATTCTGCCCTAAATGGCACATTGTGAAGCAAGTGCTATTTTCTTTTTCCCAAGTGGCCTCAAACTCCTTGGACACCTTTTCATGTCCATATCATTGCCACATGCCAAAATGCAACCTCATTTTCCTAGTAGTCATTGAATTATGATTTTCCAAAGTTTCTGTCCAGAAAGAAATTTTGTGAAGGAGGTATAAGCTAGGCATATCCAAATGAGTTGCAATTTATGCATGACCTCAATATCATCATATCATAGCCCTCCACGAAAGTTGAGCTCATGTAATGCCTCCATGTGAGCTCATATTCAATTCTTTGATACTATCCAAAGTTTTAGTTTGTGAAGCAAGTATATTTTATCTTGCTCCATTATGGCTGTACATTTTTCTAGACGTTCTCCTACCCATATAACCTATCTCCACCAAATTTGGGCATATTTTGTTTGGCCATTTCCCTTAGGAATTTTCCTAAGCTTCTGTTCAGAGAATACCATCATGAAGGAAGTACCACTTTGGCTTTTCCAAATGGTATGAAATTTGTATGGCACTCTCATATGCCCAAATCATCCTGGCATGCCAAATTTCAGCTGAAGTGGCTTCACCATTTGAGTGCATCATCTTGATTTCTATTCTGGACCAATTTAGGCAGTTGTGAAGCAATTATATCAAATATTGGTCCAAATCCCTCCATAATTTCCAGGACTGTAGTCCTTCCATAGTCAAACACCTAGGAAAACTCTGTTTGACCCAATCATCTCCCTGTTGATCAGCAGTACTCGTCCAAATTTGATACAACAACCTTGTCGAGCTTGCTCCCCTCTACTCCCTACGCTTCTGTGTGATCCATCACCTCCCTTGGCCTCTACTACGCAGGGACTTGTCGCTAGACATGTCACGACAGCCCTTGGCCTCTTCTCCTTGCCAGCCCGCGCGGTGACCACCGCCCTAGCATGCCATGGACGCGAGCTGAGCGACGTTTTGCTCGGGCCCCTCCTCGGTTCGTCGTACTCGCGTGCCTCGTCGTGTCCAACAGCTAGCACGCGTCGTCGCCATCCCCTTGGACCTCTCTCCCCCTCCCGAAGCCTCCTCGCTAGCGCTCGTCGCCGTTCGCCCACGGATGCACAGTGCCGACAAGGCCTTAATGGCGTCGTGGCTTCTTCCTCCCTTGTCCTCGAGCTCGGTCTCGTCTCCGTGACCCTCGTCCACTTCCCCCTCGTCGCCGTTCGAGCTTGGCCGTGAGCACGCGCGTCCGTTGCGCCAGACACGCGTCTGAGGTGGCACCCGAGCTCGAACCGCCTTGCCACTGCTATATAAGCCAGCCCCGACCCCTCCCGAGCTCACCACTCGACCTCATGCACTCCTAGCTACCTCCCCGACCACCCAAACGAGCTCAAAGAGCTCTCTGGTTTCCCCCATGGCCGCCGTGCCCGCATCGGCCTCGGCCTAAATTCACTCAATGCCGAGCCCCTCTCTCCTCCTCTCAACCTCCAGTAGTTTCCCCATAGTACAGCTCCCCTCCTCCACACCTCAGCCCGGCGCCGGAGTGCTCGTGGCCGCGTGCCCCAAGATAAACCGCCGACGCTGCCCTCGGCCTCTGCGAGCCGCCGTCACCCCAGGCCTCCCCAGCGCCTGCTGCCGCTCCAGGAGGGAGCAGCACTCCATTTCGCGCCCGCCTATGGTCCCAGCTCCACCGGGGACGGCCGGAGCTGCCCAGGCCATCGCCGGCGCCGCGCGGCCTCGCCTCTCCCCTGCTTCTGTCGAGAGGAAGGAGGAGACTAGCGGGAGGAGAGAGATAGCACCACGGGACCCACCTGTAAACGAGCCAGGAGCCGGCCCCGCATTGACCCCGCCCACACTGACGTGGATAAGTGGAAGCGCATTCGCGAGAACGCGTTTTCCCTTTCCGAAGGCGTATTTCCTTGCGGCCAATGCGAGGAATGCGCTTTCCCCTCTGGAAAGCGTATTTTTCTCAAAACCGTTTCTGCCTTATCCACTCAGGGGCCTGTTTGTAGAAATATTTTTACAGATTGTTCCCTGGACTTCAACTCTTCACAACTTTTTATCCACAACTCCAAATAAGCCCCTCCGAGAGAGTACCCTTTCTGGCGATTCTTTCCGCGATCGTTCCGCACTTCTCCCCGGAGCCTTTTTCATCCCCAGAAAAGCCACAACCACCATTTGCATGATAGCCATGCAGAAGCATTGCGTTCCAGCTTGAATCTTTAAGAACTGTTTGATTGTTTTTCTACTGCTGTCGGTATTTCGGTTATGCTTATGGATCGGTGTTTACCGTCATGCTATTTTTTCTTGCACTCTGTTACTATGCTCTTCCTGCTAGTATTACTTTCTTATGGACCATGTTTGGTAGTAGTACATGTTGGTGATGGTCTTCGGTGCATGACTATCGTCTGTTCCGAGTACCGCCGTTATGCATGTTTCTTTGCATCCAGTTGGTTAAATGCTTGCATGGTAGTTTATCGTTATGTTATTGCATGATATTTATTGTTGATGTTAGTGGTCATGTTATGCTATGAGTATGTTCTAGTGGTGATATTCATGCTCGTCAGTATGCCATGCTCATCTGGATAAATGACTAAATGTTGTTGTGATGCTCGTGGATTATGATGCACCCCCATGCTTACGTTTGATATCATGTTCATGCATTGTAGTTGCATCATGTTATTTTATCATGGCTCAGCATATTGCATTCAAGTTTAACCGGATTAAATTGAACTTGAACAATTGTTGGCTGAGTCATGGTGCCACCATATCGATCTGACCAGTGCAACCACGCTTACCCTATGGGGGGGTCCTAACTGGGGTCTATTGTCATGCCTCTCACCGGTGCCTCCCGCGAGGGAAGCTTATGCGTGGGCGCTACCTTTGCCAGGTAGGACGGCATAAGCCTTGTATGCCCATTGTTGAGCATGGATCCTTGTCCCCGTTTGGGACCGTTTTGCCACGATGGTGGCCGTTGGTGCCTTTGGTAGGCACGGGGCCACCCAGGACTTAGCTCAAAGGGGACTTGGTCGGAGTGGCCGGGGGGTGGCATGGCAGTAGGACGGTTTTGTTGGAATGCTTTGGTCCACCCAAATGCGAGTGTGAGGCCAGGGTTCCGTGGTGTGGGTACAGTGTGCTAACCTCTGTAGAGTGTGTGTGTTAAATCTATCGATAGCCGCGCCCGCGGATAAGGGCCCAGTTCGTGTCGGTCACACTGTGGGTCAACAGTAATAATAATTTTATTAATAACAACCCTGGTTCGATGATGAAAGAAGTTGGTTGATATTTATGTGATCAAGAGAGGATCACTGTCGTATCAGGAATACCAACTTGTTGGATATTTGGGATGTTATGCGAGAGTCAAGGGTAAAGGTCAAGCTCCTTGTGGTCATAAATGATTACTACGGTATTGTTAATACCAAACTTGATTGGATCCTGAGATGATCGTGTGATGCCCATGATGGTAAGTGATGCAGGTGCTGCTTACGATGTAACCCGAGCAGAGTAAGTTGGTGCATGATAGTTTCATCATGTTGCATGCTAGTATTATCATGTTCATATATTTATGCCATGCTCGTATTGTTCTAGTTGTATCATCTTGCCCATGCTATGGTTGATATGATAATATCATGTTAATCCTTGTTAACCTGTAATTTCCATGCTATTGTTTGTCTTGGTTGCTTTGGTTGCTGTGAGCTTGCAAGTACATTTAATGTACTGACCTGGCGTATCATGCCAGTTTGCAGGTCATGCCGGATATGATTGCTTGTTTGCCGTGGATTCCTTGTTTGCGAGCTAGGATAAGCGTTCCAGCCAGAGTCCCCGCGGAGTGGAGTTCACCACCGTCGTCGCTTTTCCGCTGCGAGTAGTCATTCCGCTGCGTCATGTTGTTCTGCTTCTTGCATGGAGCAACCGTGGCAGGCGTAGTTTCGCCGTGCCGATGTAACCCCCTTTGTACCCATATAGATTGTAATAAAGAGCTGGTTTGTTCTATGCTAAGCAGCGCCGTATTCCAGAAGACTTCTCCTCGATCTCTGGGCTGGAATATGGGGCGTTCCGGTTTCTCTGAGCCGGGGTGCCACAGGCTTGGTATCAGAGCAGGTCTGGTTGTAGGATGCCCTAGCCCGCGCGAATGTTAGAATGCGGTAGTATAGAGCCATGTTGGTTTGTTGCACTTGATTGCTGCATTTGTTTGTTGCATAGCATGCATATAGATTATTATCTTGTCGCTAACGGTTAATCTTGTGAGTGTAGGTGGTATCGGTTTCGATCCACTACCTGCACCCTCCTTCTTAGCATGCCTGCTCTTCAGTGTTCGGCGTCATCTCTGTCCCAGCAGAGTGATGCCCTGGTACCAAGTGTTCCAGACACCATTTGCAGGAGTTATGCTCGGATATCGCGTCGATATCTTTCCGCCACTCACCCATATCGTTTCCGTGATAGACTCGTCTCTATCCCGAATCGTGCCATCCATCTCGTCCCTTTGGCAACCCACACTGATACTTGTTAGCGGAAAAGGGCAATGCCATCAAGCCTTGCTTTTCCTCCCCTATATTGCCTCATCATCCCATTCTTTGGACGTGTACAATTCCCTTTCGTACGCTTGATGATGATGTGGTCGTGACTTCCGTGTCTCGCTGCATGATCGCCAAGTCTGTCCTCACTTCTGTATCCATCCAGATCCAGCCGGTGTTCAGCCAGCGCTTGGTATAGCCTTGGTTACACCAACCCTTTCCACACATGGATGTCACTTTCGTGCACACCGTCACAGCATATTAGACCATAATACCGGAGTTTCCACAAGATTTGTGTGCTTAGGTGTGCATGCATATTATTGTGTGAGTAGCAATAATATGTGATGATTGCTTTATTTTGGTTGCATGCTTGTGTGCCTTTGTTTCATCGTTCCTTTTGTTTCTTTATTTGGGCCTTCGGTGTTACAAATTTTCCCCTTATTAAAGTTGCTCGTCAACCAACAACGGACCCGAAGAATCAGCAAGGAGTTCAAATGTTTGGAAGCTCAACTAAACAAGAATGGAATTATCAGCAGACAATAGTGAAATTGAGAAAATCTTGGCTGAAGGCAAAAGAAATCCTGGACGGACTGTCAGTATCAAGTTTGCATTAGTATGGAATTCTCAGCCGACTACATTGAGATCTGGGGATATCTGATCATGATACGGATAATCAAGTTTGCCTCAGTGTGCACTCTTCGTGGCAGTAATGATCAGATCAGCAAGAAGATAAGCTATGTGCAAGACCAACAGTGCAATTTCAGTCAAAGGTATGGTTCAGATACAAGGTTTGATTCTTCGATGAGGATGATTTTGAAACATGATATGCCTGGAAGAAAGCAAGGATGTGCCACATACTCAGAAAGGAGGATGGTCCAGCAATTCCTGTTTCAACACGAAGCCCAGTCTTCCTCAGCAAGATACTCTCGATGGTTTTCAGCATAAGCCATCCAATCGTCCTTAGTATGGTACTGGTGCAAGATAGTACAATGTGAATTGACGGCAGATGTCAGAATCAGATCCACAATAGTTGGTCAGAAGCAAGAATCAGTCAGAACACAAGTTTGCCTCGGGAATCAGATTCTCAGATATATGTGAAGGAAGCCAGATATACACCTCAGTGTGACAAAGGAATATGAGGATTGACGACAACACTGAGCTCTGTACAAGTACCGGTGAACCTGGAATATGATCCTGATGAGCCCTTGTCTTCTTTTCTGTGGTAACGGCACCACACCTGTGATCTGAGTTGTTTTAGCTATCCGGGGTGGATGCCGATTTTTATTTCTCTCTTCAACGACTGCCATGAGTTCTAAGCTGCTTTTCGGCCGTCTCATACAGCTGTTGAGTTTCTTTTTGTGATAGTAGCCCTATAGCTGCTTTTGGCTATTTTAGGGAGCTGCCACTTTCTTCTTATCAACCCGGTCTCATGTTCTAAGATGCTTGTCAGCCGTCCTGAGCCGTGGTTGAGTTATTTCAGTAATGTCCCAGATCTGAGTTGTAAAGACCGTTCTGGTGGCTACTGATTTATTTGCCGATTTGTTGCAAGGGTTCGGATGATCATTTTCCTACGGTCAGAACTTGAGAAGTGTTGAACCCGCCATTTAATGGATTACCATGTCAGAAGATGTGGATAAGAGTACATCTGTCAGAATATTGCACCCGACAGAACCTATGGTCACACGAAGAAGCAATATGACCCCGCTCCTTCACCCAAGGATCCAGGCAAGGAAAACAGTCATGAAGGAGCCAGACTGATAATTGTTGCATAATTCAAATGGTGCAGATACCCCGGACAGTCTGAGTCAGTATGGATCACCATGGATATTCACCAAAAGGGTCTGCTCGGTTTTGGATGGTGAATAATAGTCTGGGAGCATGTGCCCTCACTTATGTGAAGCCTCAACGGATAGCCTGTCATGGACAAAATTATTTCACGAGATTCACAATCAGTCAAGTCTGCGGATACTATCATATAAGGCCATACTACTTATGCTGGCAACGACAGGCAACAATCAAATATTTGGTATGAAGCTGAGATTCAAGACAGTGGAGCCAGTCAGGATGGGTCGGAAATTCCTGCGATAAGTCAGAATCTGTCAGAAAAACGGATATGCCGCAACTAACTGTTTGGAACCTGAAGGACCTGCATTTAATGAAGAAACCCAATGCAAGGAGTCAGAGCTTGGGTATTCATCGGGACAAATCGGATCACCAATTCATGGACAGTTGTCAGTACAGACACAACCATTGGAAGTCACTCTCGGATTTGTCAAACAGGCAAATATTTCAGTCATGGTAATCTCAGATCAGTCAGCAGCTATGAATAGAATTGGAGCCAGTATAAGCAGAACATGTGAGTTAAGATCTGTCAGGATATGGATACAGTGAAGCAAGCAACCCCAGAGCCAGTCCGGCAAGTCAGATGAAGAATTTAATGGGAACAATCAACAAAGGAAAAAGGATACCCGAGTTGGAAATGGTTTCCTTAAGGCAGTATATTCATACTTGTTCCCGGAGCAACCAAATCTTGAGGACGAGATTTCTTTAAGGGGGAAGGGTTTTCATAGCCTGATTTTTGGCCCTTTCTTTTTCATTTGATTTTCTGAGGTTTTTGCTTGAGTTTTCTTTTTCCGTGGCTTTGTGGTCTGGAAACTGAAGAAGATGACCTCTTCTTTATTTGCAGAGTGGCTTGTCATCCTCAAATCCTTCCCTAGATCATATCGTTTCCATCCTAGCCCAATCCCAAAATTCTTTTGCTAGGGAATATTCCTTTTTCTATTAAAGGATTAACCATGTCTGCCCTAGGTTGTGAAGCAACCTATATTTCCATCACTCCTAAAATTCCCAAATAATTCTCATAAATTGTTTGGGTCATTTCTTCCTCAAATATGGCAAAATATTTCATTTGCCATGTTTATCATCATGCTCAAATAATTCATTTTCTATTCTGCCCTAAATGGCACATTGTGAAGCAAGTGCTATTTTCTTTTTCCCAAGTGGCCTCAAACTCCTTGGACACCTTTTCATGTCCATATCATTGCCACATGCCAAAATGCAACCTCATTTTCCTAGTAGTCATTTAATTATGATTTTCCAAAGTTTCTGTCCAGAAAGAAATTTTGTGAAGGAGGTACAAGCTAGGCATATCCAAATGAGTTGCAATTTATGCATGACCTTGATAACCCACAAGTATAGGGGATCACAACAGTTTTCGAGGGTAGAGTATTCAACCCAAATTTATTGATTCGACACAAGGGGAGCCAAAGAATATTCTTAAGTATTAGCAGTTGAGTTGTCAATTCAACCACACCTGGATAACTTAATATCTGCAGCGAAGTGTTTAGTAGCAAAGTAATATGATAGTAGTGGTAACGGTTACAAAAGTAACGGTAGCAGAAGTAATATTTTTGGTGTTTTGTAGTGATTGTAATAGTAGCAACAGAAAAGTAAATAAGCTAAGAACAATATGTGAAAAGCTCGTAGGCATTGGATCGGTGATGGAGAATTATGCCGGATGCGGTTCATCATGTAACAATCATAACATAGGGTGACACAGAACTAGCTCCAATTCATCAATGTAATGTAGGCACGTATTCCGAATATAGTCATACGTGCTTATGGAAAAGAACTTGCATGACATCTTTTGTCCTACCCTCCCGTGGCAGCGGGATCCTAATGGAAACTAAGGGATATTAAGGCCTCCTTTTAATAGAGAACCGGAACAAAGCATTAGCACATAGTGAATAAATGAACTCCTCAAACTATGGTCATCACCGGGAGTGGTCCCGATTATTGTCACTTCGGGGTTGTCGGATCATAACACATAGTAGGCGACTATAGGCTTGCAAGATAGGATCAAGAACACACATATATTCATGAAAACATAATAGGTTCAGATCTGAAATCATGGCACTCGGGCCCTAGTGACAAGCATTAAGCATAGCAAAGTCATAGCAACATCAATCTCAGAACATAGTGGATACTAGGGATCAAACCCTAACAAAACTAACTCGATTACATGATAGATCTCATCCAACCCATCACCGTCCAGCAAGCCTACGATGAAATTACTCATGCACGGCGGTGAGCATCATGAAATTGGTGATGGAGGATGGTTGATGATGACGACGGCGATGAATCCCCCTCTCCGGATGTCACGACCGGTTTTTCAATAAAATAATTATTGAGAAACCAATCCCTGTTACGGACCAGCGAGGAAGAATTCCTTCTCACTGATAGACAATACATTGGTCACAGAAGAAAAATACCAGGAGTACTAAATATAATACAAAGTTGAGCAGAGACTGCCCAACAATTTATTACAAGCACGCCGATAAAACAATACGGCAGATAGGGTGGCAAACTTCTAACTCACGATAATAACGGTGGTGGAAATATCATCGCGAAGCGAGTGACATGATTCCAGAATACTACAACTCTTCGAGCGTCGGAGTGAGGCTCGAGAAGACTTATTGCGGGTGGCGGAAGCGTAAACGATACAAGTGACCAATATCCGGGATCGCGCAGGACTGACTGGGACTCCTCTAGGCGTCGGACGCGCTATCAAACTCTTCATCCAAGAGATCGCCTTTGTCAACATCTGGCCAAATCAACAAGCCAGGTGAGTACTATGAAAGTACTCGCAAGACAGTTCGGACATAAGGTATAACAAATGCAAACATGAAACATATGAACAAGTTAACCAGTGCGATCAGACACAGAGATAATAAATACTGGGTGCCAAGCGAGGGTCTGAATGACGCCTCGAGCGGAAACTGCAGAATAGTAATGCGGGTGCCAAACGAGTGTCTGAAAGACTCCTCGAGCGGAAAATGCGGAATAATAAATACAGGTGCCAAACGAGTGTCTGAAAGACTCCTCGAGAGGAAAATGCGGAATAAGAATACAGGTGCCAAACGAGTGTCTGAAAGACTCCTCGAGCAGAAAATGCGGAATAATAAATACAGGTACCAAACGAGTGTCTGAAAGACTCCTCGAGAGGAAAATGCGGAATAAGAATACAGGTGCCAAACGAGTGTCTGAAAGACTCCTCGAGCGGAAAATGCAGAACAATAATGCCACAGTCGGGCGTCGGGGCGACACCACATAAAGGGCTTATAACAGAAAGTAAAGACAGTGCATGTCGCAGTCGGACGTCTGAGCGACATCACATAAAGGGCTTATATCGAAACACAACAATACAATAGTTCGGGAATATAATTTATCATAAGCACGAGACAAATATAATGTTAGTCCATCCACAGGAATAACAATAAATTGAATTTACCACTTGAGCTTGTTCACCGGGGGCAAGTTTTCACACGGATAGATTTGGATATAAAGTCTACATTACTGATCATGGATACGATGATTCGGAAAGAATTGACTCTGCAGAGTTTGTACTTAACCACAGCCAACGGATTTCAGTAGTCACGGGGACTAGTTCCGTCTACGGTGTTCTGGAAGGAACACGTCTAACCAGTACACACCCAATTTAACCATCCGAAGCCAGGGATCACCCTCGGCAACATTCAGGAAAAACCCTGAGTCGGGGAGGCTACAACCTCATGTAGCATGGGATCAAATTTCTATACGCGCGCTATAAGGGGGTGCCCCCCCTCTCGGTCCCAACCGAAAACACCCATGCCCCCTGACCGAATGACTGGCTTTAATCCTGGGCCAAAGGTACCATCATCCCGGCCTCACTGTTTGGTGTGTACACGGAAAGAGGTTACCAACTTACTAAACCGTATCCTGGCAATGAGACATGTGGTAGCACGGAAAGGGGAAGGGACGATAACACGGCTCCAACCATGTTAACGTCGGAAAAGTCGGATGACATAAGGCTGGCATGCTACAACAGTACCACCTTGCTGCCCTTCATGTCACCACATGATTAGGCCACCTCTCATCAGAGGTCATCGCAACTTTGGAACATGCGGGAAAAGATCGATAACGTGGCTCCAACCACGTTAACGTCAAAGAGAGTCGGATGACGCAAGGCTGGCATGCTACAACAGTACCACCTTGCTGCCCTTCATGTCACTACATGATTAGGCCACCTCTCATCAGAGGTCATCGCATCTTCGGAACAACCGGGTCGTTGCCTTACAAGCAACGAGGTATTTATCGACACTCACATGCCACGCACAAACTTTCACATGAACATGCAAAACATCTGCCATATCAAATGTTCAAACATGCTTGCCTGGTTCGGAGAAGTCGGAGTCTAGCTCGGCGAAGTTCGCGGCTCCGTCCCCTCTCCCGGAACCTACGGCAATCACGAAACGGGGTACTAACGTGAAAACCAACACATGCACAGAAACTTTGCCAAACATTTTCCAAATAAATCCCATAAAAAACTAGACAAAATTTTAAGGATGTCAGAAAAAGAATCACTCAAAAATACCTTTTTATTAAAAAGTTATAAAGGTTTCTGTCCAGGGACCTTTCTGTAATGAAACAGCAAAGTTCCAGGGTTTTAACTGAGAAAACAGAAAACGCTTCGGCTGGGGATGCGCAAGCGCAAGGAGGAAAACGTATTTTGCCCGAAGGCGCCAACAGAAAATGGTTCGGGGAAATAAAACAGAGGCTGACATGCGGGGCCCGCATGTCAGGTTTGAAAGTTCGCCGGCGCCCGAAGACGGCGGTGGACGCCGGCGTCAAACCACGGCGAGTTAGGAGAAACGGAGGGTACCAAGAGCTTCAGTGTCTTCTTCCGCGTCGGTGGGTGGTGGACTCGTCCAACGGGGAGCACCACGTCGACGGCGACACTATCTCCGGCGGACGGCGGTTCGGGTGAGGATGGGGAACTCCGGTGGAGGCTGCAAAGTACGAATTGAGGCGCGGGTCAGAACGGGTGATGCAAGGAGAAGCTACTGGCAAGAGAATGGGGGCTGCGGAGCACACACGGGGGCAAATCGGGCTGGATCCCGTGGCGGATCGCGGCGGCCGGAGTCGAGGAAGGAGACCTCCTCGGGGCTCTTCCAGTGGCTAGGCGTGCTCTAGGGGAAGTGTAGGGCTGGTGGGTGCTCGAGTTGAAGCTCGGGGCCCCTATTTATAGGCAGATCGACGGGGTGGCCGTGAACGGAGAATCTCCGGCGAGCGATTACAGCGGAGCAGTGGGTTGGTAGAGGGTTTGAGCGGTCGGGCAGCATCAGTGGATGTTACGGGACTCGTTTTGCAGCTAAACAGAGCTGGCCCTGGCGTAATGGCGTCTGCTCACGGTGAGGTGACCGCACGGGCTCAACGGCGGCAGAGAGCGTGCTCCGCGCCCTGCGGTTCACGACGAGAGCGGCAGCGCATTCGGGGGAGTGGACGGCCACGCGGCGGGCTCCGGTGGTTTGGGCGGCGCTGGGTGGAGTCGGCGGCGCCGTGTCTCCCGCTGGCGTCCGCAAAGCCGCCGCCGGCGTCGGTCACGGGGCGGCGCACCTTCTGCTGCTCGTCGCCGACGCCCGCAAGATGCCAGGCACTCGTGCGGTGCAGGAACAAGTGGGCGAGGACGAGGAGCAAGGCGACGCGAGGGTACTGGCGAGATCGACGCCCGTCTCTGAAGAAAACGACAGTGAGCACTGACTGAACTCTGAAGTTAACTGAAACTTGACATGACCATGCACTGCAGGTGTTCGACGGTAGGTTTTGGTAAAGAGGTAAATTTTTCTGGAGCTGCAACTTGGGGAGATGATCACTCAAAGCACCCAGGGGCTGCATGAATTTACTTGGAATTTTTGGAGAAAGTTTTGAATGAATTTCACCAAATTTGGCAAATCTGGTCCAAACTTGCAGTTGATGTAGTTTGAAATTTTTGAACTGGAGACCAGTGGATCTTCATGGTTCCAGGTTGAGGGTTCAAAGGACTAGGAGGGGAAGGAAGTTTGGGGCCAAAAATCAAAACAGAAGAAGGGGTTCCTTTGTAAATCTCCAAGAGGTAGAATAGAAGGCAGAAAAATATTTGAATGAAATTTGAATGGAAATAAATACATGGGGGGGTTCAACTTGCTGGATTTGATGCAAATCATGATCCAGAGGTGAGGGATAGGTTAGGAGAGAGGATTTGCACTTATGCCATGGCAAGAAGGAATAGTTGAAAGTGGCAAAGGACTTTCCAAAAGCCATAGTGCATTCTCAAAAATATTTCAAAGGTTATTTTCTCAAATGAAAAACATTTTGTCTTGAGTCCAATGAAAAGCAAGAACCTCCAAGACCAAAGGAAGATCTTGGGTGGATCCAAACAAAACTTTTTGCCATAAAGAAAAATATTTGAGAGTGAGAGTTCTCTTGAAGAAAATCTTTAGATCCCTCCCTTCAAGTTAAATAAAATCTTTTGAAAAATCCAAATAAAAACTTGGGTGTCACACCGGAGCCCCGAACGGACTCCAGATCAGCCCTCCCGAGAAGTTTTAGGGCTTGGCGGTGGCTCCGTGTTGTAAAACGCGATGAATTCTTCTCTCTGGTTTTTTTCTCCCCGAAAGCAAATATATAGAGTTGGAGTTGAGGTCGGAGGTGCTATAGGGGGCCCACGAGGTTGGGGGCGCGCCCTAGGGGGGAGGGCGTGCCCCCCACCCTCGTGGACAGGGTGTGGCCCCCCTGGTCTTCATCTTTTGGATTTTTTATTATTTCCAAATAGACGTTCTGTGGAGTTTTAGGTCATTCAGAGAACTTTTGTTTCTGCACATAAATAACACCATGGAAAGTCTGCTGAAAACAGCGTCAGTCCGGGTTAGTTCCATTCAAATCATGCAAGTTAGAGTCCAAAACAAGGGCAAAAGTGTTTGGAAAAGTAGATACGACGGAGACGTATCAACTCCCCCAAGCTTAAACCTTTGCTTGTCCTCAAGCAATTCAGTTAATAAACTGAAAGTGATAAAGAAAAACTTTTACAAACTCTGTTTGCTCTTGTTGTTGTAAATATGTAAAGCCAGCATTCAAGTTTTCAGCAAAGATTATGACTAAGCACATTTGCAATAACTCTTAGGTCTCATGTTTACTCATATCAATAGCATAATCAACTAGCGAGTCATAATAATAAATCTCGGATGACAACACTTTCTCAAAACAATCATGATATGATATAACAAGATGGTATCTCGCTAGCCCTTTCTGAGACCGCAAAACATAAATGCAGAGCACCTTTAAAGATCAAGGACTGACTAGACATTGTAATTCATGGTAAAAGAGATCCAGTCATACCCAATATAAATTAATAGTAATGAATGCAAATGACAGCTGCGCTCTCCAGCTAGTGCTTTTTAATAAGAGGGTGATGACTCAACATAAAAGTAAATAGATAGGCCCTTCGCAGAGGGAAGCAGGGATTTGTAGAGGTGCCAGAGCTCAATTTTGAAATAGAGATAAATAATATTTTGAGTGGCATACTTTTATTGTCAACATAACAACTAAGAGATGGCGATATCTTCCATGCTACACACATTATAGGCGGTTCCCAAACAGAATGGTAAAGTTTATACTCCCCCTCCACCAACAAGCATCAATCCATGACTTGCTCAAAACAACGAGTGTCTCCAACTAGCAACAGTCCCATGGGGTTTTGTTTGCAATTATTTTGATTTAGTTTGCATAAAGCATGGGACTGGGCATCCCGGAGACCAGCCATTTTCTCATGAATGAGGAGCGGAGTCCACTCCTCTTGAGAATAACCCACCTAGCATGGAAGATACGTACAGCCCTAGTTGATATATGAGCTATTCGAGCATACAAAACAGAATGTTTATTTGAAGGTTTAGAGTTTGGCACATACAAATTTACTTGGAACGGCAGGTAGATACCGCATATAGGAAGGTATGGTGCACTCATAAAGAATAACTTTGAGGTTTAAGGGATTGGATGCACAAGCAGTATTCCCGCTTAGTACAAGTGAAGGCTAGCAAAAGACTGGGAAGCGACCAACTAGAGAGCGACAACAGTCATGAACATGCATTAAAATTAATAGACATTGGATGCAAGCATGAGTAGGATATAATCCACCATGAACATAAATATAGTGAAGGCTATGTTGATTTGTTTCAACTACATGTGTGAACATGTGCCAAGTCGAGTCACTTAAATCATTCAAAGGAGGATACCACCCCACTATACCACATCACAGCCATTTTGATAGCATGTTGGCACGCAAGGTAAACCATTATAACTCATAGCTAATCAAGCATGGCACGAGCAACTATTGTCACGACCGGTTTTTCAATAAAATAATTATTGAGAGACCAGTCCCTTTTATGGACCAGTAAGGAAGAATTCCTTCTCACTGGTAGACAATATCTTGGTCACAGAAGAAAAATACCAGGAGTACCGAATATAATACAAGGTTGAGCGGAGACTGCCCAACAATTTATTACATGCACGCCGATAGAACAAGACGGCGAATAGGGTGGCATAACTACTAACTCACGATAATAACGGAGGCGGAAATATCACCGTGAAGCGAGTGATATGACTCCTGAAGACTACAGCTCTTCGAGCGTCGGAGAGGGGCTCGAGGAGACTTATTACGGGTGGTGGAAGCGTATATAATACAAGTGACCAATATCCGGGATCGCGCAGGACTGACTGGGACTCCTCTAGGCGTCGGACGCGCTATCAAACTCTTCATCCAAGAGATCGCCTTCGTCAACATCTGGCCAAATCAACAAGCCAGGTGAGTACTATGAAAGTACTCGCAAGACAGTTCGGACATAAGATATAACAAATGTAAACATGAAGCATATGAACAAATTAACCAGTGCGTTCAGGCATAGAGGTAATAAATACTGGGTGCCAAACGAGGGTCTGAATGACTCCTCGAGAGGAAACCGCAAGAATAGTAATACTGGTGCCAAACGAGGGTCTGAATGACTCCTCGAGAGGAAACTGCAAGAATAATAATACTGGTACCAAACGAGGGTCTGAATGACTCCTCGAGAGGAAGCTGCAAGAATAATAATACTGGTACCAAACGAGGGTATGAATGACTCCTCGAGAGGAAACTGCAAGAATAATAATACTGGTGCCAAACGAGGGTCTGAATGACTCCTTGAGAGGAAACTGCAAGAATAATAATGCCGCAGTCGGGCGTCGGGGCGACACCACATAAAGGGCTTATAACAGAAAATAAAGGCAATGCGTGCCACAGTCGGACGTCTGAGCGACATCACATAAAGGGCTTATATTTAAAGTAGGAAACAAAAACACGCCACAGTCGGACGTCTGAGCGACATCACATAAAGGGCTTATATTGTAGCTCAATAATTCAGTAGCTCGGGATTTATAAATTATTACAAGTACGAGACAAATATAAGGTTAGTCCATCCACAGTAATAATAATTAAACTGGGTTTACCACTTGAGCTTGTTCACCGGGGACAAGTTTTCTACGCGCATAGATAGGGATATACTGACTTCACTACTTGATCATGGATACGATGACTTGGAAGGAATTTACTCTGCAGAGTTTGTACTTAACCACAGCCAACGGATTTCAGTAGTCACAGGGACTAGTTCCGTTTACGGTGTTTTGGAAGAAACACGTCTAACCAGTACACACCCTTTCAATCTTCCGAAGCCAGGGATCACCCTCGGCAACGTTCAAGAAAAACTTTATATGGTATGAAATTGTATGGCACTCTCATATGCCCAAATCATCCTGGCATGCCAAATTTCAGCTCAAGTGGCTTCACCATTTGAGTGCGTCATATTGATTTCTATTCTGGACCAATTTAGGCAGTTGTGAAGCAACTATATCAAATATTGGTCCAAATCCCACCATAATTTCCAGGACCGTAGTCCTTCCATAGTCAAACACCCCAGACAACTCTGTTTGACCCAATCATCTCCCTGTTGATCAGCAGTACTCGTCCAAATTTGATACAACAACCTTGTCGAGCTTGCTCCCCTCTGCTCCCTACGCTTCTATGTGATCCATCACCTCCCTTGGCCTCTACTACGCAGGGACTTGTCGCTACACATCTCACGACAGCCCTTGGCCTCTTCTCCTTGCCAGCCCGCGCGGTGACCACCGCCCTAGCACGCCATGGACGCGAGCTGAGGGACGTTTTGCTCGGGCCCCTCCTTGGTTCGTCGTACTCGCGCGCCTCATCGTGTCCAACAGCTAGCACGCGTCGTCGCCATCCCCCTGGACATCTCTCCCCCTCCCGAAGCCTCCTCGCTAGCGCTCGTCGCCATTCGCCCACGGACGCATAGTGCCGACAAGGCATTAATGGCGCTGTGGCTTCTTCCTCCCTTGTCCTCGAGCTCGGTCTCATCTCCGTGACCCTCGTCCACTTCCCCCTCGTCGCCGTTCGAGCTTGGCCGCGAGCACACGCGTCCGTGGCGCCTCGCCTCTCCCCTGCTTCTGTCAGGAGGAAGGAGGAGACCAGCGGGAGGAGAGAGAGAGCGCTGCGGGACCCACCTGTAAGCGAGCCAGGAGCCGGCCCCGCGTTGACCCCGCCCACGCTGACGTGGATAAGTGGAAGCGCATTCGCGAGAATGCGTTTTCCCTTTCCGAAGGCGTATTTCCTTGCGGCTAAGGCGAGGAATGCGCTTTCCCCTCTAAAAAGCATATTTTTATCAAAATCGTTTCTGCCTTATCCACTCGGGGGTCTGTTTGTAGAAATATTTTTACATATTGGTCCCTGGACTTCAACTCTTCACAACTTTGTATCCACAACTCCAAATAAGCCCCCTCCGAGAGAGTACCCTTTCCGGCGATTCTTTCCGCGATCGTTCCACACTTCTCCCCGGAGCCTTTTTCATCCCCAGGCAAGCCACAACCACCATTTGCATGATAGCCATGCAGAAGCATTGGGTTCCAACTTGAATCTTTATGCTTATGGATTGGTGTTTACCGTCATGCTATGTTTTCTTGCACTCTGTTACTATGCAGTTCATGCTAGTATTACTTTCTTATGGACCATGTTTGGTAGTAGTACATGTTGGTGATGGTCTTCGGTGCATGACTATCATCTGTTTCGAGTATCGCCGTTATGCATGTTTCTTTGCATCCAGTTGGTTAAATGCTTGCATGGTAGTTTATCCTTATGTTATTGCATGATATTTATTGTTGATGTTAGTGGTCATGTTATGCTATGAGTACTGTTCTAGTGGTGATATTCATGCTCGTCAGTATGCCATGCTCATCTGGATAAATGATTAAATGTTGTTGTTATGCTCGTGGATTATGATGCACCCCCATGCTTACGTTAGATATCATGTTCATGCATTGTAGTTGCATCATGTTATTTTATCATGGCTTAGCACATTGCATTCAAGTTTAACCGGATTAAATTGAACTTGAACAACTGTTGGCTGAGTCATGGTGCCACCATATCGATCTGACCAGTGCAACCACGCTTACCCTATGGGGGGTGTCCTAACTGGGGTATATTGTCATGCCTCTCACCGGTGCCTCCCGCGAGGGAAGCTTATGCGCGGGCGCTACCTTGGCCAGGTAGGACGGCATAAGCCTTGTGTGCCCGTTGTTGAGTATGGATCCTTGTCCCCATTTGGGACCGTTTTGCCACGACGGTGGCCGTTGCTGCCTTTGGTAGGCACGGGGCCACCCAGGACTTAGCCCAAAGGGGAGTTGGTCGGAGTGGCCGGGGGGTGGCATGGCAGTAGGACGGTTTTGTCGGAACGCTTTGGTCCACCCGAATGGGAGTGCGAGGCCAGGGTTCCGTGGTGTGGGTACAGTGTGCTAACCTCTGTAGAGTGTGTGTGCTAAATCAATCGATAGCTGCGCCCGCGGATAAGGGCCCAGTTCGTGTCGGTCACACTGTGGGTCAACAGTAATAATAATTTGATTAATAACAACCCTGGTTCGATGATGAAATAAGTTGGTTGATATTTATGTGATCAAGAGAGGATCATTGTGGTATTAGGAATACTAACTTGTTGGATATTTGGGATGTTATGCGAGAGTCAAGGGTAAAGGTCAAGCTCCTTGTGGTCATAAATGATTACTATGATGTTGTTAATACCAAACTTTATTGGATCCTGAGATGATCGTGTGATGCCCATGTTGGTAAGTGATGCAGGTGATGGTTACGATGTAACCCGAGCAGAGTAAGTTGGTGCATGATAGTTTCATCATGTTGCATGCTAGTATTATCATATTCATATATTTATGCCATGCTCGTATTGTTCTAGCTGTATCATCTTGCCCATGCTATGGTTGATCTGATAATATCATGTTAGTCCTTGTTAACTTGTAATTTCCATGCTATTGTTTGTCTTGATTGCTTTGGTTGCTGTGAGCTTGCAAGTACATTCAATGTACTGACCTGGCGTGTCATGCCAGTTTGCAGGTCATGCCGGATATGATTGCTTGTTTGCCGTGGATTCCTTGTTTGCGAGCTAGGATAAGCATTCCAGCCAGAGTCTCTGCGGAGTGGAGTTCACCACCGTCGTCGCTTTTCCGCCGCGAGTAGTCATTCCGCTGCGTCATGTTGTTCTGCTGCTTGCATGGAGCAACCGTGGCAGGCGTAGTTTTGCCATGCCGATGTAACCCCCTTTGTACCCATATAGATTGTAATGAAGATCTGGTTTGTTCTATGCTAAGCAGTGCCGTATTCCAGAAGACTTCTCGATCTCTGGGCTGGAATACGGGGCGTTCCGGTTTCTCTGAGCCGGGGTGCCATAGTAGTAGACATCAAGGGAAATACTTATCTCTACTTTGCTGCATCACCCTTTCCTCTTCAAGAGAAAAACCAATGCAAGCTCAAGAAGTAGCATCTCCCAACAAGCGCTTTTCTTTAAAGCGTTTTAGCTAGGCGTTGATATTTTTAATGATGCTCACATGAAAGACAAGAATTGAAGCTTAAAGAGAGCATCATATAGCATGTAAAAACACATCTAAGTCTAACATACTTCCTATGCATAGGAATCTTATAGGCAAACAAATTATCAAGGCAAGCAAAAACTAGCATATGCAAAAGAACAAGAAAGAAACATAACGAGAGGTAATTTAGTAGCATGAAGATTTCCACAACCATATTTTCCTCTCTCATAATAATTACATGTAGGATCATAATCAAATTCAACAATATAGCTATCACATAAAATATTCTCTTCATGATCCACATGCATGCAAAGTTTACACTCTTCCAAAATAGTGGGATTATCATAAAATAAAGTCATGACCTGTCCAAACCCACTTTATCAAAAAATTCATAATATTGATCATACTCCAAAGTGGTGGGATCATTATTACCTAAAGTTGACACTCTTCCAAAACCACTTTCAATATTATTGCAAACATATTCATCATGAGGCTTAAATAAAATTTCAAGATCATAAGAAGAATCACCCCAATCATGATCATTGCAATAAGTAGTGGACATAGCAAAACTAGCATCCCCAAGCTTAGGGTTTTGCATATTATTATCACAATTGACATCAATAGAATATATAGTAAAACCATTGCAACCATGCTTTTTATTCAAGGAACTACCGTGAATCACTTCATAAATTTCTTCATCACAATTTTTAGATTCATGAAATTTCAAGCAAAACTTCATAATGATAATCTAGTGCACAAAACTCACGAGCAATTGGTTCATCATAATTGGATCTCTTAAAAAGATTAGCAAGTGGATGCGGATCCATAAACTTAGATTTTTAGCAAGAAAAGATGCAAGCAAATAGAGGGCACATAGCAACACAAACAAAGATAGCAAATGAGCAAAAAGGAAAACAAAAAAGACGAACGTAAGAAGGGCGAATAAAAAGGCAAATATTTTCGAAAAACGTTTTAGAAGTGGGGGAGAGGAAAACGAGAGGCAAATGGTGAATAATGTAATGCAAGATATGAGAGTTTTATGATGGATACTTGGTAGGCTTGATGTAGATCTCCTCGGCAACGTTACCAAAAATTGGTAAGTTGACAGGAGACTATTCTTGACTTGGCATAGATCTCCCCGGGAACGGCGCCAGAAATTCTTCCTGCTACTTCTTGAGCTTGTGTTGGTTTTTCCCTTGAAGAGGAAAGGGTGATGCAGCACAGTAGAGATAATTATTTCCCTAAGTTAAGAACCAAGGTATCAATCCAGTAGGATAAGAACGCACAAATAACCAATACCTACACAAACAATCAACCACTTGCACCCAACACGATAAAGGGGTTGTCAATCCCTTCACGGTCACTTGCAAAGGTGAGATCTGGTAGAGATAGATAAAACTAAATAAAAGATAAAGTAAATATTTTTGGGTTTTTTGGTTTATAGATCTGAAAATAAAAGATTGCAAAATAGTAGATCAGAAACTAATATGATGGAAAATAGACCCGGGGGCCATAGGTTCCACTAGAGGCTTCTCTCATGAAGGAAAATAATACGGTGGGTGAAAAAATTACTGTCGAGCAATTGATAGAAAAGCGCAAAGTTATGACTATATCCAAGGAAATGATTATGTAATATAGGCATCACGTCCATGTCAAGTAGACCGACTCCTGCCTACATCTACTACTATTACCCCACACATCGACCGCTATCCAGCATGCATCTAGAGTATTAAGTTCATAAAGAACGGAGTAACTCTTTAAGTAAGATGACATGATGTAGAGGAATAAACTCATGCAATATGATGAAAACCCGATCTTTTTATCCTCGATGGCAACAATTCAATATGTGTCTCGCTACCCCTACTTTGTCACTGGGTGAAATCACGCAAGATTGAACCCAAAGCTAAGCACCTCTCCCATTGCAAGAAAAACCAATCTAGTTGGCCAAACCAAACCTATAATTCGAAGAGAAATACAAAGATATCACATCATGCATATAAGAATTCACAGAAGATTCAAATAATATTCGTAGAGAAGCTTATCATAAATCCACAATTCATCGGATCTCGACAAACACACCGCAAAAGAAGATTACATCGGATAGATCTCCAAGAACATCGAGGAGAGCATGGTACTGATAATCAAAGAGAGAGAAGAAGCCATCTAGATACTAGCTATATGGACCTGTAGGTCTGTGGTAAACTACTCACGCTTCATCAGAAGGGTAATAGAGTTGATGTATATGCCCTCCGTGATCGAATCCCCCTCCGGCAGGACGCCGGAAAAGGCCCCAAGATGGGATCTCACGGGAATAGAAGGTTGCCGCGGTGGAAAAGTGTTTTCGTGGGTGCCTCTGGTGGTTCTGGAATATATGTGAATATATAGGAGGATGAGCTAGGTCAAGAAGTCACCGAGGGGCCCCCAAGGTAGGGGCGCGCCCTCCACCCTTGGCGCCACCTCGTGGCTCTTCTAACTTGCACTCCAAGTCCCCTGGGTGTCTTCTGGTCCAAGAAAAATCATCGTGAAGTTTTATTCCGTTTGAACTCCGTCTAGTATTCCTTTTTTGCGAAGCTCAAAAACAAGGAAAAAACAGAAACTGGCACTGGGCTCTAGGGTAATAAGTTAGTCCCAAATATAATATAAGATAGCATATTAATGCATATAAAACATCCAAAATAGATAATATAATAGCATGGGACAATAAAAAATTATAGATACGTTCGAGACGTATCACGCACCGCCTCCTTGCTCTATAAATACCCCAACACTACAGGAATCAGCTATTTTGCCGACTGCCACGGCGGACGGCAAAGGCATGAACGGCGGACGGCAAAGGCCTTTGCCGTCAGCCGCGGACGGCAAAAGGCTCCGGCAAAGTAAGGTTCGGAAAAGAGCTACTTTGCCGTCTGCTTCCGGGCGGCTGACGGCAAAGGGCCTTTGCCGTCTGCAGCGGACGGCAAAGAGCCTGCAGTCTTTGCCGTCTGCCAGCAGACGGCAAAGACTGCAGGCTCTTTGCCATCTGCTGGCATATGGCAAAGAGACCAAATAGGCATTAATTCTGTTTCTTCTTATACCCATTCATTTTCACAGAAAATCAAACACACATATATATACATAGTAACAAGTTTCATCCATACATAGTACCAATATAGCATATCCAACACATGTTACCAATAGTAGCAAGTTTCATCCATACATATACATAGTTTCATCAATATTACACAGTTTCATCCATAGTTAGCAAGTTTCACAAAGTCAAAACAAAAACTAAAGACAAGCATTCCATATCTGAAATTAGAAGAAATGACCTAAAACTAAATATCTATTTTCCTAAAAACTATCTTATTACTAAGATCTTCTCTGGATCTTCTTCTTTTCTTCCAACCTGTATAACAAAAACACTAAGAGTCAACACCAGAAAGTACTAAATTTTGAGAGATATCCTGATCCTGCAACAGTACATTAAGAGCAAATTTTGTCGCTAAATAAGCATTGCAATTATCACAGTACAACAAGCAAACAAACACAAGAGTCATGTCCATAAAGCAAATAGATATACAGGCAAGCATAGGTGCAGAGAAGCACATATAGAGTTAGTAATAAACTTGGATAGATGGTTCAATACAAGCACATTGTAACAGTACCCATAATAACTTAGATAACTTAACTACTTCTAAGTACTCAGAAGTAAAGCTGATTGTCCCTATTTTCAGTAAGTGATCATGCAAGAAGACAATTCTTTTATGGGTCTCAGTACCACTAGAAGGTCTCAGGACACAAGTTGCTCTTGCAGAAAAGATAAACAAACACATGCCACATATATTACCAATTTCATGGAAACAATAATGTTGGTATCTTTTCATATGCAGAGCCCTTTCTTTCTCCTCTTGGCTTAAGCCATAAAATCCACATGAGGCACCTGCAAGTCACTCCACTGTTGTTATGTTGTACAGTTCAACAAACACAATGACATAAGCACATCTTTTTCAAACAGGAAAATAGAGGGCTGAATTGTGGAGAGCAAAAGGGCGGCCTTGAAACTGATTCAACTAAAGGGTAGAGTTAGTATTATCAAGGCCAAAACCAAAAACAATCCCAGTTCTAACAGATGACATACACAACGTACAGACAAAAAAGGGCCATCTAAAATGTCTACTTGTTCTAGTGGCCAACACGTGGTAACAGGCAAAAACATCCACAAAGTCTCTCCTAAACCTCATAGCATTCATTGACAGTTGTCTTGTCAGGTGTGTTCTACTTGTTCATAAAGCATGAATGTCAAGAGCAACATGGATAATGCTGGCATGGAGAACAGAGTCATATAACATTTCCAGTATCCAAATTTACTGTATTTAAAGCTAAGCTGAACATCTTGTAGGAACAAAAAAGAAAAAAAATAGCTGAGTCTGAATCTGATAATAACAAAAATATATCAGCTGGGCAAAATATGGATGCTCAAGGCACGTGTAGATACAAACTATGGCCAAACTATTTTAAGAGGACTTAAGAGGGCAAATCTTCAAGCACTATACGTATCTAACTCTGCACTAGTTTCCATTATAAACAAATAAAACAGAGTAAAGGGCGGGAAAAGGTTTATTTTTACATCTTGTCAGGCGGAGGCATTTACTACGTAATATCCTGAACTTGGTGACATGTACTGGAAACAAGGAATTCATCATCAAATTGTGATATATATTAAATTGAGAAAAGATCAGGAGCCTACTTGTATGTGCATCAATTATATAAGCGGATGAAGTACAAGGATGTCAGCTACTTCTAGTTACGCATATAAAAAATAGTATCATCGATTGTATAAGCAGCTTGGCATTTACCCAGTAACAATCAAGCATGAGTTGTACCAGATTTTGATTTTACCAATAACCGAGAATACATAGTCGGCTTCCCATTTTCCTTCCAAGTAGTCTTTTTCTTCCAAAGGGACTTGTCTTTCATAACAAAACGTACAAAAATAAAACACGTATATTTATTTGCTGATAACAAGTGGGATCAAACTAAGCATTCCATGGCAACAAGCAGCACCCTCATCTTGGTACAATAGCATGAAAATTCACGTGGCATAATTTTCGTCAACTTGATTGTGTGGAAATAAATACGATGGCTATTTTCACCACATAACAAATAGAAAGTTTGCACATATTATATAACAGAGAAGCAGTGTAATAGCAAGCCTAGTTAACAAACAATCAACTCTTTCCCAATCGATTTAGTGAGATGAATGAATTACTTTCCATCCATAAACAACAAAAATCAAAGGAACCAACAGGAGCATCTCATGGACATTTACTTATTAAACTAGTAGTTGCTTAACTAAGTAGCAGCTCTCACAAATTCTACACTGCTAGTGCTCACACGGTGAGAGAAGAGAAACAAAATAGCCAGTGATGCTAGTCTATCGATGGCTGTAACCTGCGAGTATCAGGAAACAAAGTGGCCACGTTTTTTGCATCAGGTTCAGTCCAAGAAAATTTGAGAGCCCCTAGAGAATTATCCAAGAGCACGGCGGCAGTCATTTGGAAAGAAAAGAAAATAGAGCGAGAGGGTCGACCTTCTTGTTCTATGGGAAATCATGGTGGGCAGGGCAGATGACCTCGTTGTCGACCTCGTCCAGCTCGTGGGGCTTGAGCGTGGGGTCCTGGTCGTCGCCGTGCATGGATCTGGAGAGGGGGAGAGCTCCTGCTGATCTAAATCAAAGCAAAAATAAGTCTATTGGAATGGGGGACAGAAGGAAGGAGCAAAGGAGAGAGGAATCGATGGGGAGAAGTAGGGAGGGACCCTGTGCGGTGCGTCGTCGTCGCCCGCGAGCTCGAGCTCAGGCCTCCCGCAGGTCACGGTGGCGCGCGCCGAGCCGGGAGAGCCGGGTGTGTGGATGGGTGGAGGGCGGGGGGGTGGCGGCGTTGGGTACCCTTCCGGCTGGAGGAGACGAGGCGCGGTGGCGCGCCGGCCGGAGGAGAGCAGAGGCGCGGTTGCGAAGCTCGGCCCGGAGCTGGTCGGGGTCGGTGAGGACGGCGGCGGCGTGGGAGTGGACGGTGCCGTGGGCGCGGAGGAGGAGCGGCGACCCCAGCGCATCGGCGAGGCGGAGGAGGGCGCCGGCAGGCGGATGTGGGGGCGGAGTAGGGTTTGGTGGGGGGATGCGCTTCTTTCGGCCCATCGGGGGAAAATGAGATCCACTGGTCAGATCCGAAGATAGCCCCCCTCTTTGCCGTCCGCTGGCACTTCTTTACCATCCGCTGGCAGATGGCAAAGATTCTTTGCCATCTGCCAGCAGACGACAAAGAAATAACAGATGACAAAGACCTTCTTTGCCGTCTGCTAACTCTTTTGCCGTCTGTTGTTTGGTAGCTGATGGCAAAGACCTTCTTTGCCGTCTGCAAGCAGACGGCAAAGAACTGGCAGACGGCAAAATCCCTGCTTCCAGTAGTGCAACATTCCAAAGACCCTAGGGGAGTCGACGAAACACAATTCCAGCTGCCGCAAGTTCGAGAACCACCAGATCCAATCTTGACACCATCATGGAGGGGTTCATCATCCTCATTGGTGCCTCTCCGATGATGCGTGAGTAGTTCACTGTAGACCTCCCTATCCGTAGGCAGTAGCTAGATGGCTTCTTCTCTGTTTTTGATTCTCAATACAATGGTCTCTTGGTGATCTATTTGATGTAACTCTTTTTTGTAGTGTGTTTGTTGGGATCTAATGAACTTTGAGTTTATGATCAGATCTATATATCCATGAAAGTTATTTGAGTTTCTTTGATCTCTTATATGCATGATTACTTATAGCCTCGTATTTCTTCTTCGAATCTTTGGTTTTGTTAGGCCGACTAGATCATTTTTTCTTGCCATGGGAAGAGGTGCTTTGTGATGGGTTCGATCGTATGGTATTCTTTCCTAGTGACATAAGGGACAACAAGACACGTATGTATCGTTGCTATTAAGGATAACAAGATGGGGTCTATTCCTACATGAATAGATCTTGTCTACATCATGTCATCGTTCTTATTGCATTACTTCATTTCTCCATGAACTTAATACACTAGATGCATGCTAGATAGCGGTCGATGTGTGGAGTAATAGTAGTAGATGCAGGCAGAGTCGGTCTACTAATCTTGGACGTGATGCCTATGTAATGATCATTGCCTGCATATCCTCATAATTATTCGATGTTCTATCAATTGCCCAATAGTAATTTGTTTACCCACTACATGCTATTTTCTCGAGAGAAGCCACTAGTGAAATCTACAGCCCCCGGGTCTATTTTCTCATCATATATTTTTAGATCTATATTGCTATTTGCCTTTCTATTTATTTGCATCTTTTATTTTCATATCTATATTACCAAAAACCCAAAAATACCCTGCTGAATTTTATTTGCCGTTATTTTATTTGCATCTACCAATCTATCTCTTTACCATCTTTTACCCGACAGGGATTGACAACCCCATCTTACGCGTCTGGTTGCAAGTATTTGTTCTTTGTGTGCATGTACCGTTTACTATGTTGCTTGGTTCTCCTACTGGTTCGATAACCTTGGTTTCATAACTGAGGGAAATACCTACCGTAGCTATGTTGCATCATCCCTTCCTCTTCGGGAAAAACTGACACAGACACAAGCCATCAGGGGTGCTCCCTGGGGGCTAGGGCGCGCCCGCAGGCTTGTGGCCACCTAGTGGATCCCCTCTGCTATTTTATTCGCCCAATATTTTTTATATATTCCAAAATAATTCTCCATAAATTTTTAGGGCTTTTGGAGTTGTGCAAAATAGGTCTCTCAAATTTGCTCCTTTCCAGTCCAGAATTCCAACTGCCGGCATTCTCCCTCTTCATGTAAATCTCGTAAAATAACAGACAAAAGGCATAAATTGTACCTTAATGTGAAAATAACAGTCCATAATGCAATAAATATTGATATAAAAACATGATGCAAAATGGACGTATCAACTCCCCCAAGCTTAGACCTCGCTTGTCCTCAAGCGAAAGCCGAGATCGATAATCATGTCCACATTTTTAGAGATAGAGGTGTCGATAAAATAAAATACGGACATGAGGGCATCATGATCATCTTTAGAACAACAATGTACATTGTTATATAACTTCTCATGCTAAAGTGACAATTCGTTCCCAAGGTAAAGTATGAACTAAAAACTTTATTGAAAACCAACAAACTATGATCTCGGTCATTGAAGCAATTGCAATTTATCATAAAAAGAGTCAATATACGAGCTTGTCTAGCAAGTCCATATACTCAATCATCTTTTCGTCTTCCACAATTGCTAACACTCACGAGATACTTATGAGATCAAAGCTTCAATCGGACACAGAGAAAGATAGGGGCTTATAACTTTGCCTCCCAACCTTTTACCTCAAGGGTAATGTCAGCAATAATAACTCATGATCACCTACATCCGAGTAGATATATGTGTCTAGATCTTTCCCCAACACATGAAGCTTGCCAAAAGAAAAAGGCGAAATATAGGAAATAGTGAAGATCACCATGGCTCTTGCATAAAGGTAAGTACTAAAAAGTAAAAGATAGGCCCTTCGCAGAGGGAAGTAGAGGTTGTCATGCACTTTTTGGTTGGATGCACAAAATCTTAATGCAACGGAACGCCACTTTATATTGCCACTTGTGATAGAAAACCTTATTATGCAGTCCGTCACTTTTAGTTCTTCCCCATCACAAGTTCGTATAAAGTTCATTTTCCCCGCATTAATAGATCATACATATTTAAAGAGCAATTTTTATTGCTTGCACCGATGACAACTTACTTGAAGGATCTTACCCAATCCATACGTGGGTATAGTGGACTCTCATGGCAAAACTGTGTTGATGGTGTTTGGATGCAGAAGTAGTATCTCTACTTGGTGCGGAAGTTTTGGCTAGTATGAGGTGGAAGCAAGCGTCACCTGTTAGAGGATCCATGCCAATATAACTTCTATTCGAAAATAAGCAAACATAACTCATTATGTTGTCTTCCTTGTCCAACATCAACTTCTTAGCATATAATATTTTAATGAGTGCTTACAATCATAAAAGATGTCCAAGATTGTATATTTATATGTGAACCTCTCTTTCTTTATTACTTCCTTTTAATTGCGACAATGACCAACACTATGTTTGTCAACCCACAACAAGTTTCAATTCTCATACTTCTTATATGTGAAGTCATCACTCTCCATAAGATTATTATATACTCTTTTATTCAATTTTTTCCTTTCCAAGATCAAAACGGGAAAGCAAAGCCCTTACTCAAAAATACTCTTTATTACATAACTCTCACACCCGATTACACAGAGGGACCTCAAAGCAAAACCCAAAAACTAGATCATACTAAAACTCTTATTCTACTAGATCAAGATATAACCAAAAGGATTGAACTAAGAAAAAAGATAAAAGTAAAGATATGATGGTGATACGATACCGGGGCACCTACCCCAAGCTTGGCACAAGCCAAGGGGAGTGCCCATACCCGTGTACTCAACTCTCCTTCTTCGGAGGTGATGGTGTGATATTCTTGGCGATGATGCCTTTCAAGATGCGATTCTCCTCCTCAAGCCTATTGATTTGCTGCTTGAGATCCATTATTTCGTTGCGGAGTTTGCCTATGACAGTTAGGGCACTGTCCTCCCATGGATGCATATTGGCTGCAGGGGAGAAAGCAACACGCTTTTTCAAGTTATTATAAGAGAGAAATTTAGCATTGGGAGGTATGACCGAATCCGGTATTGCTGAGCTCTGGAGTTCCTCGAGCATGGCTCCTGGTTGAGGGCGAGAGGTGACTTCTTGATCCTCCTCCATGGCATCCACTCTTTTCAGGTCGGCCTCCATCTCTTCCTCTGTTGACCACCCAAAGTGATCAGCTTTGCCGTATGCTCTTGGGTCTGGTCTCAAGTGGGAGACATGACTCTCCCCGACCGACTCTTGCAAAGACATCTTGCTCTAAATTTGCTGCAGAAATAGCTAGAAACAAGAACAGAGGATATTGCCATGGTACAATAGTCAAAACCTTCGGGAGATTATATAATGATTTTTTCCTAACTGTAAGAAGTATTCTGCCAGAAAACGGAGTCCGGAGGGCACACGAGGTGGCCACAAGCCTCGAAGGCGCACCCAGGGGGTAGGGCACGCCGCCACGGCTTGTTGCCTCCTCGTGCACTATTCGGGCTACTTTTTATTTTTCTAATTTTTTAAATATTCCAAAACGGAGTAAAATTGCCTTTAGAAGACTTTTGGAGTCGGTTTACTTACCGTATCACATACCTATTCCTTTTTAGGTTTCTGGCGTGTTCCGGTAGGTTTTCTTTATGTACTCCTCCGGTGTTATGGTATTAGCAATATTGGTTTCAACATTTATGGGAGCACCTGAGATATAATGTTTGATTTTTTGCTCGTATACCACCTTTGGGTTATTGACCTCAACATTGTTGATTTTGATGGCACCGGAACGATAAACTTCCTTGATAATGTAAGGCCCTTCCCATTTAGAGAGAAGTTTTCCTGCAAAAAGTCTTAAATGAGAGTTTTATAGCAAGACATGGTCACCTACATTGAATTCCCGCTTTTGTATCCTTTTGCCATGCCATCTTTTAACCTTTTCTTTAAAAAACTTGGAATTCTCATAGGCATGGGTTCTCCATTCATCAAGTGAATTAATGTCAAATAACCTCTTTCCACCGGAAAGTTTGAAATCATAGATGATCTCTTTAATTGCCCAATAAGCTTTATGTTCTAGTTCAAGAGGTGAGTGACATGCTTTTCCATATACCATTTTATACGGAGACATACCCATAGGGTTTTTATAAGCAGTTCTGTAAGCCCATAATGCATCATAAAGTTTCTTAGACCAATTCTTCCTGGATCTATTAACAACCTTTTGCAAGATCAATTTTATTTCTCTATTACTTAATTTCACTTGACCAATAGATTGAGGATGATAAGGACATGAAATTCTATGGTTAACATCATAGTTAGCAAGCAATTTATGGAAACCACCTTGAATAAAGTGTGAACCACCATCACTCATCAAATATCTAGGGAGTCCAAACCTCGGGAAAATAACTTCTTTAAGCATTTTAATGGAGGTGTTATGATCAGCACTATTAGTTGGAATAGCTTGTACCCACTTAGTAACATAATCAACAACAACCAAAATATGTGTATACACATTGGAGGAAGGGAAAGGCCCCATATAATCAAATCCTCAAACATCAAATGGTTCAATAAAAAGTGAACAATTCATAGGCATTTCCTGACGTCTACTAATATTACCAATTCTTTGACATTCATCACAAGACAAGACAAACTTACGAGCATCCTTGAAAAGAGTAGGCCAGTAAAAACCAGATTGTAATACCTTGTGTGCAGTTCTATCACCAGCATGGTGTCCTCCATAGGCCTCAGAGTGACACTTGCGTAGGATCTGTTCCTGTTCATGCTTAGGTATACAACGTCTAATAACACCATCTACTCCTTCTTTATAAAGATGCGGATCATCCCATAAGTAATGTCTTAAATCATAGAAAAACTTTTTCTTTTGTTGGTATGTGAAACTAGGTGGTATAAATTTAGAAAAAATATAATTAGCATAGTCTGCATATCATCAATAGGTAGTGGGTCATCAAGAATATTTTCTAGCCTAGACAAGTTGTCTGCTATGGGGTTCTCAGCTCCCTTTCTGTCAATAATATGTAAATCAATTCTTGTAGTAGGAGAACCCACCTAATGAGTCTAGGTTTAGCATCTTTCTTTTCCATAAGATATTTAATAGCAGAATGATCAGTGTGAACAGTTACTTTAGAATCAACAATATAAAATTTGAACTTGTCACAAGCAAATACAACTGCTAAAAATTCCTTTTCAGTAGTAGCATAGTTTCTTTGGGCACTGTCTAGAGTTTTACTAGCATAATGGATAACATTTAATTTCTTATCAACTCTTTGTCCTAGAACAACACCAGTAGCATAATCACTAGCATCACACATAATTTCAAAGGGTAGGTTCCAATCAGGTGGTTGAACAATAGGTGCACAGATTAAGGCTTTCTTAAGGATTTCAAATACTTCTACGCAATCATCATCAAAGACAAATGGAACATCTTTTTGCAAAAGATTGGTGAGAGGCCTAGAAATTTTAGAGAAGTCTTTAATAAATCTCCTATAGAAACCATCATGACCAAGGAAACTTCTCATACCTTTGATATCTTTAGGACACGATATTTTTTCAATAGCACCAACTTTAGCTTTATCATCTTCAATACCTCTTTCGGAGATTTTATGCCCCAAGACAATACCTTCATTAACCATAAAGTGGCACTTCTCCCAATTCAAGACAAGATTGGTTTCTTCAAATTTGCAAAACTTGATCAACGTTGCTTAAGCAACAATCAAAAGAAGTTTCGTAAACGGAAAAATCATCCATGAAAACCTCAACAATCTTTTCACAAAAGTCAGAGAATATAGCAGTCATACATCTTTGAAAGGTAGTAGGTGCATTGCATAAACCAAAAGGCATACATCTTTAAGCAAAGGTACCAAAAGGGCAAGTAAAAGTAGTTTTTTCTTCATCCTCTTGTGAAAAAGTCTTTTGAGAAAAACCAGAGTATCCATCTAGAAAAGTGTGCGTGTTTTGATAGTCTTTCTAGCATTTGATCAATGAAAGGTAAAGGATAATGATCTTTCCTAGTAGATTTGTTTAATTTTATGAAATCAATTACCATTCTATAACCAGTGACAATTATTTGTGGGATAAGTTCATTTTTATCATTAGGAACAACGGTAATACCTCCCTTCTTAGGGATGCAATGAACAAGACTCACCCATCTACTGTCAGTAATAGGATAGATTATACTTGCTTCTAGCAGCTTTAGTATTTCATTCCTTACCACTTCTTTCATCTTTGGATTCAACCATCACCGGTGATCAACAACTGGTTTAGCATCAGGCTCCATATTAGTTTTATGCCGACATAGAGTGGGGCTAATGCCCTTAAGATCATCAAGAGTATATCCATTAGCAGCATGGTGCTTCCTCAGTGTTTTTTTCAATAATTTCTTTTCTTCATGCTCTGAAAGGTTAGCACTAGTAATAACAGGATATATCTTCTTTTCATCAAATAAGCATGTTTCAAAGTATCATGTAATTGTTTAAGTTCAAACATGGGATCAATATTGGGTTGTAGAGGATCTCCAAGAGTCTCAACAAGCAAGTTGTGTTTCAAAACAGGCATTTGTTTAAAGAATATTTCTTTTCTTTCATTCATGAACGTACCATTTTCATGGTCTAGAAAATATTGTTCTAATGGATAAGTAGGAGGCACGGCAATGGAAGCAAGACCAATAATTCAATATTTACTAGGTAATTCTTTATAATGAGGTTGTCTACGAAATTTAGAGAAATTAAACTCATGAGACACATCCCCGAAGCTAACACTGACAGTTTCTTTCTCACAATCTATTTTAGCATTAACAGTGTTCAAGAAGGGTCTACCAAATATAATGGGACAAAAATCATATTGTGGGGAACCAAGAACTAGAAAATAAGTAGGGTATTTTATTTTCCCACACAAGACTTCAACATCTCTAACAATCCCAATTGATGAAATAGTATCTCTATTAGCAAGTTTAATAGTAACATCAATATCTTCTATTTCAGCAGGTGCAATATCATTCGTAATTTCTTGATATAAAGTAAAAGGGATTGCACTCACACTAGAACCCAAATCACATAAGCCATGATAACAATGATCTCCTATTTTAACAAAGACAACATGCATGCCAATAACATGTCTATGTTTATGTTTTTCATCGGGTTTAGCAATTCTAGCAGCTTCATCATAGAAATAAATAACATGCCCATCAATATTATCGACCAAGAGATCTTTAACCATAGCAATACTAGGTTCAACTTTAATTTGTTTCGAGGGTGTAGGTGTTCTAGTATAACTGTTATGGACTATGGCTGAAGCTTTAGCATGTTCTTTCACAACTAGGAAAAGGGCTATAGATGGAATGGCCACTAATGGCGCACCAGACATGTGGTGCGCCACTACTATATAGCAGTGGCGCACCACGGTCTGGTGCGCCATTAGTGTGAAAGACACTAATGGCGCACCAGACGCAAGGTGCGCCATTAGTAACAATTTTTTATTTTATTTTTCCAAACATACTAATGGCGCACCAGGGCACAGTGCGCCATTACTAGTACTAACTAGTAATGGCGCACCAGCCTCACAGTGCGCCACTACTATATTTTTTTATTTTTTTGCAAAACTACTAATGGCGCACTGTGCCCTGGTGCGCCATTATTGTTATTTTTTTGCAAAACTACTAATGGCGCACCACCAGCAGGTGCGCCATTAGTAACTAGGGTTACTAATGGCGCATTTGTTGGTGGTGCGCCATTAGTAACCTGGGACGAGCTAGATATTTTGGACAGCCACACCTACCCACTCACTTTCCCCACTTCATTCTCTCCACCTCCTCCTCCAAACTTGTCTCGGCTGCCTCCTCCTCCTCACCTCATTTGCACCATAAATTCATCCAAATTAAGTGGTTAAATTACCTTTTTTTGATAGGTAAGTAAGGGGGAAGCTATCTTTATGTTGTTCTCCCTCCAACAACGTGCACATCCACTTTTTATGGCCTAGCTAGATCTATGTATGTTTTTGGTGTTGCATATATGTTTGTGTTTGCAGGTACCAGTATTTGAAATGCGATAGTTGCCAATATTTTGCCGGAATGTTGATTCATTTCCGTTTCGGCGAGAATTTTGGCACTATGCATTCTTTTTGGTCCTATTTTTAGGGAAAGTCATGCCAAATTTTTGCTTGGTTCTAAAATATCGTTTTGCTCTACCCCGCAGGCGACCATGGTCCGCACGATGACCGAAGGCATCGTGAATAGATTTTTGAGCTCCGCGAAGGCCGAGATGCTTGAAAAGAACGAGACGGAGATAAGATGTCCGTGTCGAAGATGCAAGCTGAAGAGCCTTATTGCGGACCCGGATTTCGGGCAGGTGCGGGACCACCTGCTCTTGCGTGGTGCTGTCGGGACCCCGATTCTAAGTCACACCGATCTAGCCTGTAACACCTCATATCACCTTGCGGCCTCACGCACGGTATTCCCACGGGTGTCGCCTTACCATGGCCCGGGACCGTTTGCGCCTTTTGGCTCACGTATATGGTAATGTCGCTAGCATCCATATGACAGAGAACCCGGGCCGACATGGCTAGTCGTGAACCCAAAGCGGCACTAACATATGGGGACAGGCATACATGAATCAACATCGAACGTGTCGGTCAGCAGCGTGCGAATCTGGGCTGTAGCGCTGGGATAACAGGACTCCGGGAACCCGGGCTGTAGCAGGCTAGGCAGGACTCCGGATGTCACCGCGTGACATTTCCCCGAAGGGACAGACACCGGAACGATATGAAGCACAAGCCGGCCAGTCAAGTGTCCAGAGCAGTAGTGCTGGGCTAGCAGGACTACTATGGCTCAAGGAGGCACTAGACTACATTTCCCCATAAGAGAGGCTGCTAAGGATAGACAACTAGATTGTCGGATCCCACACATACCAAGCATTTCAATCATACACACAATATGCTCGATATGTGCAAATACAACATGGCATCACAACAAGACTCTACGACTCAGAGTATTTATTCATTAGGCTCCGAAGAGCCAGATATTACAAACATGGGTCTCATGACCCAACATTCAGAGCATACAAGTCAAAGCACATGCGGAAGCTTAACATGTCTGAGTACAGACATCTACAAATGAAAAAGGCTGAGAAGCCTGACTATCTACCAGATCCTGCCGAGGGCACAAGATCGTAGCTGAGGTATCAAGCTAAATGTCGAAGTCCACACGGAACTACTAGCGAGACTGACGTCTCTCTGCAAAACATAAAATAGGCAAACGTGAGTACAAATGTACCCAGCAAGACTTACATCAGAACTAGCTACATATGCATCGGTATCAACAAAGGGGTGGTGGAGTTTAACTGCAGCAAGCCAGCTTTGACTCAGTGGCTATCCTGAACTACGACTGCAAGCAACTCTTTTGAGGTGGCGCACACGAGTCCACATATTCACCATATCAATACTCCACTATGGATCCGCTCCCGTCTCCCTACGAGAACGCCATCCATAGCACTCACGCTTATCTTGCGCATTTTAGAGTATCCACTTTCACTTGTCTATGAACTGTTATAGGCAACCCAGAAGTCCTTTACCGCGGACACGGCTATTCGAATAGATGATGTTAACCCTGCAGGGGTGTACTTCGACACACACGCTCTCACCACTTACCGCCGTTTACACGACATGTACTCGGCAACCTTCAAGCGGAGGCCCAGCGAGGGTGTCGGCCACAGCCTACCTAAACACTCAAGTCTCTAGTCCAGGTTTATCGCCTATTCAGGTTCCATCCGCAGGGAGTCCGGCCGAGGTTTCCACATACGGCCCCGAACGATGTGTGCAGGGTTCCGAGACACCAAACGGGCGCCCGGCATGCCCGGCCACGTGCCTACCGCATCACAGCCCACCCCTCCGGTCAGCGCTGCCCACGGCCTCCAGCATACTACAAACACCAGAAACTACTTGCAACTCCATGACAGAGGACAAGGGTGATTAAGAAGCCGAGAGGGTCCATTGGTTTCGGGCCCAATGCGTGGTAGTAACTGTATCATGGATCACAAACACAGAACTCAGTTCCTGAGGACGGCTGCAATGAGACAACCCACCATGTACTCCTACATGGCCTCTCACCGCTACCTTTACCAAATCGTGTTCACACACTTAGCTCACACACAGTAGGACATGTTCATCACCATTCCAATTCATCCCCGATGAATCAGACCTGACACAACTCTAAGCAATAGCAGGCATGACAAACAAGCATGAATGAGTAGGCACATCAGGGCTCAAACAACTCCTACTCATGCTAGTGGGTTTCATCTATTTACTGTGGCAATGACAGGTCATGCTGAGGATAAGTGGTTCAACTACCGCAACAAGTAACAGTTGAATCGTTGTTGTCCTAATGCAGTAAAGAGAGCAGGAGCGAGAGAGTGGGATTGTATCGGAATGAACAAGGGGTTTATGCTTGCCTGACACTTCCGAAGATAGCATTGAGTCTTCATTAGTGTCATCGAACTCATCGTCGGAAACACGGCTATCGAGAGGGGACAATACCGGCAACAGAGAGGAAACACAATCAATGCAATGCACAATATGATGCATGATCATGACATGGCAATATGAATGTGTTTTGAGCTAATGCATCTAGCAACATATTAAATGGAGTTGGTTTGAACCTTAGGTTCAAATTCAAACTCCATATAAGACATTTCAGATGCCATTTATTTGAATTGTCATATACAGTGGCTGTAAGTTGTTCAAACATGCATGAGGATGCCATAAACAGATTCTTTGGATTTTTCTGATAATTTTTCATATATAAATCATTTCATTTGGAGCTACGGTTGAATTTCTATGAATTTTAGAAGTTAGGGCATTTTCTGGAATTTTCTGAATTATTTCTAAATAAGAAAATCCCAGCAAATGTATTTATGATGTCAGCAGTGTGTCATAGCGACGTCAGCAGTCAACCACGGTCAAACCTGACGGTGGGACCCGCATGTCATTGAGACAGTGTTGAACTCCGGTTTAACCCCGCGTTGACTCAGCTTTGACCCGTCGTGGGGCCCGGTGTCAGTGTCACTGGGTTAAACTAACCACGGGGTTAGTGGCTAACCTAATCTGCCATGTCACCTAACCGGCGTTTAGCCGCCGGCGGCAGCAGACGCGGCGGGGCACTCGGGCACGGGCTGTGGTGCCCCGTTCGCAGCGTGGCTGGGCTCGTTCGAGAGCCCAGACCAGCGCGCGTCGGGCGGTGGCGCCAGTCGGGCCTGGGGTGGCCGGAGGCGATGGCGAGGGGCTCGACCGCGGCGGCCGGAGCTCGGGCGCACTCGGGAACGGGGCTGCGGTGGTCGTTGAGTGGCGTGCTTAGCTCCTACGGCACCTACACGGCGCGGTGAGCACGTGGGTGTGCTCGGTTGGGAGCTATGATGACTGTGGCCACGGCGGCGAGAAGCTCGGGCGGCGGCGTGGTTCGGTGCTCGTGGGGAACGGTGCTATGGCAACCAAACGGGGAGCAGGGTTAGGGGGGAAATGACCGGGTGCTCACCGCGGTCACGCAGAGGTTCTCGGCGAGCTCGGGGAGGCACGGACGGCGTCGGAATTTGGCGGCGGCGATGCACGGCCGTGCGCGGAGACGACGGGTCGATGGCGAGGCGACAGGGCGTCCGGCGATGCTCGCGTTGAGGGGGAGCTTCAAGGCGTCGAGGCGGAGCTCGTGGACTCATCGGCGGGGCGAGGGGTGGCCGGTGGCCACGGCAACGGCGACGGTGGCGACGGCTCCGTTCGGTGGTGCTGCGGGGAGAGAGACAGGGGAGGGGAGGGAGTGCAGCGAGTGAGGGAGAAGTGAGAGGGGGTCGGGGAGGTGCCGTGGCACTCGTGGAGGCGTCCAGAAGCGGCGGAAGCAGGAGGTGGCCTCGCGCGCGGCGACCACACGCCCGGCGTCCCTCTGGCGTCCTTCTGGCGCGAGGTGGGAGACGGTGGCGGCTCTGGTGGGTTGGGCCAGCTCCTGGGCCGTGGTGGGGCGCCAGGTATGTCCAGGTGAGGGGCCCAGTGGCCTTCTCTCTCTCTCTTACTTAATTGTTTCTGTTTTCTAGTTTAATTTGTTTTGTTTTGATTTAGTAAAATACTAAACCATTTTATAAAATCCTGGAAATAATTAGGGGTGCTGTCTGAATTATTCTAGTGACCCATAAAAATTTCCAACATTTTTGGAGCACCAAAAATGTATATGGCATTTAAATAGCTCCAATTCAAATATGTTTGAATTAACTCAAAGACCATAAATGCCTTGGAAAAATGTGCATGACCTCTGGTAAAGGTTTTAACCTTTTTCCATAAATAATGAACATTTTTTAAGGGCATTTTGGGTTTAATGAAAATATTTTTATTTTGAACCTAGTTGAATTCATTTGGTGCTAGGGTTTGGTCATCCCCAATTCAAATTCATTTGAATTAAACATGATGACATGAATGCTTTCATGCAATTAACTACAAGCAATTCTAGGGCTGTGACAACTCACCCCCACTAAACAAGAATCTCGTCCTGAGATTCAAGACGTGAGGTAAGAAGACAGAGGGACACAGGCTAACACCATCTTCATGATCCATTTGCTCTTCGCGAAGATGTTGATACGTTGCTTCAATTAACGTTGATGTCTTTGCTTTCGAGATCTTCATCCGACACGATGACGACAAGGGAAAATTCTATAGAAATCGATCTCCTTAAAGATCGAGCAACTCACGATCAACTCACGGAATGCGACGTTGAGTATCTCTTGAGCTGAGACTCAACACATACATCGAGGGAGATGGAAGAGCAAACGATGAGATTTGATTTGGTGGGCAACAATCCCACGCTTAGGTAGGATGGTGCATGGTTTCAAAGTAGCGAGGAGATAATTGCCACGATTCCATAACGGGGCACCTTGGGAAGGGTGACTCGTAGAAATATTCCTTAAGTGGCAAAAAGAATTACTTTTGATATAAGTATCATTGAAACTCTTTATACCAACTTAAGGCAATCACAAACGATCGTTTGAGGGAGTTCGGGAGAACGACACACTCGGGCTAGGATGGACGATGTGGACTACCTTGTTGAAGACAACACAAGGGGTGATTTGCTTATCACCGGAAATGAATGGGACTTATGGTAAGACCACTTGAAGATGATCTTGATCAGTAATTACTGGGAAGGGTAATCCAAGGTAGGATGGCACAATGACGGTGCAAGCTGGGAACAAAAATGGAAATGCTAGGAATGATTCTAGTAACTGGGGAGAAGCTCAACAGTAGAGAGTGAATCTACTGTTTGAAAGGTTTAGCATAACCGAAGGAAACTGGGAGCAATTCCAGTTAGTGCCGATGATAACACCTAGTGCTTGTGCGTGCTCTCAAGAACTTGAGCATTTCCATATTCATCCAGGTTTTACCAACATCCGTGTCAAGGATCTTGGCAACACATCATACTACCATGATGATTAGTGATGGAGGATGCAGGTGCAAAGGAGGACAACACTTTCTCAGATTTTTCCTTAGCAATGCCAAAGAAGCAATCTGGATGATCGACCGAGAGACATTTAGCACTCCACTTCTAATGTTCTCCTTGATGTGGTAGCGTAACCCATTTATTGATATGGTTTGGTATCTAGAACATCAAGTAAAAGGTCGGACTTCGGGAGCACAAGAATCCATAAGGAATAACTAGTGGAATAAATCCTAGGAAATCCTTATGGGGAGGTGGCCAACTTCCTCAATCAAGATACTACAATAACAGGCCTTCCGGCTGGTTGTGTTGGCCACGACATCCACTTTACCGGTTATCGAGAGGGCAATATTATAATTCTTGGGAAATGTTCCAACCATCATATCTGCCTGAGAGTCAGATCTGGTTGGTTACTGTATATTCCAGACTCATCAAGTCTAGAAAGAAAATTAAGGTTTGCAACACAAATCGACGAGATGACGTTGCGAGATTCT
Source organism: Aegilops tauschii subsp. strangulata (assembly GCF_002575655.3). Lineage (NCBI taxonomy): Eukaryota > Viridiplantae > Streptophyta > Magnoliopsida > Poales > Poaceae > Aegilops > Aegilops tauschii. Next base: position 143,722,899 of record NC_053037.3, read on the forward strand.
CAGGGGATGAACTACGATAGCAAGCTCCAAAACACGAGCTGGTTCTGCTCAAACCTGTGAACACACTGTCCAAGACAAGCATGACCACATAGTAGTCTTACAACAAAACGCTACCGAGTTCAGGTGGGGAACCATCATTAATGACATCGAAGTCTCCACGCGTGGAAGTCCAAAGAATTCACCTTAGAACAGACTCCTTTATCTTGAACAAATCAATCAGTGGCTTGGTGTGCTAGGGATGCATATGGAATGAAGATGATCAGTCTATCATACCACAGGATACTTTGCACGTGCATGATTGACTTGGGATGATTCCAGAGGAAACAACATTGACTTTCTGGAATTCACGGCGGCAACTTACACCAAGTGCACATGAATTAGAGGAAGTCACTCCTTTCATCCAAACATAGGCTTCATGAACTAGCACAAAGGAAGTGCTTTCAAAAGTTCCCAACACTAACTGGATGTTCAACGCGAGTCATGGACAAGATGAAATGTTGTCAATGGGCTTAACAACAATTCATCCAGGTTTCCATATAAATGTATTTCCATAACTATGTGAACATGGTGATCGCATTGGTCAGACCCAAAAGATATAAGGGTGTATGCTCGAGGAATCAACCACGGGTAAGACAACATTATGAACATCGTTGGTTCTGGTTTGATTTGACGATAGCCCACACTCAAATCAAAGTATTGACAAGGCAATAGATCCAACAATTGATCACGAGGATCAATCAATGAAGATATCATCTTTCTTCAACACACACAGACACAAGATATCCCTTTGGAAATGAACTAAGTTAGACAACCTTTTATCTTCCAACTCTCCAGGTTGTTGTTTAGCTTGACCAACTAGCTCAGGGGTATCCAACACAGATTCTTGGAGAAGGGGTGGTTTATTGGAAAACCAACTTGTTCACAAACTCAACACATCGGTCAGGGACAACCTGGTGGTACTTCCAAGAAGATATTTGGAAAATCACGATCCACCGACTGTTTATTAAGATCGAGAACAATCTTGCTTTTCAGGGCAAGACGATATGACTGAATAAGCAAGGACTGACACTATCCTAACTCATTGATCGAAAAGTACACCGGGAATATGGACTAGGTAGCACGATCAACCTCAGGATGGTGATTCAATAACCAACACGCTAAGGATGAAATTATTGTCCTTTAACTACCAAGCAACGGAGTTGCTAGGAGTATAGATTTCACACATCAGAGTTCACCTGTCGGCATTCCGGTTGCAACAACACGGGACCAAGAATGAGTGATGATGGTGAGGAGTATCACTAAATCAAGAATTCATAAGAGGTGGTGCAATTCTCATGACATTCTTGACATAAAGATGGTAACGCTCCAGGGTAGAACAGAACAAAAGCTGGTTAGGCATTTGATCTGCGGAATACAACTACTTCGACCCAATCCCAGAGATGGACGAGGTACTGGAGTTTGTTTCTCCTAGTCATTCCGGATTAGAATGGCTTGACAGACCACAAGAATAATAGGCATCGATAACACAAATGCATAATTACTCCTGACTATCAATTGATAGACGAGGGCCAGAAAATAACTAAAGAGGGACAACTCAAAGGAACATATGGTTTTCTGAGTTGTGGATGCATAGATTAGTATGTCGAACCAAGTCCAACAAGTTTCTTCTAGATAACCCATGCAGAAAGGTAGGACTGGCAGAGTCACAATGTAGAATGGAGAACTCATTAAGAGCACTCTGGTCGTGACCTTTTGGTTCAGAAGAACTCCTGCCAAGAATGGTTCATGGTATTTGGAAGAACGATATACCACGGACCTCGAGGACTAATGCAAAGGTTACTAATAACCTAAAGGAACGAACAAACACTAGCTACACGAGTTAAGTAGAGTGAATCTTGGGTTCAAGAACCCAGAAATAGAATACCTACTAACTAAATGGCATCACGGGATGCTTTCAAGAATAGTGGCCAGAATCATCACACTGGGGATGCAAGCATTGCTAGATTACTAAGTGGTCCTCTAAGACACCTAGGGTCATAATAATAACTCCAACATACACGATGAGGTAACGGAGTACCTCAACAGACCAATTAGTGTGCTTAATCCGGCCCAAAAGGACATCAGGTACGGGAGGAAGGGATTTGCAAATGTATCAGACTGTTTAGAAACCTGGGATGACTCGGACAGCATAACGGCTGTAAATGCTCAAAGGATTTGAGACATCCTACAAAATGGTGGCATAACCACTCAACAACATCATATCAAGGTTCCAAGTTCAACTAACAACACACTGTAGTGGTAGAAACTGAACTGAGGCTTGAGACCAACAATCCTACGAGTCTACGGATTAGTAACACGTGATCCTGATAGAAAGATGAGAAGCCTAGTTCTTAACCCCCGTAGAAAAGAAGAGAGTGACTCAGATCAGAACGGCATAAGGTAAAGGAGTAAAAAGAGCCTTACGTTCCCTTCCACAATCAATTCCCTTATATAACTAAAGCATTTCTAGACTCAACTTCGACCAGTTTGGCTTGGTAATCCTACAGGCAGTCAGGCTCTGATACCAACGCTGTCGGGACCCCGATTCTAAGTCACACCGATCTAGCCTGTAACACCTCATATCACCTTGCGGCCTCACGCACGGTATTCCCACGGGTGTCGCCTTACCATGGCCCGGGACCGTTTGCGCCTTTTGGCTCACGTATATGATAATGTCGCTAGCATCCATATGACAGAGAACCCGGGCCGACATGGCTAGTCGTGAACCCAAAGCGGCACTAACATATGGGGACAGGCATACATGAATCAACATCGAACGTGTCGGTCAGCAGCGTGCGAATCTGGGCTGTAGCGCTGGGCTAACAGGACTCCGGGAACCTGGGCTGTAGCAGGCTAGGCAGGACTCCGGATGTCACCGCGTGACATTTCCCCGAAGGGACAGACACCGGAACGATATGAAGCACATGCCGGCCAGTCAAGTGTCCAGAGCAGTAGTGCTGGGCTAGCAGGACTACTATGGCTCAAGGAGGCACTAGACTACATTTCCCCATAAGAGAGGCTGCTAAGGATAGACAACTAGATTGTCGGATCCCACACATACCAAGCATTTCAGTCATACACACAATATGCTCGATATGTGCAAATACAACATGGCATCACAACAAGACTCTACGACTCAGAGTATTTATTCATTAGGCTCCGAAGAGCCAGATATTACAAACATGGGTCTCATGACCCAACATTCAGAGCATACAAGTCAAAGCACATGCGGAAGCTTAACATGTCTGAGTACAGACATCTACAAATGAAAAAGGCTGAGAAGCCTGACTATCTACCAGATCCTGCCGAGGGCACAAGATCGTAGCTGAGGTATCAAGCTAAACGTCGAAGTCCACACGGAACTACTAGCGAGACTGACGTCTCTCTGCAAAACATAAAATAGGCAAACGTGAGTACAAATGTACCCAGCAAGACTTACATCAGAACTAGCTACATATGCATCGGTATCAACAAAGGGGTGGTGGAGTTTAACTGCAGCAAGCCAGCTTTGACTCAGTGGCTATCCTGAACTACGACTGCAAGCAACTCTTTTGAGGTGGCGCACACGAGTCCACATATTCACCATATCAATACTCCACTATGGATCCGCTCCCGTCTCCCTACGAGAACGCCATCCATAGCACTCACGCTTATCTTGCGCATTTTAGAGTATCCACTTTCACTTGTCTATGAACTGTTATAGGCAACCCAGAAGTCCTTTACCGCGGACACGGCTATTCGAATAGATGATGTTAACCCTGCAGGGGTGTACTTCGACACACACGCTCTCACCACTTACCGCCGTTTACACGACATGTACTCGGCAACCTTCAAGCGGAGGCCCAGCGAGGGTGTCGGCCACAGCCTACCTAAACACTCAAGTCTCTAGTCCAGGTTTATCGCCTATTCAGGTTCCATCTGCAGGGAGTCCGGCCGAGGTTTCCACATACGGCCCCGAACGATGTGTGCAGGGTTCCGAGACACCAAACGGGCGCCCGGCATGCCCGGCCACGTGCCTACCGCATCATAGCCCACCCCTCCGGTCAGCGCTGCCCACGGCCTCCAGCATACTACAAACACCAGAAACTACTTGCAACTCCTGGACAGAGGACAAGGATGATTAAGAAGCCGAGAGGGTCCATTGGTTTCGGGCCCAATGCGTGGTAGTAACTGTATCATGGATCACAAACACAGAACTCAGTTCCTGAGGACGGCTGCAATGAGACAACCCACCATGTACTCCTACATGGCCTCTCACCGCTACCTTTACCAAATCGTGTTCACACACTTAGCTCACACACAGTAGGACATGTTCATCACCATTCCAATTCATCCCCGATGAATCAGACCTGACACAACTCTAAGCAATAGCAGGCATGACAAACAAGCATGAATGAGTAGGCACATCAGGGCTCAAACAACTCCTACTCATGCTAGTGGGTTTCATCTATTTACTGTGGCAATGATAGGTCATGCAGAGGATAAGGGGTTCAACTACCGCAACAAGTAACAGTTGAATCGTTGTTGTCCTAATGCAGTAAAGAGAGCAGGAGCGAGAGAGTGGGATTGTATCGGAATGAACAAGGGGTTTATGCTTGCCTGACACTTCCGAAGATAGCATTGAGTCTTCATTAGTGTCATCGAACTCATCGTCGGAAACACGGCTATCGAGAGGGGACAATACCGGCAACAGAGAGGAAACACAATCAATGCAATGCACAATATGATGCATGATCATGACATGGCAATATGAATGTGTTTTGAGCTAATGCAGCTAGCAACATATTAAATGGAGTTGGTTTGAACCTTAGGTTCAAATTCAAACTCCATATAAGACATTTCAGATGCCATTTATTTGAATTGTCATATACAGTGGCTGTAAGTTGTTCAAACATGCATGAGGATGCCATAAACAGATTCTTTGGATTTTTCTGATAATTTTTCATATATAAATCATTTCATTTGGAGCTACGGTTGAATTTCTATGAATTTTAGAAGTTAGGGCATTTTCTGGAATTTTCTGAATTATTTCTAAATAAGAAAATCCCAGCAAATGTATTTATGATGTCAGCAGTGTGTCATAGCGACGTCAGCAGTCAACCACGGTCAAACCTGACGGTGGGACCCGCATGTCATTGAGACAGTGTTGAACTCCGGTTTAACCCCGCGTTGACTCAGCTTTGACCCGTCGTGGGGCCCGGTGTCAGTGTCACTGGGTTAAACTAACCACGGGGTTAGTGGCTAACCTAATCTGCCATGTCACCTAACCGGCGTTTAGCCGCCGGCGGCAGCAGACGCGGCGGGGCACTCGGGCACGGGCTGTGGTGCCCCGTTCGCAGCGTGGCTGGGCTCGTTCGAGAGCCCAGACCAGCGCGCGTCGGGCGGTGGCGCCAGTCGGGCCTGGGGTGGCCGGAGGTGATGGCGAGGGGCTCGACCGCGGCGGCCGAAGCTCGGGCGCACTCGGGAACGGGGCTGCGGTGGTCGTTGAGTGGCGTGCTTAGCTCCTACGGCACCTACGCGGCGCGGTGAGCACGTGGGTGTGCTCGGTTGGGAGCTATGATGACTGTGGCCACGGCGGCGAGAAGCTCGGGCGGCGGCGTGGTTCGGTGCTCGTGGGGAACGGTGCTATGGCAACCAAACGGGGAGCAGGGTTAGGGGGGAAATGACTGGGTGCTCACCGCGGTCACGAAGAGGTTCTCGGCGAGCTCGGGGAGGCACGGACGGCGTCGGAATTTGGCGGCGGCGATGCACGGCCGTGCGCGGAGACGACGGGTCGATGGCGAGGCGACAGGGAGTCCGGCGATGCTCGCGTTGAGGGGGAGCTTCAAGGCGTCGAGGCGGAGCTCGTGGACTCATCGGCGGGGCGAGGGGTGGCCGGTGGCCACGGCAACGGCGACGGTGGCGACGGCTCCGTTCGGTGGTGCTGCGGGGAGAGAGACAGGGGAGGGGAGGGAGTGCAGCGAGTGAGGGAGAAGTGAGAGGGGGTCGGGGAGGTGCCGTGGCACTCGTGGAGGCGTCCAGAAGCGGCGGAAGCAGGAGGTGGCCTCGCGCGCGGCGACCACACGCCCGGCGTCCCTCTGGCGTCCTTCTGGCGCGAGGTGGGAGACGGTGGCGGCTCTGGTGGGCTGGGCCAGCTCCTGGGCCGTGGTGGGGCGCCAGGTATGTCCAGGTGAGGGGCCCAGTGGCCTTCTCTCTCTCTCTTACTTAATTGTTTCTGTTTTCTAGTTTAATTTGTTTTGTTTTGATTTAGTAAAATACTAAACCATTTTATAAAATCCTGGAAATAATTAGGGGTGCTGTCTGAATTATTCTAGTGACCCATAACAATTTCCAACATTTTTGGAGCACCAAAAATGTATATGGCATTTAAATAGCTCCAATTCAAATATGTTTGAATTAACTCAAAGACCATAAATGCCTTGGAAAAATGTGCATGACCTCTGGTAAAGGTTTTAACCTTTTTCCATAAATAATGAACATTTTTGAAGGGCATTTTGGGTTTAATGAAAATATTTTTATTTTGAACCTAGTTGAATTCATTTGGTGCTAGGGTTTGGTCATCCCCAATTCAAATTCATTTGAATTAAACATGATGACATGAATGCTTTCATGCAATTAACTACAAGCAATTCTAGGGCTGTGACAGGTTTCATGGATGGTTATCGGTGGCAAGGTGATGAAGATGACTATGAAGTCGTCCATGGGGGCCGGGCAAGAAATGAGGAAGGGCAGCAAGACAACCACCGCGCCTCGGGCGGGCGAGAAGACGAAGAATCTCCAGGACATGATCACGACGGTGATGCTGTACACAGTTATCATGTAGAAGATGCTGGACATGATGATGAGGAAGATGCGGGAGCAGACGAAGGGCATGATCATGAAGATGAAGATGCCGGTGGAGCAGACGACGATGGACCATCGATGGGCTGGGTGCAGGACCCTCATATTCAAGAGCTGCTTCTCAAGCAGACGGATAACGCAAGAGCTGCCGCCCAAGAGAAAGCCAAGATGGATCAATTGGAGATAGACGCGGTTACTCCATTGTATGAAGGATGCAGGCTCGAGGATACCCGCCTGAAAGTAACGCTCATGGCTCTGGAGATGAAGGTAAAACACAAAATGACCGACGCATGCTTCGACGAGAACATGTCATTCTGGCACGAACGTCTTCCCAAGGGGAACAAGTGCCCGACCAGTTTCGAGGAGGCAAAGAAAATCGTGTGTCCTCTGGATTTACCGCACATGAAATACCATGTGTGCATGAACAATTGCATCATTTATCGGGACAAGCACGTGGAGTCTACCATATGTCCGGTGTGCGGCGTCACTCGATACAAGAAGAGGAAGAAAGCTCCTCGAAAAGTGGTGTGGTAATTTCTGATCACTCCTCGTCTGCAGCGGTATTTCGCGGACCCTAAGGTAGCAAAGCTCCTGCGTTGGCACGCGGATAGGGAGGAGAAGAAGCGATAAGATGACGCAAATGATCCGGAGATAAATAAAAAAGACAAGATGCTGAGTCACCCTAAGGATGGGAGCCAGTGGCAAGCGTTGAACTTCGAACACCGAGAATTTGGGAAGGATCCAAGGAACATCGTGCTGGGCGCGAGCACCGATGGAGTCAATCCGTTTGGTAGCCAGAGAAGCACACATAGCACCTGGCCTATGTTTGTGTGGATGTACAACCTTCCCCCCTGGTTGTGCATGAAGAGGAAGTACATTCACATGAGTATGCTAATTGAAGGGCCGAAACAACCAGGGAACGACATCAATCTGTATCTGGGGCTGCTGAAAGAGGAGCTAGACACGCTGTGGAAAACGCCAGCCAATACGTGGGACGCCACAGAGAAAGAATATTTCCCTATGAGAGCCGCACTGCTCACGACGGTGCACGACTATCTCGGTTACGGATATCTCGCGGGGCAGGTGGTCCACGGATTTTCTGGATGCGTCAGGTGCATGGATGACACAACGTATCGCCAGCTAGATAGAGATCCCGGGTCTTCGAAAACCGTGTTCATGGGACATCGAAGGTGGCTTCGCGACGATGACCCGTGGAGGAAACGCAAGGATCTGTTCGATGGTGAAACCGAACCCCGAAGACGCCCGCGTACGAGGAGCGGCGAGGAAATAGACGAGCTGTTGAAAAATTGGAAAGATTGCCCACTGCCGGGAAAGAAGCAAAAGGCGCCAGAGCCGGGAAAGAAGCGAAAGGCGCCAGAGCCGCTGCTGAAGGTATGGAAAACGAGGTCTGTTTTCTGGGACTTGCTGTACTGGAAGATCCACCGTGTGCCTCACAGCCTTGATGTCATGCATATCACAAAGAACGTGTGCGAGAGTCTGCTTGGAACCCTGCTCAACATGCCAGAGAGGACCAAAGATGGGCCAAAAGCAAGGGCAGACTTGAAATCAATGGGCATCAGGGAGGAGCTTCACGCTAATGATGATGATGATGATGATGAGGTGAAGCGGGACACGGAAAGTCGTCACAAAGGCAAAAAGGCCAAGAAGACCGGAAATGACTTCCCTCCCGCGTGCTTCACTCTAAGTCAGGAGGAGATCAATCAATTTTTGACCTGCCTCGTAGGAGTAAAACTTCCTTACGGTTACGCGGGGAAGATAAGCAGATACCTAGACTCAGCGAAGCAGAAGTTCAGCGGGATGAAGTCTCATGACAGTCATGTGCTGATGACGCAGATACTTCCAGTTGCAATCTGTGGGATCATCGACGCACACGTCCGTGAAATGCTATTTGGCCTATGCAACTTTTTTGACGTCATCTCTCGGAAGTCAGTTGGCGTGAGGCAACTCAGAAGGCTACAGGAAGAGATCGTGGTGATACTATGCGAGCTTGAGATGTACTTCCCGCCCGCATTCTTCGACGTTATGGTGCATCTGCTGGTCCATATCATGGAGGATATCATCCAACTCGGGCCGACGTCCCTGCACAGCATGATGCCGTTCGAAAGGATGAATGGTGTCATCAAAGGATACGTTCGCAAGATGTCACGTCCAGAGGGAAGCATAGCCAGGGGCTTTCTGACCGAAGAGTGCATCTCCTACTGCACGAATTATCTAGGCATCGAGAACCCCGTTGGTCTGCCCGTCAACAGGCACCTCGACAGGCTCGCTGGATGGGGTCACCATGAGGGTCGCCGCGAAATGCATGTCGACTTCGATGGTCGACTCGCCGACTTTGAAAGAGCAAACTTAGTCGCGCACAACACATAGACGTGGTCGATCCTTGGGTGGTAGAGCACAAAACCTTTATTGAGAAGACGTACAATGACCGAGGCCAACAGAGGATGGACGGAGATATAATCAAAGAGCACAACTCATGTTTCACGCGTTGGTTCAAGCAGAAGCTTCTGTCGTACCCTTTACATGAGGATTCTTCCGCGGAAGAACAACTCATATTCGCCTTGTCACAGGGCGCCGAGCACAACCTGATGACGTATGAGGCGTACGATATCAACGGCTACACATTCTACACCGAGGACAAGGACATGAAGAGTGATGGTTATCAGAACTCCGGGGTAACGATGGAATCCTACACCGGTAACGACAAGGACAGATACTACAGAAGGATCGAGGAGATCTGGGAGCTGAGCTACGCTGTTGAGAAGGTCCCGATGTTCCGTGTCAGATGGGCCAAGAGCGTCATAAAAGAAGACCGGTATTTCACCACCATGGTTATACCCGAAGCCAAATCCAAGACCGCAGGCGCGAACGTCACCGCGAAAAATGAGCCATGGGTACTGGCTTCCCAAGTGGACCAATGCTTCTTCATTACCGACCCGTCAAAGCCCAGTCGTGTTGTCGTGAGGAGAGGCAAAAGGAAGATCATCGAAATGGATGGAATCGCCAATGAGCAAGACTTCGACAAGTACGGCGACCCGAAGATGGAACATGACGACGACGATGAAGTATCAGCATACACCACAAGAAGAAGCAGGACCACCCTACCTAAAGGACGTCCGTTCAAGAGAAGAACTCCATTTACGAAAAATAAGGGCAAGAAGATTGTGAACAGATAGCTAGCTAAGATCGATTGTATTTAAATTGTAGCCTTCATTTCTCGATTGTATTTCATGGGCACTTTTTGAACTCATGAATATTTTTAAATTTCATGGACACTCGATCTCGATCCCCGTCCATCTCGATCGCTATCCCACCTCGCCAGATCCAGTCCCCCTCGCTGCCGAGCACCCCCCGCACCCTCCCCGGCCCGCTCCACCGTCACAAATGAATGCAACGAAAATTGCAAAAAAAAACAAATTTGATTATATTTTCAAATAATAAATTTGATGATTTTTTTCATATTCATAAATATTTTCAAATAACAAATTTGATTATATTTTTTAAAAAATCATTACTGTTTTTATAAAAAATTATTACTGTTTCATATTCATATTCATTTTCTAAAAAATTATTAGATGCAACAAAAAATAATAATAATAAAAATATTACTAATGGCGCACCTCTGGCTGGTGCGCCATTGCTATATAAAAAAAAGTTTACTAATGGCGCACCGATCGTGGGTGCGCCATTGCTATATAAAAAAACATTCTAATGGCGCACCGCTTCTGGGTGCGCCATTAGTAAGTTTCCCCCCTATAGCTAATTCCTCCCTCTCCCTCGCCAGTTCCCCTTCGTCCCTCTCCCTCGCGCCAGTTCCTCTCCGTCCGCTCCCAATCCGCGCCCCCGCCGCCTCCCTCTCCCCATCCTCCCCTCCGACCCCACCCCACTCTCGCCGGAGCAGCGCCGCAGGGCCGACACCAACCTCGCCCTCGCCCGCGCGCGCCGCAACCTCCGCCTCGCCGAGTCCGGAGCTGCTCGTGGAGGAGACGTGGCTGGAGGCGCTCTCCGAGGAGATGCCCGCCTACCCGCCGCCCTCGAGCACCTGCACGCCAAGGTGCCCGTCTACCCGCCGCCCCACCTCGTCTTCCACGCGCTCCACTATGCTGTTAGGGTTAAGATTTTTTTAGTCCCCGCCCCCGACTCTGCTGCTGAAATTACCGTTGAAATCGAGGTAAAATCACTGTTGAACTGGGTGTAAAATCACTACTGTTGAAATTCAAATTTAAACTTGAAAATGAAAATTGAATTGGAGAATTAAATCACTGTTTTTAGTCCCCATTTCTGAACCTATGCTAAGTATGGCAATGCCACAGAGTATAAGAAGTACTCCTGCATCTTACACAATGATAGGTCTAATTTATGCTACTCAACGAAAGAACAAGAAAAATGCACTGGACATACACTGAAGAAAAATGCACTGTATCATCGGGTAATTGTCCATGGTTTATACCTGAAAATAAGTTTATCTCATGGCATGAATGTAAGTATCTGTTCCGCATTCATGGGCTATATACCCAAGGTAAACCTAGAAAATGAGTTATATCCAGCACAAGCCACTGTCAATTAACACTCTATACACTGCCAATTGTATTTAGTTAACATTACACTGCCACTGCTATTCAGCACAAACATTTGATCATCTCACTCTACTTACTGTCAATTGACACTGTATAACTGTCAGCTCCATTCACTAGCAGCAGCCAGCACTTCTGAATCTAATCTTTCTTGGGCAAGCTCGGCTACTTGTTGCTAGTCATTCACTAAAAGATCCTCAACAGACTGCATGCATCTAGTATTAAATTTCATGGACGGATCATCTCTTTTAGCAAAGGACTGTAATAATTAACTAACTGAAAATTTGACATTCTGGACTATGCTTGGCTCTGGTTTTGTGAAATCTCATCTCTTTTCTACTGCCATGACTAGTCATGAATTTTATTTTACTTTCCCCACTTTATAACATTCAGAACTTGTTTACTAGCTCAAGCTTCTCCTTTGCACTTTATCGCTTCAATCTGCTGCTACCTCAAGCTTCTCGTTTACACTTGTGCCAAGTAACATTTTTTCCTTGTATAATTATATGGTGGTTGACTGAGCTGCTACTTTTTCCTTGTAGAAGATCGCAGGTCGAGTGGGAGGGATCCAGTTGCGACGACACCGAATCACCAGCAAGGCAGCTACCTAGAATAATAGGTTGACTCACCTATATATACTACTCTCTTGTTTCTTCTTCTACTACAATACAAAGAGAGTCATTTCAGTTACTTGTCTTAGTGTGTGGTGTGGCTGTTTATTGTTCAACACTAGCAGCTAGCTCTATTTAGGTCCAGTAGAAACGACATGGCTCTCCAATTTTTAAGTAATCTTGCATATGACTTGGATATACCTTATGGAGTTGTAACAGTTCCTCTTGGTGCTTAGGTGCATTTTCTTTGTGTAACATGGTTTAAAAATGTGATTTCGTCTTTTGTGGCATTTGGATGCCTAAATCCCATTTTCTTCATCATATTGCTTGGAAACTTTTGGTTATCTCCTCTCAGTGATGAAATAATTTATATTTACTACACTTTTTTCATAATTAGGTAATAACGTTGGTTACAGTTTTGGTAGTTCAAACGGGATGTATCTCATTTTGTAGACAGATTATTTTCTGGAATATCATATATTCAAATTTGTAATGAATGATGGCTTCTACCTGAATTAGTAGACTCTGTGGTGTTAGTTTGTTCTAAATACAGTAAGATAATTTTAACAACTGTAGAACATGTTGAGACTAGCAACTTTTTTGTGACATCAACCAACAGTCTTGTCACTGGGTTATCCTATTTTATATTTTTAATTACTAACTTAAGTTTGAGTAAAAATGGCAGTGAAGTCCTCATAATAATCAGGCGGATGTTAACTTTCTGATGTCCCCAGAAGTTAACTAAGATTGTGGTGCTAGTAGAGGCACATTGTGGCCTTTTCATCCATATGAAAGTAGAGGCACACTGTGGTGCTAGTTTGCTGGGTTTTGTCTCCGACCATCGTGTCGTGATGATTTTGCAGGTACCCTGAGAGGCCCTTGAGTTTGCCGGAATGTCGATTAACTTCCGTTCCGGCAAATTCGGGTACTCCATATGTCCTATTTTCAGCAATGGTCATGCTGAAATTTTCCGTGAATTTTAGCATGACTTTGCTAAAAATAGGACATATGGGGTACTTGCGACTAATGCATGGGCCGGGGTATCTTAGTACTTAATTAAGTAGGATCAATTGCCCCTTTATTCTTGCTGCATTAAACCATAGGTGGCAATAGAGCCAAGTGATTAGGCCCAAATGATGAAAGCTTAGGCTTTTAGGGTGCCTTGGCGTCGACAAACCCTAAATGATAAAAGCTTAGCTTTTAGGATGCCTCTCGGTGTCGACAAACCCTAAATGATGAGACCATGATCTTGTTCCTTGACAATAACCAACTTTTTGACCAAACTTTTTTCCTATTTAGAGCGAAACATGGCCCACAATGATGAGGCCGGCGGTTCGGGCGGCAAGCAATTCTGGGAGCTGTCCCAGGAGCTGGAGGAAGAACCTCACCGCTATCGGGACGATGCCGCGGAAGACACCGATCCTGACTACACAACCACTAGTGGGGTCGGGGATGACACCACTGATGGTGCCGCCGAGGATGCCACCACTGATGATGGCGGCGCACGGACAGATGGCAGCCAACCGAAGAGGCAACGGAAGGACCGGCGCCCGAACGTGCTCGGCACCGTCAAGGAGGAATTTACTGAAGTGAACTCCGACGGGCATCCAACGGCGCCCAAACAAGTAGTCAAGGGGTACTCGTTTCAGCTTGGGTGCATTCTCCGGAGCACCGTCTTGATCAACACCGAGAACCTAAGGCATAAGGACCAAGGGAATTTGCGCAGCCTCCTCTTCACGAAGCTGCACGAACGATACAAGTTCCCCGCTGAGTTTGCAAACACACGCCTCTCAGGGAATAAAGTGAACAGTGCCGCCCTCACGAGGATGAGCACGGCCCTGTCTACATGGAGAAGCACGGTGAAGGCAATGATTGAAAAAGGTGATAGTTATGAGAAGATCAAGGCAAAATATCCTTTGATGAGCGAAGATGACTACAAGGAGTTCAAGATCAAGTGCGAGAGCAGCGCAACCTCCGAATCAAGTCAGTGGGGGAAAGAAATGCGGGAGTTGAACTTAGGGGTCCACCAACTCGGTTCCGGCGGTTACAGAGTGGCAGAGCCTATATGGGAGAAGGAGGACGCGGAGCGTGCCGAGCAAGGCCTACCGCCCTGCTTTGAGAAATTACGTGACAAGCAGACCAGGAACTTTGTCAGGGCCCGGTACAAGGAGGACCCGGTAACAAAGGAGCTTACCACAGATCCGAAGACCAGGGCGCTTGAGCTTGTTCTGGTAAGGAATACACCCCCACGTAATTAGCTCCATATGGTTGCATTCTAATTAATGAAGCCAAATTTCTAAATGCTTCACATTCCTTCCGCAGGAGGCTGAAAGCAGTAGCGCGGGGTCATCTCAGAGCTCCCCTTTTGACACCCCTTTAAATAGGGCGTTGAACGTAATGAAAAACAAGGATAAGCTCAGTAAGCCGTCGTCAGCTGGTCGTGTGGCCGGCAAAGGCTTGTCCACAAAATGGTCGTCATACTATACCGCTGGTGGGCGAAAGGAGAAAAAGACCAGCTCGGAAAGCCAGTCGCGCGAGGTACAAGAACTCAAGGCACAAGTGGCGCGATTCCGGAGATTGTCCAAGAGCAAGTGCAACAACAATTGGGAACGATGCTCACCGCCATAGTGCCTACCTTGATTCAGGGGCTGACGACGTGGATTGCGGGCGGCCAACAGGGGCCTCCCCAGTTCCCAGCTTCACGGCCAGCAACTCACACAATGCGCAGGCGGCGCCATTGGTGTCTCCGGCGGAGGCGGTATTCGTGTCTCCGGCGCCGGCACGGGCATTGGAGCTTAATGCACTCGGGTGTACGCCGGCCGGCACCTCGCCAGCAAGCGGCCCCTCCGTCAGTTGCACGCCCGCCGTTGGCGGTGCCTCGACATTAGCCGAGCTCAACGGCATCACGGTAACTAAGCCTCTCAGCCGATGACTTCATCTCCTTGCCTTTGACTGGGCATCCCTGACGCCCTACATGTTTTCGCAGGGCGCCGCCGACGTTCCTTGCACTCTCCTGCACTTCGTGGGCGGCGAGTTGGTCGATGTCGCCAAGGGCAGAATCGTTCAATCGGGCAACCGCGTGTTCCACGGTAATCCGATGCCACCCAGCTTGTATAGGGTTGAACTGGTTCGGGTGCTGCCAGGCTGCGACGAGTTGTTACCTCCGATTCGACCCGCTGGGGCCGACGAAGATGATGTGATGACCCTCAGCGCCTGCGTAAGCTGGCCCCTGCTTTGGCCGAAGAGCCAGATTCGTTTGGGGGCGGGGGACACCACCCCACAGACAAGACCGCCAGTCGTGCTAGCGCCAAGCCATGGCAAGAATGCCGCAACGCTACCGGACATGCCGGACATCTCTATGGCACAGGATCCGGACATGCATATGGCACAGGATCCGGACGACGACGACAACGACGGCGGTATATTTTCCAACGTTGATAAGTACTTTGCCGAACATGGGTACGATGACGAGTTCTGCAGGCCTCCTTCTCAAGAACCCAACCTTGAAAAAGACGACCGCGATCTAGCTGGTACGGCGGAGAAACCCAATTGCAACAGGCGTCGTCTGGCGTTCAGTTCTCAGGAGACGCCTCCAGCTGCCGCCTTCACCGAGCCTCAGATAGCTGAGGTGCGAAATATTATCAGCCCCAACACGCTCAAGAAGGCGGTCTGTGAGCAGAACTCGATCCCATTACAGCAGATCAGGAAGAAGGGACGGAAACGAAAGACTAACAAGGGCGCCAGTGCGAGCCAGCCGGCACCGAGTACGATCCATGCTCAGGACGGGCCACCTTCACCTAAGGATATCTCGAGGAGGGTGCATGTGGCGGGTAGGCTGATGCTACCGACAAATATGCTCAATGCTGCAACCGGTGCTATGCGGAGTCTGCATGACAGTGTTCTTTCTTTGGAGAAGCGGCGTCTCAGAGAGAATGATGTGGCTTACCCGGTTTTCGTGGCCAAGGTGCCAGAGGG
Source organism: Aegilops tauschii subsp. strangulata (assembly GCF_002575655.3). Classification (NCBI taxonomy): domain Eukaryota; kingdom Viridiplantae; phylum Streptophyta; class Magnoliopsida; order Poales; family Poaceae; genus Aegilops; species Aegilops tauschii. The sequence goes on from NC_053037.3 coordinate 143,738,956, forward strand.
CAAGGGCTTTGTGGATAGCGCCGTCGGGGGTACGATCGTCCTGCGATTTGATGACATCTTTGCTATGCTTAACCTTCATCCGCTGCACTACACCTTCGTTCGGCTGTTTTCGCTGAGTATGGAGATGCGGATCATTAGAGACTAGACCCCGGACATTGTGATAGTCGACCCCTTCTACATGTGTGCCAAGATCTTGGGCAGCGCTGGGGACTGGCAAGTCGCGAGTTCACACCTCGAAGGCGTCATTCTGGCAAACCCAGATAAGGATAACTTCCTCGTGCCTTACTTTCCCGAGTAAGTCATCCCCTAACCGCCCCGTAACATATGATTTCTTAGATTTCGTTCGTTTTTTTCTAACATTCTATGTTTTGTGCAGTGACACACATTGCACACTCATCCTCTTAAGCCCGAAATATTCCATGGCCACGTATTTCGACCCGGACCGTGACTACAAGATAGACTACACAAATATCAAGAAAGTTCTTGATGATGCTCTCCCCGGCTACGCCGCATCTGGAGGCACCTTTAAGAGGCCAGCTCGTAGGTACGGCAGGCACGTGTTCACCCACAATATGACGTTCCCCTGCGTCAAGCAGCTGCCTGGCGGTCAGAAGGATGCCTACTACGCCCTCCATCACATGCGGGCGATCGTACGGGACCATAATCACCTTCTGCTACCAAATAATCTCAAAGATTGGGCCACAAGCTTGGCGGCAATCCAGGACGCGGACATCCGACAAGAATTCTTTCGCATCCAGTCGGAGTTTGCAAAAATCATCCATCAAGATGTCCTTCGTACCTCGGGGCAGTTCTACCTCAAATTTCAACCGTCCAACAGTGAGATAGACACAACGCTACAAATGCAGGCTGACAACGCCCGCGACTTCATGACCATCACAACAGACGGCGGCTTCATCCACGCTCCGGTCCCATGAGTCGAGTCGAAAGTAGTGATGCTATGTGTAGTTCTGAAACATTGATTAGCTCATGTTGTAATTAAACTTTAATGAACTTGTATGTCTCTTTGGTTTGGACAGTCGTTCAACTTAGATGTAATCGATGCTATTTATTAGTAGGACCATGAATCGTGCTATTAATGTCTTGCTTTTCTCTTCCGATCCTTTTGTTACATACTTATATATTGCTTATGTATTGTCTGTTGTTTGGCTAGTGCATAGAGATGCCGTCGTATGTCGTGTACAAGGGTAAGTTTCCCGGAGTCTACGACGACTGGGAGGAGTGTCGGAGACAGGTTCACCGTTTCAGCGGTAACAGTTACAAAGGGTACACCACTAGGGCGGAGGCGGAATCTAGATACGCGCGCTATCTAGCGGGAGAGAGGAGGGAGCGTTGGAGGAACCGGATGAAGACCAGTTTCATCGCGATGATGCTCATCGTGATGACCGCAGCTCTCTTCTATGTGATGGTAGTTTAGATGATCGATATCGACTTGTAATGTGAAGACAAACTCGCTACTCGCGGTCTCGAGACTTGTAATGTTCTATCTTTGTTCGGTCTTTTGAATTCGGAGACTAATATGATGAATTGTATTCGGAGACTAATCTTCTATTGTATTCGATGAATCTGCTGTTGTTGTGTGGTGCTGTTTATATTCTGTCCAATAATATATTTTGTAATTTGTGCAAATATCAGAAAAGAAAAAAATAATCCCTAATATACATACTAATGGCGCATCACTCCAACGTGCGCCATTAGTATGTCAAAGGATACTAACGGCGCATCACACAAACGTGCGCCATTAGTATGCCAAAGGATACTAATGGCGCATCACCCCAACGTGCGCCATTAGTATGCCAAAGGATACTAATGGCGCATCACCCCGCAGTGCGCCATTAGTATGGCAAAGCACATGGGTAAATATGGCCCCTGGGAGGCATACTAATGGCGCACCGTGGCCTATACTAATGGCGCACTGCCTGGTGCGCCATTAGTATAACAGATACTAATGGCGCACCAGTGGTGCGCCATTAGTAAAAAATACTAGTGGTGTGGTGCTAGTGGCGCACCAGTAGTGCGCCATTAGTAGGCAAAACTGGTGCGCCACTAGTAAGCCTTTTTAGTAGTGTTTATTCTAAATGGAAAAGGTGGTTTAGTAGTAGGAATAACAGGATCAACATTATAAGTAACAGTTTCTTCTTCAGTCTTAATGGATTCTACTATGTTTACTTCAATGGAAGGAAGATATTTAAACCACTTGTCCTTAGGGAGATCAACATAAGTAGCAAATGATTCACAGAAAGAAGCTACTATCTCAGAGTAAAGTCCATATTTAGTGCTAAATTCACGAAAAGCATCAGTATCCATAAAAGATATAACACAATCAAATCCAAGCTTTTATACCAAACTCCTTACCCTCGTCGAGCTCCCAATCTTCAGAGTTGCGTTTAATTCTTTCCAAGAGATCCCATTTGAATTCAATAGTCTTCTTCATAAAAGAACCAGTACAAGAAGTATCGAGCATGGATTGATCATTACAAGAAAGCCGAGCATAAAAATTCTGAATAATAATTCCTCTCAAGAACTCATGATTGGGGCATGAATATAACATTGACTTAAGCCTCCCCCAAGCTTGAGCGATAATTTCTCCTTCACGAGGCCAAAAATTATATATATAATTCCGATCACGATGAACCAGATGCATAGGATAAAACTTTTGATGAAATTCCAACTTCAATCGGTTGTAATTCCAAGATCCAATATCATCACATAGCCTATACCATGTAAATGCATTTCCCTTCAAAGATAAAGGGAAGACCTTCCTCTTGACTTCATCTCTGAGCAAACCTGCAAGCTTAAATAATCCACAAACTTCATCCACAAAGATTAGCTGCATATCAGGATGTAGTGTCCATCTCCTGCATAAGGATTAGCTAGCAGTTTCTCTATCATACCCGAAGGAATTTCATAATAAATATTTTCATTAGGTTCAGTAGGTTGAGGAGCAACTCTTTGTTCTTTCGGCCGGAGTGAAGATATCCCGAACAAGCCCCTCAAAGGATTGTTTTCCATACTAACAAGTGATAGTAAATTTCAGCACGTAATATAAATTTTTCCTTACCAAATTCCACTCACCAAAGGCGCTTTACTCCCCGGCAGCGGCGCCAGAAAAAAGTCTTGATGACCCACGAGTATAGAGGATCTATCGTAGTCCTTTTGATAAGTAAGAGTGTCAAACCCAACGAGGAGCAGAAGGAAATGACAACGGTTTTCAGCAAGGTATTTTCTGCAGGCACTGAAATTATCGGTAACAGATAGTTTTGTGATAAGATAATTTGTAACGGGTAACAAGTAACAAGTGTAACAAAGGTGCAGCAAGGTGGCCCAATCCTTTTTATAGCAAAGGAAAAGCCTGGACGAACTCTTATATATTGCAAAACGCTCCCGAGGACACATGGGAATTATTGTCAAGTTAGTTTACATCATGCTCATATGATTTGCGTTCGTTACTTTAATAATCTGATATGTGGGTGGACCGGTGCTTGGGTGTTGTCCTTACTTGGACAAGCCTCCCACTTATGATTAACCCCTCTCGCAAGCATCCACAACTCTGAAAGAAGAATTAACATAAATCTAACCATAGCATGAAACATGTGGATCCAAATCAGCCCCTTACGAAGCAACGCATAAACTAGGCTTTAAGCTTCTGTCACTCTAGCAACCCATCATCTACTTATTACTTCCCAATGCCTTCCCATAGGCCCAAATCATGGTGAAGTGTCATGTAGTCGACGTTCTCATAACACCACTAGAGGAAAGACAACATACATCTCATCAAAATATCAAACGAATACCAAATTCACATGATTACTTATAACAAGACTTCTCCCATGTCCTCAGGAACAAAAGTAACTAGTCATAAAGCATGTTCATGTTCAAAATCAGAGGGGTATTGAATATCATTAAGGATATGAACATATGATCTTCCACCAAATAAACCAACTAGCATCAACTACAAAGAGTAATAAACACTACTAACAAACCACAGGTACCAATTTGAAGTTCTGAGGCAAAGATTGAATACAAGAGATGAACTAGGGTTTGAGAGGAGATGGTGCTGGTGAATATCTTGATGGAGATTGATCCTCCCTCGACGAGAGAATCGTTGGTGATGATGATGGCTTCGGTTTCCCCCTCCGGGAGGGAAGTTTCCCCGGCAAAATCGCTCTACCAGAGCTCTAGATTGCTCCTGCCCAGGTTCCGCCTCGAGATGGCGGCGCTTCATCCTGATAGTTAACCTCTACTTTTTTCCAGGTCAAAACCCTCCATATAGCAGAAGATGGGCACCGGAAACCTGCCAGGGGGCCCACAAGCCTTCGGGGCGCGCCCCACGCTTGTGGCCACCTGGTGGGTCCCCTCTGGTATTTTCTTCCGCAATAATGTTTCTATATTCCAAAATAATTCTCCATAAATTTTCAGTGCTTTTGGAGTTGTGCAGAATATGTCTCTCATATTTGCTCCTTTCCGGTCCAGAATTCTAGCTGCTGGCATTCTCCCTCTTCATGTAAATCTTGTAAAATAAGAGAGAAAAGGCATAAGTATTGTACCATAATGAGAAATAACAGTCCATAATGCAATAAATATTGATATAAAAACATGATGCAAAATGGACGTATCAGGCGTGTGCGAAGGATCTTGCCTAGCCACGGCTCACTTCGCACCAGCCAACGGCTTGACTCCGACGAGTTCGTGCGAGCGGGAAGAAGTGGACACGGTGGTTTACCCAGGTTCGGGCAACCTTGCAGTGTAAAACCCTACTCCTGCTTTGTGGTGGATAGCCTCGCGAGGAGGGTGAGGATGAAGTAGTAGAGTGGATGTAACACCCGGATATTTAAGAAACAGTAATTCTCTACTAATGATGCCATGTCACCACAATTACTCTTGTTTAAGTGCTCAAAATTAATTCTCGTGATTCAAAAACGGTTTAAGTTCAAATTTAAAATAAAGTCAAAAACAAAAGTTTTCAAGTGTCAAAACTAAAATGTGCAAACTATGGCAAATAATTCATAGGTATTATTAGTGAAGAAACCAAATTGTTATAAAATGTTTAAGTGCTCAAAATTAATTAAAACAACGGCTTAAGCAATATATTAAATGCCTTTTATAAATTCTAAAATGTTAAACTATTTTATTTGTGTGTGAAACATTTTGTGGCAGAGGGGTAAACTAAAACATTAATTTGGGTGTTGGCCTCCTATTTTTGATAAACTAAAATAATGTAAAAATGAAATAAAACAAATAAACATAATATAAGTAAAAAGTAAAACTAAAACAAAAATATAAACAAAGGAGAGAGACCCCCCCTTCCCCACCAGCTGGCTCCCCGCCAGCCAGGCCAGGCCCACCCGCGCCCACGAACCCCTCCTCCCGTGTTCACCACGCCGTGGACGCGCTGATGCCTACCATGGCACCGGCCGTCGCCGTGGCAGCCCTCCGGCGTTTCCCCTGCCTATATCTACCCCCTCGGTGCCTGATACGTCTCCGTCGTATCTATAATTTTTGATTGTTCCGTGCCAATATTATACAACTTTCATATACTTTTTGGCAACTTTTCATACTATTTTTGGGACTAACATATTGATCGAGTGCCCAGTGCTAGTTCCTGTTTGTTGCATGTTTTATGTTTCGCAGAAACCCCATATCAAACGGAATCCAAACGGAATAAAAACAGACGGAGAATATTTTTGGAATATTTGGAGAATTCCGGAAGAAGAATCAACGCGAGACGGTGCCCGAGGGGGCACGAGGCAGGGGGGCGGGCCCCACCCCCTGGGCGCGCCCCTGACCCTCGTGGGCCCCCCGTAAGGCGGTTGCTGCTCTACTTTGGATGCAAGAAAACTAATTTTTGGAGAAAAATCTAGGCGAAGGTTTCAATCCAATCGGAGTTACGGATCTCCATATATACACGAACGGTGAAAGGGCAGCGGAGGAGAACGTAGAAACAGAGAGAGACAGAGAGACAGATCCAATCTCGGAGGGGCTCTCGCACCTCCCACGCCATGGAGGCCAAGGACCAGAGGGGAAACCCTTCTCCCATCTAGGGAGGAGGTCAAGGAAGAAGAAGACGAAGGGGCCCCCTCACCCCTTCTCTTCCGGTGGTGCCGGAACGCTGCCGGGGGCCATCATCATCACCGCTTCACAAACAACTTCACCGCCATCCTCACCAACTCTTCCCCCCTCTATGCAGCGGTGTAACCTCTCTCTTACCGCTGTAATCTCTACTTAAACATGGTGCTCAACGTTATATATTATTTCCCAATGATGTATGGCTATCCTATGATGTTTGAGTAGATCCGTTTTGTCCTATGGGTTAATTGATGATCATGATTGGTTTGAGTTGCATGTTTTATTATTGGTGCTGTCCTATGGTGCTCTCCGTGTCGCGCAAGCGTGAGGGATTCCCGCTGTAGGGTTTGCAATATGTTCATGATTTTCTTATGGTGGGTGGCGTGAGTGACAGAAGCACAGACCCGAGTAAGTAGGTTGTTTGCGTATGGGATAAAGAGGACTTGATACTTTAATGCTATGGTTGGGTTTTACCTTAATGATCTTTAGTAGTTGCGGATGCTTGCTAGAGTTCCAATCATAAGTGCATATGATCCAAGTAGAGAAAGTGTATTAGCTTATGCCTCTCCCTCAAATAAAATTGCAATAATAATTACCGGTCTAGTTATCGATTGCCTAGGGACAAATAACTTTCTCGTGACAAAAAGCTCTCTACTAAAACTAATTTAGTTGTGTCTTTATCTAAACAGCCCCTACTTTTTATTTACGTGCTCTTTATATTCTTGCAAACCTATCCAAAAACACCTACAAAGTACTTCTAGTTTCATACTATTTCTAGGTAAAGCGAACGTTAAGTGTGCGTAGAGTTGTATCGGCGGTCGATAGAACTTGAGGGAATATTTGTTCTACCTTTAGCTCCTCGTTGGGTTCGACACTCTTACTTATCGAAAGAGGCTACAATTGATCCCCTATACTTGTGGGTTATCAAGACCTTTTTCTGGCGCCATTGCCGGGGAGCAATAGCGTGGGGTGAATATTCTCGTGTGTGCTTGTTTGCTTTATCACTAAGTAATTTTTATTTGCTGTTCTTAGTTGTTCTTTATCTTTAGTTGTGGATATGGAACATGAAATACTAAAAACATTAGGTGTACTTGCTACTCATGGAGATGAGGAACCTCCTAAAACCCTTGATGATCATTATGTGAAAAATATTATGTACCACTTTGATAATCCTGAGAAAACCGCATTCAATTATGTAATGGGAGACATGTTGGATCAACGTGATTTATAGGGATTATCACTTGACTCAAAAAGGGAAACTATTATGGGGTCAAATTTATATGTTGCGTTGGTATGCTAGGCAACTATGCTTGAGATATGATTATCCTTGTTGCTCTAGGATGAAGGCTCCACACCTTCCCTTTTCATGCAAATTTAATGATAATAAAACCTTAGCTTCTTATGCTAATGGTATATATGATTACTATGATGTGGAACAAATAGAAGAATTTGTTGCTTTTAAGGGTGCTTATGAAATTGAATCTTTGTTTGAAAAGTATGAAGCTTTTGATGATGATGTTTATAGGCCTGAAAATTTTGCTACATTGAAATATTGCTATGAGAATTATGAATACAATTCCTATATTGATGCATTTATTGAGAAAGTCTCCGCTGTCCAAGAAGAGACTAATATTTTGCAGGAGTCTATGGAAGAAGAAATTGATGAAACTGTGAGCTCATTGGATGAAAAAGATGAGGAGGAGAGCGAAGAACAAAAGGAGGAAGAGCGGATTAGCTACCCGTGCCCACCTTCTAATGAGAGTAACTCTTCAACTCATACATTGTTTAATTTCCCTTCGTGCTTACCGAAGGATGATTGCTATGATCCCTTGAATTCGTTTGAAATATCCCTTTTTGATGAACTTGATGCTTGCTATGCTTGTGGCCAAGATGCCAATATGAATGATGCTTATGGAGATGAACTTGCTATAGTTCCTTAAGTTAAACATGAAATTATTGCTATTGCAACCACGCATGATAGTCCTATTATCTTTTTGAATTCTCCCAACTACACTATATCGGAGAAGTTTACCCTTATTAAGGATTATATTGATGGGTTGCCTTATACCGTTGCACATGATGATTTTGATGAATATAATATGCATGTGCTTGCTGCTCTTACTTGCAATTATTATGAGAGAGGAACTACATCGCCGCCTCTTTATGTTTCCAACACACAAAAATTGCAAGAAACTGTTTATATTATGCATTGGCCTTTACTATGTGTGCATGAATTGTTCTTTTATGACATGCCGATGCATAGAAAGAGAGTTAGACTTCGTAGTTGCATGATATATGTTGCCTTGTGCTCATTACTAAATGCCAAATCATTGCTAATTAAAATTGGCTTTGATATACCTTGGGATCCGGGTGGATTCACTACTTGAGCACTATATGCCTAGCTTAATGGCTTTAAAGAAAGCGCTGCCAAGGAGACAACCCGGAAGTTTTAGCGAGTCATTTATTTCTGTTGAGTGCTTTTATATAGTTTAAAAACAAAAAAATAAAGAGGGGAACCCAAAACTTTTCAAAAAGGAAAGTGAAAGTGAGAAAGACGAGCATTGTTGAAGTGGGAGCTAGCCTTGAACTTTGTTCATGCTCACGGAAACTTTGTGAATCTTGATTACAGAAACTTTTCAACAAAAATAATTATCCCCTTGTACAATTCCATTGTATTATAAAAATAATGTGCCAAGATTTGCCTTTAGGATGTTTACAATGCTTGTTGGTTTGTGCGGTGCAGGACAGAAACTTTGGCTGTAGTGCGTGATTTTTAATTTTTTACTGGAACGTCAAATGGTTCTGATTCTTCTTGCACTGTCTTTCTATACAAATTGTTCATTTTTACTAATTGTCGCAGAATTTTTAAAGTACCAGAAGCATGGTGAATGTTCAAATTGTTACAGACTGTTCTGTTTTAGACAGATTCTGTTTTTGATGCATAGTTTGCTTCTTTTGATGAAACTATCAATTTATATCAGTGGATTAAGCCATGACAAAGTTATATTACAGTAGACACAATGCAAAAACAAAATATGAATTGGTTTGCAACAGTACTTAGAGTAGTGATTTGCTTTATTATACAAACGGATCTTTCCGAGTTTTTTGTTGAAGTTTTGTGTGGATGAAGTGTTCGATGATCGAGAAGGTCTTGATGTGAGAAGAAGGAAGAGAGGCAAGAGCTCAAGCTTGGGGATGCCCAAGGCACCTCAAGTAAATATTCAAGGAGACTCAAGCGTCTAAGCTTGGGGATGCCCCGGAAGGCATCCCCTCTTTCTTCAACAAGTATCGGTATGTTTTCGGATTCGTTTCGTTCATGCGATATGTGCAAATCTTGGAGCGTCTTTTGCTTTAGTTTTCATTTTTATTTTATGCACCATGCTGGTATGAGATAGCCCTTGGTTGATTTATAATGCTCTTTTGCTTCACATATATTTGTTAGAGCGTGGGCATATCTTTTGTAGAAAAAATTAAACTCTCTTGCTTCACTTATATCTATTTAGAGAGTTGACAGGAATTGGTCATTCACATGGTTAGTCATAAAATCCTACATAAAACTTGTAGATCACTGAATATGATATGTTTGATCCCTTGCAATAGTTTTGCGATATAAAGATGGTGATATTAGAGTCATGCTAGTGGGTAGTTGTGGATTGTAGAAATACTTGTGTTGAAGTTTGTGATTCCCATAGCATGCACGTATGGTGAACCGTTATGTGATGAAGTCGGAGCATGATTTATTTATTGATTGTCTTCCCTATGAGTGGCGGCCGGGACGAGCGATGGTCTTTTCCTACCAATCTATCCCCCTAGGTGCATGCGTGTAGTACTTTGTTTCGATGACTAATAGATTTTTGCAATAAGTATGTGAGTTCTTTATGACTAATGTTGAGTCCATGGATTATACGCACTCTCACCCTTCCATCATTTCTAGCCTCTTCGGTACCGTTCATTGCCCTTTCTCACCTCGAGTGTTGGTGCAAACTTCGCCGGTGCATCCAAACCCCGTGATACGATACGCTCTATCACACATAAGCCTCGTTATATCTTCCTCAAAACAGCCACCATACCTACCTATCATGGCATTTCCATAGCCATTCCGAGATATATTGCCATGCAACTTCCATCATCATCATATACATGACTCGAGCATTCATTGTCATATTGCTTTGCATGATCGCAAGATAGCTAGCATGATATTTTCATGGCTTGTCTGTTTTTTTGATATCTTTGCTACGCTAGATCATTGCACATCCCGGTACACCGCCGGAGGCATTCATATAGAGTCATATCTTTGTTCCAGATATCTAGTTGTAATATTGAGTTGTAAGTAAATAAAAGTGTGATGATCATCATTATTAGAGCATTGCTCCAGTGAGGAAAGGATGATGGAGACTATGATTCCCCCACAAGTTGGGATGAGACTCCGGACTTTACAAAAAAATAAAAGAGGCCAAAGAAGCCCAAATAAAAAAAGAGGCCAAAGAAGCCCACTAAAAAATGAGAGAAAAACAGAGAAGGGGCAATGATACTATCCTTTTACCACACTTGTGCTTTAGAGTACCACCATGTTCTTCATATAGAGAGTCTCTTGAGTTATCACTTTCATATACTAGTGGGAATTTTCACTATAGAACTTGGCTTGTATATTCCGATGATGGGCTTCCTCAAACGCCCGAGGTCTTCATGAGCAAGCAAGTTGGATGCACACCCACTTAGTTTTCAGTCTGAGCGTTCATATACTTATAGCTCTTAGTGCATCCGTTGCATGGCAATCCCTACTCCTCACATTGACATCGATTGATGGGCATCTCCATAGCCCGTTGATTAGTCGCGTTGATGTGAGACTTTCTCCTTTTTGTCTTCTCCACACAACCTCCACCATCATATTCTATTCCACCTATAGTGCTATGTCCATGGCTCACGCTCATGTATTGCGTGAAAGTTGAAAAGGTTTGAGAACATCAAAAGCATGAAACAATTGCTTGGCTTGTCATCGGGGTTGTGCATGATTTGAATATTTTGTGTGGTGAAGATGGAGCATATCCAGACTATATGATTTTGTAGGGATAACTTTCTTTGGCCATGTTATTTTGAAAGGACATGATTCCTTTATTAGCAGGCTTGAAGTATTATTGCTTTTATGTCAAATGATAGACTATTGCTTTGAATCACTCGTGTCTTAATATTCATGCCATGATTAGATACATGATCAAGATTATGCTAGGTAGCATTCCACATCAAAAATTATCTTTTTTATCATTTACCTACTCGAGGACGAGCAGGAATTAAGCTTGGGGATGCTGATACGTCTCCATCGTATCTATTATTTTTTATTGTTCCATGCCAATATTATACAACTTTCATAAATTTGTTGGCAACTTTTTATACTATTTTTGGGACTAACATATTGATCCAACGCCCAGTTCCTGTTTGTTGCATGTTTTATGTTTCGCAGAAACCCCATATCAAACGGAATCCAAACGGAATAAAAACGGACGAAGAATATTTTTGGAATATTTGGAGAATTCCGGAAGAAGAATCAACGCGAGACGGTGCCCGAGGGGGGAACGAGGAGGGGGCGCCCCACCCCCCGGGCGTGCCCCTGACCCTCATGGGCCCCCCGTAAGGCGGTTGCTGCTCTACTTTGGACGCAAGAAAACTAATTTTCGGAGAAAAATCTGGGCGAAGGTTTCAATCCAATCGGAGTTACGGATCTCCATATATACACAAAACGGTGAAAGGGCAGCGGAGGAGAACGCAAAAACAGAGAGAGACAGATCCAATCTCGAAGGAGCTCTCGCCCCTCCCACGCCATGGAGGGCAAGGACCAGAGAGTAAACCCTTCTCCCATCTAGGGAGGAGGTCAAGGAAGAAGAAGACGAAGGGCCCCCTCTCCCCTTCTCTTCCGGTGGTGCCGGAACGCTTCCGGGGGCCATCATCATCACCGCAATCTTCACCAACAACTTCACCGCCATCATCACCAACTCTTCTCCCCTCTATGCTGCGGTGTAACCTCTCTCTTACCCGTGGTAATCTCTACTTAAACATGGTGCACAACGCTATATATTATTTCCCAATGATGTATGGCTATCCTATGATGTTTGAGTAGATCCGTTTTGTCCTATGGGTTAATTGATGATCATTATTGGCTTGAGTTGCATGTTTTATTATTGGTGCTGTCCTATGGTGCTCTCCATGTCGCGCAAGCGTGAGGGATTCCCGCTGTAGGGTTTGCAATATGTTCATGATTTGCTTATGGTGGGTGGCGTGAGTGCCAGAAGCACAGACCCGAGTAAGTAGGTTGTTTGCGTATGGGATAAAGAGGACTTGATACTTTAATGCTATTGTTGGGTTTTACCTTAATGATCTTTAGTAGTTGCGGATGCTTGCTAGAGTTCCAATCATAAGTGCATATGATCCAAGTAGAGAAAGTGTATTAGCTTATGCCTCTCCCTCAAATAAAATTGCAATAATGATTACCGGTCTAGTTATCGATTGCCTAGGGACAAATAACTTTCTCGTGACAAAAAGCTCTCTACTAAAACTAATTTAGTTGTGTCTTTATCTAAACAGCCCCTACTTTTTATTTATGTGCTCTTTATATTCTTGCAAACCTATCCAAAAACACCTACAAAGTACTTCTAGTTTCATACTATTTCTAGGTAAAGCGAACGTTAAGCGTGCGTAGAGTTGTATCGTCGGTCGATAGAACTTGAGGGAATATTTGTTCTACCTTTAGCTCCTCGTTGGGTTCGACACTCTTACTTATCGAAAGAGGCTACAATTGATCCCCTATACTTGTGGGTTATCAGTGCCTGAAACCCTAGCCCCTCCCTCTCCCTCTCTGCCTCCCCTCCTTAGATCCCCCTCCTTCCGAGCTCCGCCATGGACGCGTCCGGGCGTAGCCGTCGCCACTACCCTCCCCGCTACCGGAGACCGCGCCAGGGGAACCGCCCTCGTCGCCTACATCAACTATGTGGGTGATCTCGGGCCGGAAGCCACCGGGGCGCCCGCTGCTTCCCCATCCTCAACCTCCGTCCACCTCGGGACTCCGGCCATCGCCTGTGCTGCTCCTAATCCACTCACCGGCCACCGTGTGCCGCCCGGTGAGCACACACCCCTCACGAACCCCGTTCTTCTCTGTTCCCGAGCCTTAGGCCTCTTAGCCGTTGTTGCCGAGCTCGCCGCTGCCCGCTGCGTCCCCACCCCGCATCATCTGTGTGCGTGCTACCTCTGCGTGCCTCTCGCCTTGCTCGCCCGCGAAACCCGTGCAGCCGCCCGCCACCGCCTGTCGTTGCCCTGGCACGCCCGCGCCTCGCCTGACTCCAGCCGCTGTCCCTCCTCTGCAGCTCGCGTAGCCCCGCGTCGCCTGCCGACCGCTGCTGCTTAGCTGCCATCGCCGCTACCTGCAGCCGCGCTGGACCTCCCTGCTCACCCCCGCCCGCGTGCGTCGACCCCGTTGCGGCCCTCGCTGGCGCGCCTCCCCGCTTGTCCTGCTGCCGCTGCTGCAGTGTTCGCCGTCGTTGCCCCACATGCCGCCGGCGGTAGCCTCCTCCTGGCCTCCCCTACCGCGAGCGCCGCCCGTGCCCATGGCTGCCCCGCGTGCCCGCCTCCCCTCGCCGCACCGGGGCTGCGCCTTTGCCGCCGTAGTCGTCCGCCATGGCCTCGCTTGCTTGCCCGTGGCCTGCTGCCCTTGTTGCCGTGCCGCCCACTGCCGTTGCTCTCCCCCTCTCCGCTGCATTGCCGCTGCTGCTTGCTGCAGCCGCCTCGCGCGCGCCCTGCTACTTCTTGAGCTTGCGTTGGTTTTTCCCTTGAAGAGGAAAGGGTGATACAACAAAGTAGAGATAAGTATTTTCCTCAGTTAGAGAACCAAGGTATCAATCCAGTAGGAGACAATGCACAAATCACCAATACCTGCACAAACAATCAAATACTTGCACCCAACGCGATAAAGGGGTTGTCAATCCCTTCACGGTCACTTGCAAAAGTGAGATCTGATAGAGATAGATAAAACCAAACAAAAGATAAAGTAAATAATTTGGGGTTTTTTGGTTTATAGCACTAGAAAAAAAATACACTTCCGTGATGATCCGTGTTTGTCACAGTAGGTCACGTTTTTCTGTCATGCATGTACATCCATGACGATTTTATGACAGAATTAAGATAGTCATACCAGTGCTGTCGTAGAAGTGCTCCATGACATTACTAAAATTATCATCATGGAAGTGTCCACTTCCACGACGATAAATCACGCGTCATAGAAGTGCTTTCGTCAAGGGTAACCGACATGTGGCATCCACCGTAATGGGTCGCCGTTCAGCTATCGGGTTCCGGTTTGGATCCGATAACCGGTTAACAGCCCTGATGTAACATCCCAAACTTTCAATATTTGTTATACATAGGTGATCATATGCATATCATATTTTATTTGCATTTTGGTTATGTGATCCTAAAAATCCTAAGAAACTCAAGGACCCACGGAGAGAGTTGGGGATTTTATTATTTTCATATTTGAATTTTCTCAAATATTGAAAAGTGGATCACTTTGGCTTTAATTATTTTCTCTCCGAAAAATATTTCTAATATTAAAATATATAAGAGGAGATAATATGACTTCTCCAAAATAAATGAAATATTGGAGGAAAAATTTTAAAATCTAATAAATAATTTTATTTGGATTTTATTGCTATTTTATTTGAATTAGAAAAATATGCCTTTTTACGAAATTGCATTTTAGGCCAAGAAAATGTTCACTTCGTTCTAAATATTCTATTTAGACGGTGAAAATTGTTTTTGGCATTTTTAGAATTTTCTTATATTTTCTTAGGATTTTTCTCGGTGGAATCTTATTTAAAAAATGTTTCGGACCGAGCTGGGCCGAAGCCCAGCAGGCCCAGCCGCACGCCTCCCGCTCCGGCTCGGGAGAGGACTCCCGAGCGCCGCCGCCGCCATGGACGACGTGTCCGTCCCGGACACGCCGCCGTCGCCCCTTCCCAAGCACCCCGAACCACCCCTCCATCTTTAAATACCTGCCGCCGCCGCCCCTCACAACCACCCCGCCCCGCCTCGCCCCACGACACGCCGCAGCTGCCGTCGCCTGCCGCCACCCGCCGCAGCGCCACGCCGCCGCTGCCGCGCCTCGTCTCGCCCCGCCGCCTCTCCGAGATCCGCCGCGCGTGGGAGAAGCCGCTGCCGCCGTCGGAATCCGCCGTTGACCTCGCCCGTTTTCGCCCCGTTTTTTCGGTTTAGGTAAAACCGTTCGTTTTTTTAAAACCCTAGATCGGTTTTTTAATAGATCGGTTTGGTTTTATTCATTTTAGTTATTTAGTAAACGTTCGTTCGTTCGTTTAAACGAACGCGTTCGCCCGTTTGTATCTGTTAGCGGACGTTCGTCCAATAGATTTTTCTTTTTCTGTTTATTTTCGGCCAGGGACCTATCCGCGATTATTTTTATTGCAGATTAGCCCCTGATCTTGAAACCCTCGCCGTTTCTAAACCGTTTGTCCAAATCCAGTGAAACCAACGCCAAAATCTTCGTCTTGAGTCCCTCTTTATGTTTAATCAACTTGAACAAGGTTTTGAAAATTTAAAATTTGGTTTCAAGAAGATTTGTTTTTGAGGTTCTTTTGACCGTAGTTTCAGTTCCGTAGCTCCGATTCGATTGATTCTTTTTGCAAATCGAAGCTCTTCAGTTGAACTTTTCAATTTGGATCTTCTTATTTGAAGTTTTACCCGTGCATCTATGCTTGAGTGCTTATGTATGCTATTGTTTGTTTGGATAGAATTCCCGGAGTGTGAACCGTGCTACTACGAGTCTCTAGGGTTTGCGGATCGTCAGCAAGGCAAGTAACACATTGATCATACCCCTTTATTACCCAGTTTTTATGCATTAGTTACCATCCTCAAACACTGCATGACTAGGATGTGATTAACATCTGGGTATTGGGAAGTAGTTGATGAGGTACAACCTATTGCCCTTTTATTATCAAACCCTTGGGAGTTACTTCCACGTTATGCATATATTGCCATGCTATGCTCGTAGACGT
The DNA here is from genome assembly GCF_002575655.3 of Aegilops tauschii subsp. strangulata. NCBI lineage: Eukaryota > Viridiplantae > Streptophyta > Magnoliopsida > Poales > Poaceae > Aegilops > Aegilops tauschii. The sequence goes on from NC_053037.3 coordinate 143,755,089, forward strand.
GGATTGGGTTTGAGTGTATCCATGAAAGATGTGAGATTGTTAATTAATGGTTAACTTAAGGTGGCTACTTAAACACACATCTGGGTGGATTGGTTGCGGGCACCTGGGGATATACCAGTGCTGTCCTTTTTGGTTCGCCACCCAGGCTCAAAGGGATCATAAGATCATTCATGCTAGAAACTTCCGTGTGCAGCCACAAGCTATTATGGGCTCTAGCATAGTTGAGTATGTTGCATGACCTCTTCCAGTGGTAGGCTAGCAGATGTAGGGGATGTAGGTTGGTACTGTCTACCCGGGGTTAGAGTTAATGCTTCTGAAAGACTGTGTCTCGGTCATCCGCTTCTCAAACACCATGTAGTGCGAGAAATCCAACAAAGGAGATCGAGTCTTGTGTGGAAAAGTGCGCAAACCTCTGCAGAGTGTACAAACTAATCATGGTTAGCCGTGTCCCCGGTTATGGACATCTTGAGTATCTGGTTCTTGGTTATCATGTTGATCGCATCACTCTAAATTAATTTGTTGGGTTGTTAATTACTTGTTTAATTGGGATTGAGATGGGGATTTACCATTATCAATGTTTATCAACTACCATGATAGTTAAACAAAATATATTCCTTTGTTCTAGGGAAAAATTGGCTTTTCGCAAAACATTATAACCATAGAGCCTCCACCAGCCATATATGCATGCAGTGATAGCATTTATTCATGTTCATTGCTCTATTGTGTTACATTGCCAGCATATTCCATGTGCTGACCCGTTTCGGGCTGCAACATATCTTGCTGCAGACTTTTCAGACAAAGAGTAAGGTGCGCTAGGTCGTTGTCGTGCACTCAGCTATGCCGTTGGAGTTGATGGACTCACTTTATCTTCCAAGCCTTCCGCTGTTATCTTATTTAGATGGCCTTAAGCCATATTTATTGTAATGAGTTCTCTCTTGAGACTATTGATGTAATAAATGTGTGATTGCCACTCTGTTATAAATCCTTCGAGTACTGTGTGTGTCAGCATTACCGATCGAGGGATGACACTTGAACACAGAGATTTGACCGTCTGAGGTCGGATTGCTACACCTGACCAGTGGGGATTTTCCATGTGTAAAATTCTCATTCGCCGGAGTATCCACGTGTCAGCTCAGTGCTGGGACAGATGTCATCCAGCGAATGGACGGGACACACCTATGATACATCGACACGTGGCATGGCCCAACAGTGGCCCATTCAGGTCAAAAGGCTGGCCCGTTTGACTTAGTCAAAAGGTAGCGGCCTGGCCCACCGAAGGCCTTTTAATGGCATGTTCGCATATAGCCCATTTACAGCCCGCTAACTCACGACCCGTTATAGCCTATCTGAATTAGGCCCAGTAGCGCCATATGGGCCGTCCAATATGTTTCCAGCTCGTTGTAACTTCCGACCCATGTATGGCCCATGACGTTTCGACCCATATGAGGCGCTTTCTAAATCTTGGCCCATAAATGGCCCGTGGTGAAACTGGCCCATAATGAACAATATATAGCTTTATAACCATTAATGGCCCATTGTTCCATTGGGTCGTTTCAGCCCGTGTTATCTTTCGGCCTTCTAAGGGCCCATTTATTATTGGGCTCATTTCCGGCATTCAGTTACTTACGGCCCGTTACTGGCTTGTTCCGCTTGTGGGCCAAATTGAGCCCGTGGTTAAAGTCGGCCCGTCTGTGGCCCATTAATCCATTGACCCGGTATGCCTGCCATTCGAATTAAGCCTGTTGTACACATGGGCTACAGTAATCCTGCTGGCTTCTGATGTTCTGCCTTCCCACCAGTCCACCAGAAACGCTCCTTCGAAACCAAATACATCTTGGTGTTTCCGGGGTGAATAGAGTATGTGAGTCATGAGCCTCCTGAAGTATCAACTTCCTGATCTCTGCATTATTGGGCACATAAACGCGGTCCTCAAACCATAAGGTCTCGTGCTCATCCTCAAGAAAACCTTTGGCTTTTCCTTCGCCCATTCTCTCCTTTATCTCGGCAATCTCCTTATCATCCTTCTGAGCTTCTCGAATCTTTCCCAACAATGTAGACTGAACTTCCATAACTGCAACAAAACCTCTAGGGACTATTTCCAAACGTAGCTCCCTGAGATCTTCTACCAACACCTTTGGCATTCCTCCGCTTACGAGGGTATTGACATAACTTTTCTCGCTCAAAGCATCTGCTACGACATTGGCCTTGCCTGGATGATAGTGCAACTTCATATCATAATCCTTTATGAGCTCCAACCATCTCCTCTGCCGGAGGTTAAGCTCCTTCTGTGTGAAGATGTACTTCAAACTCTTGTGATCCGTGTACACATCGCAACGATTCCCAATGAGAAAATGCCTCCAGGTCTTGAGCGCATGTACCATAGCTGCTAACTCCAAGTCGTGTGTGGCATAGTTCAATTCGTGCGGTCAAAGTTGTCGTGAGGCATACTAAACAACTCTTCCGTCTTGCATAAGTACTCCTCCAAGTCCTAAGCGAGAGGCATCGCAGTACACTTGGAAATCCTTGCGTATATCCGGCAGAATTAGCACTGGGGCTGTAGTCAAACGTTTCTTCAACTCCTGGAAACTTGCTTCACATTCTCCAGTCCAATGGAACTTGGTGTCCTTCTTCAACAATGCCGTCATAGGCTTCGCTATCTTGGAGAAATTCTCGATATATCTCCGATAATATCCCGCGAGTCCAAGAAAACTGCGGATCTCTCCAACTGAGGTGTGTGCCAACCACTCAGTGACTGACTGGACCTTGGTGGGATCCACTGCTATACCTTCTCCTGATATAACATGTCCAAGAAATCCAACTTCCTTCAACCAAAACTCACACTTGCTGAACTTGGCATATAACTGATGTTCCCTGAGCTTCTCGAGAACTAAACACAAATGCTCCTTGTGTTCCTCTTCTGTAACGCCCCAAGACCGACGCTCCAGAAGCCTTCCAGTTATTTCGTTGTTGTCGTGTGTTTTATTTGTTTGTTGCATTCATCATCGCATCATCCGCATTGCATCTGCATGTTTTCATAAAACTCGTGGTCCGTTCGTAGTTGCCGCTTCTTCATCGCCTCCGTTGACCTTTCTCAGTCCAGTCTTTCTTTTGTGGTCCGGCCGTTTGGCCCTTTCTGCACAGTGCACTGACCTCCTCGCGCGCGTCCGAGATTTCCCCGAACCCGACCTGCTCAGTCATCACCGTTGGGTCTGGATTATCCCCAAACATCTATATAACATCTCCGTTTTCTTAATTGGGCTCCCTAACCTATTTTATTCCAGACCGTCCGATCGTGATCGGAGGATCCAAATCATCACCCATTTCTTATATATATAGGCAGTCAAACCCTAGCCCTAGCCTGTCCAATCCATCCAAATCCTCTTCACCGCCGCCACCCTACCTGCCTCTCCTCGATCTCTCCACCAGGCCGACCAGTGCGCAAGGACAAGGCTCCTCCTTCCACGGGATCTTGCCCGATCCAATCCAGCCACCACCGAACCATCCATCTCCTCCTCCATCCAATCGAGCCGACCAGCCACCACCAAATCCTCCTCCTTGCCTCGCTCAAGCCCACAAGAGAGGAGCTCCTCCTCTGCCCGAGCGCTCCTCTCCACGCCGGCATCCCCGTCCCGAACCTCATCGTCGCCGCGCACCCTCCCTGGATCCATCGCCCGGGGCTGTTTCCCCACTGGACGAACACCAGGCCAGCCCCACGCCCCCTCTCCTTCATCTCGCTCCTCTGCTCATCTCTCTCTCCCGGAGCTCTCAAAATCCCCTCCTCTGCTTCTTATCGCAGGAACCGGACGCAGCCGTCGAACGCCATGGCCGCCCCTTGCCTCCTCACTTTGTTCCTGGACCCCTGCACCCCGTCACCCGCGTCCAGCGCCGCCATGGATTCGCGCCAAGAGCTCCTATGGGCCCCGAGGACCTCGCCGCCGGGGTCCACTTCCTCCGGCCACCTCCAGCGCCACCACAGCCTCTGCACGGCCGCCGCGCGCGCCGGCCTTCATTCCCCGCACCCGAAGCCCAGCAAGACAGCCGCCCCCGACCTCCGTTTCGTCCTGAGCGCCGCCAAGCATGTCCGACGATCGAGCGCTGGATCTGGTCGAGCTCGCCGCCCCTCGCCTTCTTGCACGTCGTTCCCGTCCAAGCTGAACCTGCCGCTGACCCTTGCTTCCTCTGCTTCGAGCGACAGGACGATGCCGCCCCAGCGTTCACTCTACATCGAGCATGTCCCCACCTCCTCTGCTTCACGCGCAGCCCAGCTGCCCAGCGCCTCCTTAGGCCCAATGTGAGCAGCTCCCACCAGCCCAGACCCATCAATTTCGGCCCACATGTGTTTTTTTTCCTACCTGCGAATATGTCTAATTATCCAGAGTTGGCAGAATTGCAGAAAAATCCTCTAACTTCATGCATATAATTACTCATGAACTATGCATCATATGTAAATAATTTACATATGCAAAATGTTTAGAATTTTATCTAGTTTCATAATATGCTGCTTTCATCCATGTTAAAAATGTTTAACTTGCTGTTTGCATTAATTTGCCTAAATGCCATGCTAAAATGCTTTATTTCATAACTAATTGACCGTAACTCGGATTTAAATAAACTATATATGTAACTTGCTTGGAAAAATGTCTAGTTTAACATGGTAGCATTGCTTTGCATGTGTAACAACTCTAAAATATGTTTTAGGGCAGAACAATAGCTAATCTAAAATATGGACATGAGGATTTTTTGAAATTGTTGTTTGTTGTTCCGACCTCATTTAAACTTGCCTAAATAGTTTGTTTACTTATACTTCACCCCTTGCCATGTTTAATAACATTTAATATTGTTGGGTACATAAACGGGAGAGAACTAAATAATTGATGTGGTGTTTCGTCAATATGCAACTCGTTGCATATTGAGCTCCGCTTAATTTGTAGTATTATTTGTTGCACTTTGCCATGCCATGCCTCTTTAAACCGGACATGCATCATACTTGGTTGCGCATCATGCCATGTTTATGTGATAGTTGTTTACTATGTTGTTTGCTTCTTACCGGTTGCGCTTCTCCTTGATAGTTCCTCTTACGTTGCGGTTGTGAGGATTCGTTCGTCTACGTCTGTTTGTCTTTTTCATGGACTCGTTCTTCTTCCTAGTGGGATTTCAGGCAAGATGACCATTACCCTCGATATCACTTCTATCTTTGCTTGCTAGTTGTTCGCTCTATTGCTATGCTGCGCTACCTACCACTTGCTCTTCAAGCCTCCCAGATTGCCATGTCAGCCTCTAACCTTTTTCACCCTTCCTAGCAAACCGTTGTTTGGCTATGTTACCGCTTTTGCTCAGCCCCTTTTATAGCGTTGCTAGTCGCAGGTGAAGGTGAAGAAGTTTGTTCCATGTTGGAACATGGATATCATGAACTTTGTTGGGATATCACAATAACTATTATTTAATTAATGCATCTATATACTTGGTAAAGGGTGGAAGGCTCGGCCTTATGCCTGGTGTTTTGTTCCACTCTTGCCGCCTTAGTTTCTGTCATATCGGTATTATGTTCCCCGATTTTGCGTCCCTAACGCGGTTGGGTGATTTATGGGACCCCCTTGACAGTTCGCCTTGAATAAAACTCCTCCAGCAAGGCCCAACATTGGTTTTACCATTTGCCTAACAACCTATTACCTTTCCCTTGGGAGTAATTAATACGAGGGTCATCTTTATTTTAGCCCCCCGGGCCAGTGCTTCTCTAAGTGTTGGTCCGAACCGAGCAGCCTGCGGGGCCACCTTGGGGAAACTCGAGGCCTGGTTTTACTCGTAGCTTGACTTATCCGGTGTGCCCTGAGAACGAGATATGTGCAGCTCCTATCGGGATTTGTCGGCACATTCGGGCGGCTTTGCTGGTTTTGTTTTACCATTGTCGAAATGTCTTGTAAACTGGGATTCCGAGACTGATCGGGTCTTCCCGGGAGAAGGAATATCCTTCGTTGATCGTGAGAGCTTATCATGGCCTAAGTTGGGATACCCCTGCAGGGTATTTTCTTTCGAAAGCCATGCCCGCGGTTATGTGGCAGATGGGAATTTGTTAATATCCGGTTGTACATAACTTGACACTTGACTTAATTAAAATGCATCAACCGCGTGTGTAATCGTGATGGTCTCTTTTCGGCGGAGTCCGGGAAGTGAACACGGTTTTTGGGTTATGTTTGGACGTAAGTAGTTTCAGCATCACTTCTAGCTTCTCGACCGTTGCGTTGCTCCTCTTCTCGCTCTTATTTGCGTATGTTAGCCACCATATTTGCTTAGTGCTTGCTGCAGCTCCACCTCATTACCCCATCCTTCCTATAAGCTTAAATAGTCTTGATCTCGCGGGTGTGAGATTGCTGAGTCCTCGTGACTCACAGATTCTACCAACAGTTGCAGGTGCCGACGATACCAGTGCAGGTGATGCAACCGAGCTCAAGTGGGAGTTCGACGAGGACCTTGGTCGTTTCTATGTTTCATTTCCTATTGATCGGTAGTGGAGCCCAGTTGGGACGATCGGGGATCTAGCAGTTGGGTTATCTTCTTTTCTTTTGGCTTTAACCGTAGTCGGTCTATGTGTGTACTCTGATTGATGTATGATTTATTTAAGTATTGTGTGAAGTGGCGATCGTAAGCCAACTCTCTTTATCCCATTCTGGTTCATTACATGGGATTGTGTGAAGATGACCCTTGTTGCGACGAAACCTACAATGCGGTTATGCCTCTAAGTCGTGCCTCGACACGTGGGAGATATAGCCGCATCGTGGGTGTTATAAGTTGGTAATCAGAGCCATCCCCGACTTAGGAGCCCACTGCTTGATCGAATCGCTGGCGTTGTTGAGTCTACAAAAAATGTTTTGAGTCTTAGGATTATATATATCGGAGAGTAGGATTCTTTGTACTCCTCAGTCCCTTCGACGCTCTGGTGAGGCCTCCTGACGTAGAAGTTTTGACTCTCCTCTCCTCAAATTTCACACAAAAAAATTAGGATCACGCGGGTATCTTGGAATCGTTCCGATGGTTTTGTGACAAGAACATTGTTCTTGGTGCCTCCTGACATTTAGGGGTTGTGGCAGTGTCCGGGGGAGTTGAGCTCCGAGGTGTTGTCGTCACAATTTTATCGTTGCAGTTCTGGAATACCTGAGTTTCGCCGACATCGGAAATCTCTTTTATGCAGTTTGTTGGTGAGATCGCCTCGACGCCACCCAGTACTGGGACGGGAGTTCGGGAGTATTGCCATAACTCGTATAACGGATGCTTTTCGAAGGTTGAGGTAAATGATTTCCGAAGGTTTCTTGGTTATGTGTTGAAGGATGGATACAGCTGGATCTAGGTATTGTTAGTTTGGGTGAGATATATTGTGTCCCCTGTATCCCCAACACCTGATTGCATAACCAGAAAGTTTTGGGAGTTTATAAGTGGGAATTCAAGTAGCTCCTAGGATATCTTTCCGACAGATGCATGATATGAGATTGGGGTTCGACGTCTAGTGGTCCGCCTTTCCACGGTTGGTTTACAGTGGTCTCGTAGTGTCTTAAAGAGTCCTTGGCTATGCCGACTCGGGGACGCTTCGTATGTCATGTGCACTACCTTGTACATGATGGTGCTGTACGATCGAGCCCGTGTGGGCCCCACCACGAAAACTTCGGACGAAATCTCTATCATATGTTTGTTCCGGCTTATTCTGCAAGCCAATCCTTTGTTTTGTTTTGTTTTGTGGTATTCGAGTTGCTTCAATGCCAAGTGTTGATTCCATACCTTATTCTAAGCGGTGTTCTCATATTTCTACGTGGTTGCTAATCCTTTCGATCATCGAGGTTGTCATATTAATTCTTTTTCAACCGGTGTGCTTCTCTTCAAGTGGATCCGATCATTTCAACATTCACAAGATCACCTCTCAGTTTTTCCCAACGTTGGTTGTTTCATCCGTCCCAAATTGTCTTTGTTTTCCCGCCCTCCCACCCTTTTTCTTCAAGGACTAAGATTTCTTAGCCAAGTATCCTTTTTATTGATGGGAAGTCTCTCCATCCTTTTCCGTCAATGTTCTTATCCGGTGATTCTCAGGAAGATACTAACGGAGTTTCAAGTTCATCATTCTCTTTTCTTATCCGGTGGACTAAATTCAAGCCTTCAGTGTTGATCATATTCCTTTCCTTGTTTCCAATGCTTTCCCAAGCCGGTGCACCTCTTAATCATCCACCTCTTGCTATTCATGTTTATCTGGAGTGCTGAAGATATCCCAGAAGATTCAAGTTTCTATTCGTAATCCTTTCAAGCTATTTCGAGGTCTTACTTTATTCAAGCCATTTAATTCAACCGGCACAATCTCTCTTTTAAATCGTTCAACGGTGTATCTTTTGAGTGGGCCCTAACCCACGGGTCTTTTCCCAGGATCTTACCTGACTCTTCTAATTTTCCCGGAGCTATTCCCAAATTCATTTCAAAGTTTGACGTAAGAATGAGTTATCATCAGTCAAATGTCTTTCTCCAAGATCTTTCAAATTCTTTTCATTGTTGGTTCAACCTTTCTAATTTTCATCCCGGAGTATCTCAACAATTCATGGTGGTGTTTCTCCTCGTCATTCTCGGATTTTGAAGACCGAAGAAGAGTTTTTCCTCCAAATCCTTACCTGTTCTTCCAAAGCTGCGTAGTTCAAGCTTGATGTCGTCCTCTCATAATTGTTTTTTCGATTGTGAGAATTCTTTTCAACCATCCGGAGCAATTCAGGAGTCTTTTTAATTTGATTCTCCGGAGCCCATCATCTCAGAATTATTCATTCTAGTCTTCATCTCTTGTTCTGCAAATCTTACCGGTGCATCGCTCAAGTATTCCCTACTCAGCTCGTGATCTCTTCATTCTCTTGTATCTAAATTTCCCCAAGTATCTTTGTTCAATTTATAATTCTTCCTGGTGATTCGCGCTTTTTCCTTCGTGCGTTTCAAGTTCTTACGGTGGTTCATTCAAGATTTCTCTTCCGTCGTTATCGTATCAACACATTCGTTATTTCAAATCCTACCGACGATTTGTGGAAGAGCTTATTCAAGTTTGCGCTATATCTATCTTAATCATTTCTACGAGAATAAGTAGTATGCCAAATCCGTTGCTTGTCATCAATTTATATTGGTGAAGGATACGCATAACATAATTCTTGTTCTTGTTTCATCCAAGTGATTAATTCCTTCTTTCGGAGTTTGTCCGTGACATCAATTTCTCAGCTATATGTTGTTCATCTTTCTTCCGGAGTTCCAAGTTTTCCGCATTATCTCTTCACGAAGCTCCATCTAAACCATTGAAAGGCTTCACCTTATGTTCGCAACTTTTCTTTCTTTTTATCATCCTTTCATTATCGGAGTTCTTCATGGAGGCTCTACATAGTGGTTCATCAAGGATTCTTTTCATTCTTAAATTGTTCTTCAAGATTTCTCTCGACGTTATGATCCGCCAGACTATACTCAAAATAAACATGGTGCTCAACACATGTTTTGTTTTGAGGAGTTCAAGTATTCTTCATCTTGCATTCCAAAGTGCAATAATTTCTACCTTATCTTTTGAGGTGGTCTTATGTCATTCTTGACAATTTCACTTCGTGTTTCATGATTCGCAAGTTATTAAGAATGAGATATTTAAACCCATCATTTTTCTCTTCGTTCAGGAGATCCTTTGCAACCCATCAATCTCTTTATTGGAGTTATCCTGGGGTTATATTTCACCTAAAGCCTTCCATTGGGAATGTTGCTATTCGTGGTGCTTATCAATGATCCAAGTTTTTCTCCTATTCTCTCGGCGAATCAAGTTTTCATCTCCATGTTGCTCTCAAGCAATCAATTGTTTTCCGTAGTGGCATGTATTCACCTCTAAGTTTTGAGTTGTTTTCCATAAGCCCACAACAAGCTTATTCTTTTCGCTGTTGAGTTTTCCAACAACGCCGTTCTATCCTTCTTTTAAGGATGCTCTCTCGAATTCACTTGAGGTACAACATGTTGTTTTCTTCTCCATTCTTTTCATTGCATTCTTTCATTTCTACCAGAGACATTGTTGTATTGCTCTCTTTGACACATCGTCTCGTTTTGTCAAGATCATGTTCTTTTCTGTGCCTATCCATTTAACATAAGCATTGTTCTATTCAAGTTCTTTCCATCTTGTCAAGTTATTGTTCTATTCATTCCATGTTATACCGGAGTGCTGTCAAATTATGTCATTCTTGTTCCTTGGCTATCTCGTTGGTGTGGTTCAAAATTATTTTGGTTCGTTATGCCCTTGTTTCATGTCTTTCAACCCACAAGGTTCTCATAATGTTCCTTGTTCCTCTTTTCTAACGGTGCTTTTGAATTTGGTTCATCTCCGTTGTATTCTTTCTTTCAATTTTGCCAACCTCTCAAGGTTCGTTGGTTTCACTCTTTTGTCAAAGAAGCAACTTTGTTTTACCTCTTCCTCTTCCGCTTTTCTCTCGGGTGCCATCCTAGATCTCGGGACGAGATCCTCTTGTAGTGGTGGAGTGTTGTAACGCCCCAAGACCGACGCTCCAGAAGCCTTCCAGTTATTTCGTTGTTGTCGTGTGTTTTATTTGTTTGTTGCATTCATCATCGCATCATCCGCATTGCATCCGCATGTTTTCATAAAACTCGTGGTCCGTTCGTAGTTGCCGCTTCTTCATCGCCTCCGTTGACCTTTCTCAGTCCAGCCGTTCTTTTGTGGTCCGGCCGTTTGGCCCTTTCTGCACAGTGCACTGACCTCCTCGCACGCGTCCGAGATTTCCCCGAACCCGACCTGCTCATTCATCACCGTTGGGTCCGGATTATCCCCAAACATCTATATAACATCTCCGTTTTCTTAATTGGGCTCCCTAACCTATTTTATTCCAGACCGTCCGATCGTGATCGGAGGATCCAAATCATCACCCATTTCGTATATATATAGGCAGTCAAACCCTAGCCCTAGCCTGTCCAATCCATCCAAATCCTCTTCACCGCCGCCACCCTACCTGCCTCTCCTCGATCTCTCCACCAGGCCAACCAGTGCGCAAGGACAAGGCTCCTCCTTCCTCGGGATCTTGACCGATCCAATCCAGCCACCACCGAACCATCCATCTCCTCCTCCATCCAATCGAGCCAGCCAGCCACCACCAAATCCTCCTCCTTGCCTCGCTCAAGCCCACAACAGAGGAGCTCCTCCTCTGCCCGAGCGCTCCTCTCCACGCCAGCATCCCCGTCCCGAACCTCATCGTCGCCGCGCACCCTCCCTAGATCCATCGCCCGGGGCCGTTTCCCCACTGGACGAACACCAGGCCAGCCCCGCGCCCCCTCTCCTTCATCTCGCTCCTCTGCTCATCTCTCTCTCCCGGAGCTCTCAAAATCCCCTCCTCTGCTTCTTATCGCAGGAACCAGACGCAGCCATCGAACGCCATGGCCGCCTCTCGCCTCCTCACTTTGTTCCTAGACCCCTACGCCCCGTCACCCGCGTCCAGCGCCGCCATGGATTCGCGCCAAGAGCTCCTATGGGCCCCGAGGACCTCGCCGCCGGGGTCCACTTCCTCCGGCCACCTCCAGCGCCACCACATCCTCTCCACGGCCGCCGCACGCGCCTGCCTTCATTCCCCGCACCCGAAGCCCAGCAAGACAGCCGCCCCCGACCTCCGTTTCATCCTGAGCGCCGCCAAGCAAGTCCGACGATCGAGCGCTGGATCTGGTCGAGCTCGCCACCCCTCGCCTTCTTGCACGTCATTCCCGTCCCTGCCGAACCTGCCGCTGACCCTTGCTTCCTCTGCTTTGAGCGACAGGACGATGTCGCGCCTGCGTTGACTCTGCATCGAGCACGACCCCACCTCCTCTGCTTCGAGCGACAGGACGATGCCGCGCCTGCGTTGACTCTGCATCGAGCATGACCCCACCTCCTCTGCTTCACGCGCAGCCCAGCTGCCCAGCGCCTCCTCAGGCCCAATGTGAGCAGCTCCCACCAGCCCAGACCCATCAATTTCGGCCCGCATGTGTTTTTTTTCCTACCTGCAAATTTGTCTAATTATCCAAAGTTGGCAAAATTGCAGAAAAATCCTCTAACTTCATGCACATAATTACTCATGAACTATGCATCATATGTAAATAATTTATCTATGCAAAATGTGTAGAATTTTATCTAGTTTCATAATAAGCTGCTTTGATCCATGTGCAAAATGTTTAACTTGCTGATTGCATTAATTTGCCTAAATGCCATGCTAAAATGCTTTATTTCATAACTAATTAACCGTAAGTCGGATTTAAATAAACTATATATGTAACTTGCTTGGAAAAATGTCTAGTTTAACATGGTAGCATTACTTTGCATGTGTAACAACTCTAAAATATGTTTTAGGGCAGAACATTAGCTAATCTAAAATATGGACATGAGGATTTTTCGGAATTGTTGTTTGTTGTTCCGACCTCATTTAAACTTGCCTAAATAGTTGGTTTACTTATGCTTCACCCCTTGCCATGTTTAATAACATTTAACATTGTTGGGTACATAAACGGGAGAGAACTAAATAATTGATGTGGTGTTTCGTAATATGCAACTCGTTGCATATTGAGCTCCGCTTAATTTGTAGTATTATTTGTTGCACTTTGCCATGCCATGCCTCTTTAAACCGGACATGCATCATACTTGGTTGCGCATCATGCCATGTTTATGTGATGGTTGTTTACTATGTTGTTTGCTTCTTTCCGGTTGCGCTTCTCCTTGATAGTTCCGCTTATGTTGCGGTTGTGAGGATTCGTTCGTCTACGTCCGTTTGTCTTCTTCATGGACTCGTTCTTCTTCCTAGTGGGATTTCAGGCAAGATGACCATTACCCTCGATATCACTTCTATCTTTGCTTGCTAGTTGTTCGCTCTATTGCTATGCTGCGCTACCTACCACTTGCTCTTCAAGCCTCCCAGATTGCCATGTCAGCCTCTAACCTTTTTCACCCTTCCTAGCAAACCGTTGTTTGGCTATGTTACCGCTTTTGCTCAGCCCCTTTTATAGCGTTGCTAGTCGCAGGTGAAGGTGAAGAAGTTTGTTCCATGTTGGAACATGGATATCATGAACTTTGTTGGGATATCACAATAACTATTATTTAATTAATGCATCTATATACTTGGTAAAGGGTGGAAGGCTCGGCCTTATGCCTGGTGTTTTGTTCCACTCTTGCCGCCTTAGTTTCCGTCATATTGGTATTATGTTCCCGGATTTTGCGTCCCTAACGCGGTTGGGTGATTTATGGGACCCCCTTGACAGTTCGCCTTGAATAAAACTCCTCCAGCAAGGCCCAACATTGGTTTTACCATTTGCCTAACAACCTATTACCTTTCCCTTGGGAGTAATTAACCCGAGGGTCATCTTTATTTTAGCCCCCCTGGGCCAGTGCTTCTCTAAGTGTTGGTCCGAACCGAGCAGCCTGCGGAGCCACCTCGGGGAAACTCGAGGCCTAGTTTTACTCGTAGCTTGACTTATCCGGTGTGCCCTGAGAACGAGATATGTGCATCTCCTATCGGGATTTGTCGGCACATTCGGGCGGCTTTGCTGGTCTTGTTTTACCATTCTCGAAATGTCTTGTAAACCGGGATTCCGAGACTGATCGGGGCTTCCCAGGAGAAGGAATATCCTTCGTTGATCGTGAGAGCTTATCATGGGGCTAAGTTGGGACACCCCTGCATGGTATTATCTTTCGAAAGCCGTGCCCGCGGTTATGTGGTAGATGGGAATTTGTTAATATCCGGTTGTAGATAACTTGACACTTGACTTAATTAAAATGCATCAACCGCGTGTGTAACCGTGATGGTCTCTTTTCGGCGGAGTCCGGCTAGTGAACACAGTTTTTGGTTATGTTTGGACGTAAGTAGTTTCAGGATCACTTCTTGATCACTTCTAGCTTCTCGACCGTTGCGTTGCTCCTCTTCTCGCTCTTATTTGCGTATGTTAGCCACCATATTTGCTTAGTGCTTGCTGCAGCTCCACCTCATTACCCCATCCTTCCTATAAGCTTAAATAGTCTTGATCTCGCGGGTGTGAGATTGCTGAGTCCTCGTGACTCACAGATTCTACCAACAGTTGCAGGTGCCGACGATACCAGTGCAGGTGATGCAACCGAGCTCAAGTGGGAGTTCGACGAGGACCTTGGTCGTTACTATGTTTCGTTTCCTGTTGATCAGTAGTGGAGCCCAGTTGGGACGATCGGGGATCTAGCAGTTGGGTTATCTTCTTTTCTTTTGGCTTTTTCTGTAGTCGGTCTATGTGTGTACTCTAATTGATGTATGATTTATTTAAGTATTGTGTGAAGTGGCGATTGTAAGCCAACTCTCTTTATCCCATTCTGGTTCATTACATGGGATTGTGTGAAGATGACCCTTCTTGCGACAAAACCTACAATGCGGTTATGCCTCTAAGTCGTGCCTCGACACGTGGGAGATATAGCCGCATCGTGGGTGTTATATCTTCATTTTTCGAGTATACCAAGATATCATCAATGAACACCATGACAAACTTATCCAAGAACTCCATGAATACCTTATTCATCATACTCATGAAATAGGCAGGGGCGTTAGTTAGTCCAAATGACATAACCGTATACTCGTATAACCCGTACCTTGTGGTGAAAGCTATTTTAGGTATATCTTTTTCCCTAATCTTCAGCTGGTGATATCCTGATCGCAGATCGATCTTCGATAACACTTTAGCTCCTTGCAACTGGTCAAACAAATCATTGATCATTGGCAGTGGGTACTTATTCTTGATTGTTACTTCATTCAACGCATGATAATCAACAACCATTCTTAACGATCCATCCTTCTCGACCAAAAGCACTGGGGCTCCCCATGGTGATGAACTTCGTCCAATGTAACCTTTCTCCAACAACTCCTTATATCTTCTTGATCTCCTCAAGATCATTCACGTGTAGACTTGAGTTCCTCTTCTAGCTTGGTGATCCTTGTCATCGCCTTCTTCAAATCTATCATGCTTGCGCACATCTGGTTCTCCTGGCGTCGAATGTGCTGGTTTAGCTCCTGGATGAATGCGGCAATGGACCTGTCTCTCCTGGTGCTGACTATCTCCCATTGCTCGTCTCGGCGCCCACATATCAGGTAGATAGTATCCTTGAGATCCTTGCTATAGACTTCGCCGATGCGTCCCATGGCGATGTGAGCTGCCATGCTCTTTCCTAGACTCCTAGTTGGTGCATCAAAGGAAAATTCTCTGGGCTTTGTGACTGGCGTGAATGTCCTTCCTGGAACTTGAACTCGAATCATCCAGCGCTCCTCTTCTGGTAAAGTGGCGTTGTAGGCCCCGGTGAAGCTTGGTATTCCAATGTTCAGGTATCTACTGACTTCCTTCAAGTGTCGTCCAAAGGGGGTGTCTTCATCCGGTTGTGCAAACTTGTTCCTCGAGTCCGCCATCCTAAATAGTAGAAAATGGAGAGGAGTCAGAAATGAGTAGAGGAGAGTGACCTATGGCTTTTCTTAGTGGTCGTGTCCTACATTCAGCGTGTGCTCTGATACCATCTTGTAGCGACCCGACCTCAGGCGGTCATGTCTCTGTGCTTCAGTGTCATCCCTGGATCGGTAATGCTGACACACACAGTACTCGAAGGATTTACAACAGAGTAGCAATCACACACTTATTACATCGGATGTCTCAAAAGAGAACTTATTACAATAAATATGGCTTAAGGCCATCTAAATAAGATAACAGCGGAAGACTTGGAAGAAAAGTGAGTCCATCAACTCCAACGGCATAGCTGAGTGCACGACAACGGCCTATCAAACCTTACTCCTCGTCTGAAAAGTCTGCAACATAATACGTTGCAGCCCGAGAACGGGTCAGCACATGGAATATGCTGGCAATATAACACAGTAGAGCAATGAACAGATAAATGCTATCACTACATGCATATATGGCTGGTGGACGCTCTATGGTTATATGGTTTTTGCGAAAAGCCAATTTTTTCCTACAACAAAGGAATTAAATTTTATTTAACTATCATGGTGGTTGAAACATTGAGAATGGTAGCCCCATCTCAATCCCAATTAAAAGTAATCATTAACAACCCAACAAATTAATTTAGAGTGATGAGATCAAATCAATAATTCAAGTACCAGATACTCAAGATGTCCATAACTGGGGACACGGCTAACCATGATTAGTTTATACACTTTGCAGAGGTTTGCGCACTTTTCCCCACAAGACTCGATCTCCTCCGTTTGATTTCTCGCACTACATGGTGTTTGAGAAACGGATGACCGAGACATAGTCTTTCAGAAGCATTAACTCTTTACTCTGGGTGGACAGTTACACCTACTTTCCCTCTACATCTGCTAGCCCACCACTGAAAGAGGTCACACAACATACTCAACTGTGCCAGAGCCCATAATGGCTTGCGGCTGCACAGGGAAGTTTCTAGCATGAATATTTTATGATCCCTTTGAGCCTGGGTGGCGGACCGTAGGATGATCACACGGTATAACCCCGGGATATCCTAGGACAACACTGGATTCCCCAGGTGCCCAAAACAAACAATCCACCCAGATCCGTATTAAAATTGCCACCTTAAGATGAACCATTAATTAACAACTCACATCTGTCATGGATACACTCAAACCCAATCCATGTCTACGAGCATAGCATGGCAATATAAGCTTAACGTAGAAGTAACTCCCAAGGGTTTGATAATAAAACAGGGCAATAGGTTCTACCTCATCAACTACTTCCCAAACCCACAAGTTAATCACATCCTAATCATGCAGTGTTTGAGGATTGTAACTAATGCATAAAAACAGGGTATGAAAAGAGTATGATCAATGTGTTACTTGCCTTGCCGACGATCCGCAAAACCTAGAGACTCATACTAGCATGCTTCGCACTCCGGGAATTCTATCGCAAACAAACAATAGCATACATAAGAAATCAAGCAAAGATGCATGGGTAAAACTCAAATAAGAAGATCTAACCAGAAAGTTCAACTGAAGAACTCCGGTTTGCAAAAAGAATCAAATCAAACGGAGCAATGAAACTCAAACTGCGAAAGAAACAAGATCCGATTACTAATCTGGACTAAAGTCAAATTTTACAGTACCAAAATCTTGTTCAAGTTGGTTAAACAGAAAGAGGGTTTCGAGACGAAGATCTAGGCGCTTGAATCGCCTGATTCCGATAAACGAGCGAAAAGATAAACTAAAACGAAAATCAGGGCAGAAATCGCGATCGAAAATAATCACGGAAAAACCCTGGAAAAAGAAAAACTGAAGAACAGGCTAACGAATGAACGTTCGCTGTCTGCGGCTAACGGGTGAACGGCGTCCGTTAAAACAAATGTACGGACAAACGTCCGCTAAATAACTAAACTGGGAAAAGAAAAAAATAAAACCGATCTAAAATAAAATAGCCGCGGGTTTACTAAAAAAACGAACGGTTTTCCGGCGAAAACCGGCGGCTACCTCGGGATGGGCGGCGGTGGCGGAATTCCGGCAGGCAGCAGGGTCGGCGGCGAGGCGGCGGGCGGGGACGACGGCATCCGGCGGCGGCGGAACGGGCGGCGACGACGATGTCCGGCGGCGGCGAGGCGGCGACTGCGTCCAGCGGCAGCGGCGGAGGCGGCGACGGCGTCCGACGGCATCGGCGGCGGCGGCGGCTAGCGCGGGCGGTGGCAGTGGCGACGGCGGATCGGGCGGGGCGGGGCTACGGTTTGGGAGCGGCTCGGGCCTCCGCTTAAAAAGGCCGGCCGGCCGAAGTCCTAGTCGGGCACGGCCCGGCTAGGTCGGTTGACTTTTTTTTAAATAATTCTGCGTAGAAAAACGAAGAAAATAAATACTAAACAAACTCCAAAAATCCTGAAATAAATTTTCCCCGTCCTCTAAAAATATGTCTGACAAGGTGAACATTTATTTAGGACTCTAATGCAATTTTGAAAAATGCGTATTTTTCCTAATTCAAATAAAATTACAATAAAATCCAAATAAAATTATTTATTTGATTTTAATAATTTCCTCCAATATTTCATCTATTTTGGAGAAGTCATATTATCTCATCTCATATATTTTTAATTCGAAATATTTTCGAAGAGAAAAATCATTAAAACCAAAATGATCCTTGTTTCAATATTTGATAAAATTCAAATATGAAAATCATGAAATCCCCAACTCTCTCCGCGGGTCCTTGAGTTGCTTAGAATTTCGAGGATCGCAAATGAAAATGCAATAAAATATGATATGCATGAATGACCTATGTACAACATTCCAAATTGAAAATTTGGGATGTTACAAACCTACCCCCCTTAAGATGAATCTCGTCCTCGAGATTCGGGTTGGCTAGAAAATAGGTGCGGGTGGTCTTTGCGTAGATCATCCTCTCGTTCCCAGGTGGCTTCATCCTCGGTATGGTGGCTCCACTAAACTTTGTGAAACTTGATAACCTTGCTGCGAGTAACTCGCCTGGCAAACTGAAGAATCTTGACAGGTTTCTCCTCATATGTCAAATCACTATCAAACTGTATTGCTTCCAGGGGCACTGTATCTCTTAGAGGAACATCGGCCATCTCTGCATAGCACTTCTTCAACTGGGAAACATGAAACACATCATATACTCCCGACAGTCCTTCGGGTAACTCCAACTTGTAGGCGACCTCTCCCATGCGTTCCAAAACACGGTACGGTCCCACAAATCTCGGGGCTAACTTTCCCTTAACTCCAAAACTTCTAACTCCTCAAAGAGGCGACACTCGCAGATACGCTCTATCTCCGATTTCATAGACTACCTCCTTGCGTTTTGAGTCCGCATAACTCTTCTGCCTTGACTGAGCTACCTTCAGTCTGTCTCGAATCAACTTAACCTTCTCTTCGGACTCCTTGATCAAATCTGGTCCAAACAACTGTCGATCTCCGACTTCATCCCACATCAACGGTGTTCTGCACCTTCGTCCATACAGTGCTTCGAACGGTGCCATCTTCAAACTGGCCTGGTAGCTATTGTTGTACGAGAACTCCGCGTAGGGCAAATTGTCATCCCAACTAGATCCATAATCTAGCGCACAAGCTCTCAACATGTCCTTTAGAATCTGATTGACTCTCTCGGTCTGTCCATCTGTCTGCGGGTGAAAAGCGGTACTGAACTCCAGCCTGGTACCCAAGGTCTGGTGCAGCTGGTGCCAAAACTTTGAAGTAAACTGTGTTCCTCTATCTGTTACGATGGTCCTCAGAACTCCGTGCAGACATACGATCCTGGTCATGTATATCTTGGCCAACTTCGCACTTGTATAGGTGGTTTTCACTAGGATAAAGTGAGCTACTTTGGTCAAGCGATCCACTACTACCCAGATAGAATCATATCCCGATCGGGTCTTGGGCAATCCGGTGATGAAATCCATGCCAAGCTTATCCCACTTCCATTCGGGTATCGGCATAGGCTACAGTAATCCTACTGGCTTCTGATGTTCTCCCTTCACTCTCTGACATACATCACATACGACTACAAAATCGGCAATATCCTTCTTCATACCAGTCCACCAGAAACGCTCCTTCAAATCCAAATAGATCTTGGTGTTTCCGGGGTGAATTGAGTATGGTGAGTCATGAGCCTCCTGAAGTATCAACTTCCTGATCTCTGCATTATTGGGCACATAAATGCGTTCCTCAAACCATAATGTGTCATGCTCATCCTCACGAAAACCTTTGGGTTTTCCTTCGCCCATTCTCTCCTTTATCTTGGCAATCTCCTTATCATCCTTCTGAGCTTCCCGAATCTTTCCCAACAATGTAGACTGAACTTCCATAGCTGCAACAAAACCTCGAGGGACTATCTCCAAACGTAGCTCCCTGAGATCTTCTACCAACTCCTTTGGCATTCCTCCGCTTACGAGGGTATTGACATAACTTTTCCGGCTCAAAGTGTCTGCTACGACATTCGCCTTGCCTGGATGATAGTGCAACTTCATATCATAATCCTTTATGAGCTCCAACCATCTCCTCTTCCAGAGGTTAAGCTCCTTCTGTGTGAAGATGTACTTCAAACTCTTGTGATCCGTGTACACATCGCAACGATTCCCAATGAGAAAATGCCTCCAGGTCTTGAGCGCATGTACCACGGCTGCTAACTCCAAGCTGTGTGTGGCATAGTTCAATTCGTGCGGTCGAAGTTGTCGTGAGGCATACGAAACAACTCTTCCGTCTTGCATAAGTACTCCTCCAAGTCCTAAGCGAGAGGCGTCGCAGTACACTTGGAAATCCTTGCGTATATCCAGCAGAATTAGCACTGGGGCTATAGTCAAACGTTTCTTCAACTCCTGGAAACTTGCTTCACATTCTTCAGTCCAACGGAACTATGTGTCCTTCTTCAACAATGTCGTCATAGGCTTCGCAATCTTGGAGAAATTCTCGATAAATCTCCGATAATATCCCGCGAGTCTAAGAAAACTGCGGATCTCTCCAACTGTTGTGGGTGCCAACCACTCAGTGACTGACTGGACCTTGGTGGGATCCACTACTATACCTTCTCCTGATATAACATGTCCAAGAAATCCAACTTCCTTCAACCAAAACTCACACTTGCTGAACTTGGCATATAACTGATGTTCCCTAAGCTTCTCGAGAACTAAACGCAAATGCTTTTTGTGTTCCTCTTCATTCTTCGAGTATACCAAGATATCATCAATGAACACCACGACAAACTTATCCAAGAACTCCATGAATACCTTATTCATCATACTCATGAAATAGGCAGGGGCGTTAGTTAGTCCAAATGACATAACCGTATACTCGTATAACCCGTACCTTGTGGTGAAAGCTGTTTTACGTATATCTTTTTCCCTAATCTTCAGCTGGTGATATCCTGATCGCAGATCGATCTTCGATAACACTTTAGCTCCTTGACACTGGTCAAACAAATCATTGATCATTGGCAGTGGATACTTATTCTTGATTGTTACTTCATTCAACGCATGATAATCAACAACCATTGTTAACGATCCATCCTTCTTCTCGACCAAAAGCACTGGGGCTCCCCATGGTGATGAACTTCGTTGAATGTAACCTTTCTCCAACAACTCCTTAATCTGCTTCTCGATCTCCTCAAGATCATTCACGGGTCCTTGAGTTGCTTAGAATTTCGAGGATCGCAAATGAATATGCAATAAAATGTGATATGCATGAATGACCTATGTATAACATTCCAAATTGAAAATTTGGGATGTTACATCTACGTTATGCTTATATTGCCATGCTATGCTCGTAGACGTGGATTGGGTTTGAGTGTATCCATGACAGATGTGAGATTGTTAATTAATGGTTAACTTAAGGTGGCTACTTAAACACACATCTGGGTGGATTGGTTGCGGGCACCTGGGGATATACCAGTGCTGTCCTTTTTGGTTCGCCACCCAGGCTCAAAGGGATCATAAGATCATTCATCCTAGAAACTTCCGTGTGCAGCCACAAGCTATTATGGGCTCTAGCATAGTTGAGTATGTTGCATGACCTCTTCCAGTGGTAGGCTAGCAGATGTAGGGGGTGTAGGTTGGTACTGTCTACCCGGGGTTAGAGTTAATGCTTCTGAAAGACTGTGTCTCGGTCATCCGCTTCTCAAACACCATGTAGTGCGAGAAATCCAACGGAGAAGATCGAGTCTTGTGTGGAGAAGTGCACAAACCTCTGCAGAGAGTACAAACTAATCATGGTTAGCCGTGTCCCCGGTTATGGACATCTTGAGTATCTGGTTCTTGGATTATCATGTTGATCGCATCACTCTAAATTAATTTGTTGGGTTGTTAATTACTTGTTTAATTGGGATTGAGATGGGGATTTACCTTTCTCAATGTTTATCAATTACCATGATAGTTAAACAAAATATTCCTTTGTTGTAGGAAAAAATTGGCTTTTCTCAATACATTATAACCATAGAGCCTCCACCAGCCATATATGCATGTATTGATAGCATTTATTCATGTTCATTGCTCTATTGTGTTACATTGCCAGCATATTCCATGTGCTGACCCGTTTCGGGCTGCAACATATCATGTTGCAGACTTTTCAGACGAAGAGTAAGGTGCGCTAGGTCGTTGTCGTGCACTCAGCTATGCCGTTGGAGTTGATGGACTCACTTTATCTTCCAAGCCTTCTGCTGTTATCTTATTTAGATGGCCTTAAGCCATATTTATTGTAATAAGTTCTCTCTTGAGACTATCGATGTAATAAGTGTGTGATTGCTACTCCGTTATAAATCTTTCGAGTACTATGTGTGTCAGCATTACCGATCCAGGGATGACACTTGTACACAGAGATTTGACCGTCTGAGGTCGGATCGCTACACCTGACCCGTGGGGATTTTCCATGTGTAAAATTCTCATTCGCCGGAGTATCCACGTGTCAGCTCAGTGCTGGGACAGATGTCATCCAGCGAATGGACGGGACACACCTATGATACATCGACACATGGCATGGCCCAACAGTGGCCCATTCAGGTCAAAAGGCCGGCTTGTTTGACTTAGTCAAAAGGTAGCGGCCTGGCCCACCGAAGGCCTGGTAATGGCCTGTTCGCATATAGCCCATTTACAGCCCGCTAACTCACGACCCGTTATAGCCTATCCGAATTAGGCCCGGTAGCGCCATATGGGCCGTCCAATATGATTCCATCTCGTTGTAACTTCCGACCCATGTATGGCCCATGACGTCTTTCGACCCATATGAGGCGCTTTCTAAATCTTGGCCCATAAACGGCCCGTGGTGAAACTGGCCCATAATGAACAGTATATAGCTTTATAACCATTAATGGCCCATTGTTCCATTGGGCCGTTTCAGCCCGTGTTATCTTTCGCCCTTTTAAGGGCCCATTTATTATTGGGCTCATTTCCGGCATTCAATTACTCAATTACTTACGGTCCGTTACAGGCTTGTTCCGCTTGTGGGCCAAATTGAGCCCGTGTTTAAAGTCGGCCCGTCTATGGCCCATTAATCCATTGGGCCGTTTTCATGGCATCATCACATATGTCGCATTAATGACCCATTATGCCTACTGTTCGAATTAAGCATGTTGTACACATGGGCATGTTAACGGCCCATAAACAGACGATTCCCATTATAGCCCGTTTACGACCCATATTGCGGTCCACTAATTGTCCACGAAACTATGGCCCATGTTTGGCCAATCGATCATACAACCCGTAGAAGTCCCATAGAATCTACGGCCCATGGATCATACGGACCTTAGGAGGCCCACTACAGCAGGCAACATGACTACTTCTAAATAAAAAAGGTTACCTCGGAAAAGAACTGTAGCTACTACTAGCAAAAAAAGTAAATAAGACAATAAGGAAATAAATAAGCAAGCAACTTACACTAGGCTATTAAGGCTATTACAAATATTACATCCACTGGGCATCAAAGTTCGCCACCAGTGCAAATATAGTGAACAAAGCAGCATATTACATACACAGGGCGTCTAAATTGGCCACCAGTGAAAATAAATGCAGCAACAAAACAAGTCCAGAACTAAAACCACTTCAGAAGAGCTCAAGAAACGATATCCTGGATACCCACCATGCTGGCAAGAAGCTTAGCAAGCTTATTAGTTTTCTCTTGTTTGGCGCTAAAATCGTCCAGCGCTTGCTGTTGCAGCAGAAAGTATGCTTCTGAATTCTGCACGGACTTCCTCAGTCCTTCGGCTTCTTGCCGCAGCATAGCTGACTGATGCCTTTCAGCTTGTAGCTGAGACTGAAGATGCTGAAGTGATTCAGGCAGCGAGTTCGAAGAGCTTGTGCCAGCGGTAGTGGCTAGTAACTCGACACTACATCAAACGCAGGACTTTGGGGTTGTCTCACTATCTACAAGATCATTTTTACCACCTTTCTTAGAAACCAATAGGGTTGTCTCACTATCTTGAACCTTATATGCATTACTTTCTCTACCATTGCATAGTGGGGTGCTCTTCTCCAATATTCTGTTCGCGTTCTACAAGAGATACAAGCAGACACATCACAGGTTTAGCATGTAGTATATGCAACTCATTTTGGTAAACCTGTTCAGTAGTAAGGTGGACAGGATAATAGCATGAAACAAATATATATCTATGTACTATGGTCACTATATTGTCCATATCATTCTACTTTATGCCGAATCAAGATAGAGACACAGTTCAAATCATATATTTTGAAGACACAACAGCATAGACAGAAAATAAGTGTGAGAAACTATAGAGCACTCGCAACACTTGTAATGTGCATCACATGAGAACATAACTGTTTATACAACTGAAACTGAAATCAACATAGAGCAAGAAGTTAGAACAGCAATCCAGTTAAAGAAATAGGTTTAAAACATACTTGTTGCGCCATTGGAGTTTCAATTTGATCCTTCAAATTCAAAAGTAGTTGGTATGATTAAATAGGTTGGGATGAAATAATTCACATACATGTTGTCTAAGTATACAGGATTGCATGATATAATTGACATAATTGATTCATATACTAAGCAGTCGGCACTTGCATGTATGATCTCTAAACTAAGCACATGGAATTGAATATTGTGCATATGATGTCTAAACTAAGCAATGTAAGACACCATATGCATGATATGAGAAATATAAACATTGCAAATTAGAGCATACACCTCAGGTGGGATATAGGATTGGTCATCTGTCTCTGGATCCTCCTCTGAGGAGCTACCTGTAACCATCGAGATATATCCTTCAACAGTACCATTGCCTTCTCTGAAGACCTTGTTTTCACTCCTGATTTTTCCATAACCGGCTCAAATGGCTAATACACATGAAGAGTAGTTGAATATACATAGATTGTCGACAGATGGACGTAATGAAAAAAAAGGATGGCATGAGATAATTCACATATATGATGCCTAGCTACATCGTGGTGCATAATTCACATATATGATAACTGGCTGAAAAACATGGCATTGCATAATTCTCATATCTGATATAGAAAGCAAACAGGAGGTATTCACACAAAGCATGTCTAATCTAAGCAGATGACATGGCAATGCAAGACACCATATGCATGATATGAGCAATATAACCCTGCCAAGTTAGAACATGCACCTCGGTGGGGAGGATACGACTGGTCATCTATGTCTGAATCCTCCTCTGAGGAGCTATCTGTAACCACCAAGAAATCTGCATTGATAGGTAGCACTGACTGCTCAGAAGACCTTATTTTCACTCCAGATTTTCCCATGACTGACTCAAATGGCTCATGCACAAGAAGAGTAGATGAATGCATAAACATTGTTGACAAATGGAATACATTATGAAAAAAAATATGGCACGATACAATTCACATATATGATGACTGGCTAAACAGGATGGCATTGCATGATTCACGTATATGATGCCTAGCTAAAGAAGATGGCATTGCATAATTCCCGTATACTCCCTCCATTCCTAAATATCTGTCTTTTTAGATATTTCAAATGGACTACCACATACGGATGTATATAGACATATTTTAGAGTGTAGATTCACTCATTTTGCTCTGTATGTAGTCACTTGTTGAAATCTCTAAAAAGACAAATATTTAGGAACAATGGGAGTATCATATAGAAACCAAACAGGTGGCATTCACACAAAGCAAATCTAACTAAGCTGATGACATATAAGATGTATAATGTAGGCAATGTGAGGCGCCATATGCATGATATGACCAACATCAGCATGCCAGGTTAGAGCAAACACCTCAAGGGGACGGGGGGCACTTCGCCCAGCATGGAGCGGCGTCTGCATGACATTATATTCCCACGCAACGGTCTTCTCTTTTTCTCTACATGTTCAGTACGATTGTGTACAATAACTGACATGCATAATAAAAAAACATAGTTAGATTATGTAAGGCCTAAGGCGTGCATGCAGAAATCAAGACTGATGGAAGAAAACGAGTGGATAGATCCAAAACTAATGCTAGCAGGTAGATTATAGGTTCAGTTTAAAAAGATAGATGGTGGATCATGTACTGTTTGTTGCCCACCCAACATGAACCACATAGAATACCCCAGGTGAACCAGATAGTAGATAGATACTATTCATTGCTGCCTCGATATGTGCCCCACAGGCATTTTAAAACTCAAGTTTGAACATTAGTTTGGACCTGACTCGGAGTCTAAGAGGTGAACAGGATGATAAAGTAGCAGGTAATAAAAACCGATGTATAACGTAAGCAGACAGGAAAGAGTGCGACCTCTCTTCCAGAACTGTGTAGTCCTCAGGTTCAGCTGCTCTGTCGATGATGGTAATGCAGTTGGTGTGGCTGCCGGCAACGGGGAAGATGATCTGAGGTGGAAAAAGAAAGTCTGGAGGGGGAATCTCTGCTGCAGTGAACACTTCCATCGATGGTGCACCTTAGGTGGAGTGGATGACGGCACGGCAGGAGCAGGAGCAGGACATAACACACAGAATTTTCTTTGACACCCATCTGAAAATGAAGTAAATCTGTAAGGGCTCCTTAGAATTGGAGGATTCTATAAACGCGGGGACAGGAAAAACACAGGAATAGGATAGGAATGCACGTGCAAAACAGAGCATTTGCAAACATAGGATTTTTGTCAACCTGGGTGTTTGGTTCACATGAATTGGAAGAACACAGGAATGGAGAAACATGGTCAAATTAAAGTCAAACCACGTGAAAATGAAAAAAATAAGAATTTTAATATGCCAGTAATGCAATTAGTCATGTTCTTCATGCATATTAATTTGAAAAGGATGTCCAAGTGGATATTAAAATTCCTACGTTTTTCCTTTGAAAGAGACACCTAAGGAAAAAAATCCTCCTTTTTTGGTTTGCTCCATTCCTTCTAACCAAATGCACGAATAGTAGTACCATAGTAAAGATTCCAATTCCTATGTTTTCCTTCACTTTTTCTTTGAACCAGTGGCGGCATTCTTCAACAGGCTGAAGCCTACCCTCAAAATATTTTGTGAGCTTAGATTTGGTCCACATTAGTATCATATAATGGCTATCTTGCTAAAGTGATTAAAATTGTGGTTCAAAAGAGCATTTAGTTTTCTCCCTGTTAACTTTATGACCACGATTCATTTATTTCTAGATTTGCAACTGCTTTGAACCAAAGGATCCCTGAGGGATCGACATGAATGCAGAGTAAAAAAGTGATGCGACGAGTGTACAACCTCTTTGGCATAGCCTTGTCGACCTCAGCAGCATTGGGTTGGACGTGGAGGATGGTGATGCTGATGTGACTATCGGAGGCGGGGAAGAAGATCTGAGGCCTCTGAAAATGACGCCAAGGGTACTGCTCCGTTGTGATGGACGGTTCCATCGTTGGAGCAGCTCCGGTGAGTTGTACGGCGGCGAGGATGAAGCAGGACAAGACAGACAATGTTAATCTGAAGTGGGACTCTAATATCATCTGCTATAGATGATGTAAAATATATCACCAAAGAGTTCTAGATGTAAAATGCATCAGCCGCGCCACGGCCGCTCTGACAGATGCTGTAAATACAGTTCACTCTGAACTTAACTGAAGAAACTGAACTTTCCAGTCGAAACTGAATTTTACTGTCGAAACTGATTGAACTAGTAGCAGAGCATTGCAATAGAAGTTTAGGGCATTCGAGCACTAGTAGCAGAGAAGTAGTGACCTAAATCAGCAGCCGCTTGAGCAGGGAATGCACTAGCAGAGAGCAACTCGTGCAACAGCACCGCGAGTGAGTGCTAAAGCAACAACTCCTGTAGCTACCGAAGGTCGTGCAGTAGTAGCAGCAGCGCGAGCGAGAGCAAGAGCGGAGCAGCAGCGCGACCGACAGCAATAGCAAAGCAGAGCAGCAGCATGAACGAAAGAAAGAGTAGTGCAGCAGCGCGACCGACAGCAAGAACAGAGACACAACGCGAGCGAGAGCTGGAGCAGCAGCGCGAGCGAGAGCCGGAGCAGCAGCAGCTAGTGCCGGTGTGGAAGTCACCACTGAGGAAGCAACGGCGTGGGGTAGAGACGACGTGGATGAAGTGGTCGGCGATGGAGCCGTCGATGGAGACCCGCCATGGCTGCTCGGTATCGAGCACCGGCAGCCCCATTAGATAGAATAAAAGATAAAATGCAGCGGTGAGTGCATAACCTCCTTGGTGGCGCCGAGTGGGCCTCGGCTTCATCGGAGGAATTGGTGAGGCTGTTGCGGTTCTGGTGGGGCAGGTCAAGACGGTGTTGTGGGGATGGAGGTGGCGCGATAGACGAGGC
The DNA here is from genome assembly GCF_002575655.3 of Aegilops tauschii subsp. strangulata. Lineage (NCBI taxonomy): Eukaryota > Viridiplantae > Streptophyta > Magnoliopsida > Poales > Poaceae > Aegilops > Aegilops tauschii. The sequence continues at coordinate 143,783,279 of NC_053037.3, forward strand.
AAACATCGGGGCAGCTCCTTGGAGGTGGAGGACGGGGCGGCTGATCCGGCGGGACGATGAGATCAATGATGGATCCTCATCCCATGCGGTGGATGAGGGACAGCAAGCTGTTGCGGTGGACGACGTCGTCGGGGAAGAGTCTCCGGCTGGGCGGCGGTCGGGAGGCCGACGGAGGAGCATGCGGTTTCGCGGGTATTGGCGGCATCGGTGTACGAATGGGGGGCGAAGGGGAAGGTAGGGGGAGCCATGGCATAGGGACGCGCTTGTCCGAAATGTGGGGTTAGTTACCAACATACCCCCACCGGTTTTAACCACGCGACGTTGAGGCGGCATTTCTGGCTGAGGGGTAGAAGGGGGATTTCACGTGTCTGGGCTGCAGGGTCGATTTCGGATGAGGAGGGACTTTTCGCGCACGTCAAAATTTCGGGATAACAAGGCGCGTCGCGGGTTGAGGAGGCGGGTGTTTCACAACAGAAGAGACAAAAGATACTCGAGCTTGAAAATTTCGGGATAACACGGCGCGGATTCCATGTTCGGCATAACAAACTTAATGTGTACAAAAAACAATTCATACAAGACACAAGAGAGTCATGTCCCCTTTTACTATATTGCTAGAAATGCCATTGAAAAAACTACAAGAAAAATGTGAAAAAAATCTAGGGAACAAGATTACCCTGTACAGTACCAAATCTATCCGCACTTCCCGCAAAAACAACAAAACAAATCAATTCCACCACAAGAAAGAGTCATGTCCCTTTTTATATGATTACAAATGCCAGGATCTCGAATTTCAATTTTTGAATCCACGTTATGTTGAATTCGAATATATTGTTAAGTTACCTTGTGGTTTATAATGGATGTAGTCCTACATTTTGATCTTCCATCTTATATGAACATTTTACTCCACCCTATGAACATATATATTGTCGTCTACCATATGGACTAAATTTGAATCAGATTTTCTTATTTGAATACGAATGTTGTCAAGTTATACCATCATTTAAATATTATCTTGATAACAGAAAACATGCATATAGCAATAATCATATTTCACTATGAACTACATGTACCATACGATCTCTAATTCAAATATTTGTATCCATTTTATGTTGAATTCAAATCAAAGTACATGGGTCTAGGTAGCGAGATGTTCAGGATAATCTAAACCCTGTTTTCATATGTATAATTTTTGGCCGAATTGGGACAAGTTTTGGTATAAGCTTCTTGCAAACTGAAGATTCTCTCAACAAGCCTCGTGCTTCCGAGAGGGAACGTGTCACCTTTGTGTGCAAAATGATATACGCTGCCTCCCCCTGATTTTCTTTACAAAGGCAACATAATCAACATCCCCTATAGTGCCAATAATAGATTATGTGAGAGCATCAAACTGTCATATCTACTAGATTTGAATAGGGTAGAAAACATATATAATAGACATTTATTAAATGCCCCACATAGATAAGATATTAATTAAGTTTACATTTTGTTAAGTTTTGGAATTATTATGGGTTCGTTAGGCCTTTTTATATATTAATTGAGTTTTTGGACATTTAGTGTGCATTATTCAAATTTGAACTGCAAGCACATGCTCTGGTGCACCAAAGTTGGTTGAAAAATCACATGTGTGTCCTTGGGTGAATTTGTAGGTCCCCTGCAAAAAATGGGAATGAAATTCAAACATCTGGGCGTCGTGGCTCGGCCGAGAACATTGAGAAACTTGGTTTTCAAATTCTTGTAAATCCAAAACACACCTACAAATCATGAAACTTGGCATGGTGTCATGTCATGGTACTAACATGTTGTGGTAAAAATTTTGGTCAAATTGGAACAAATTTTGGTATAAGCTTCTTGCAAACCGGAGCTTCTCTCAACAAGGCTCGTGGTTCTGAGAGGGAACGTGTCACCTTTGTGTGTGAAACAATATACACTGCCCCCCTGATTTTCTTTACAGAGGCAACATAGAACTATATGAGTGTCGTGTTAAAATTTGGAACTATTTCGGGTTCGTTTGGCCTTTTTTATACATTAATTGAGTTTCTGGTCATTTAATGTGCATAATTCAAATTTGAACTACAAGCACATGCTCCAGTTCACCAAAGTTGGTTGAAAATCACATGTGTGTCCTAGGGTAAATTTCTAGGTCCCATGCAAGAAATGGGAATGAAATTCAAACATCTGGGCGTCGTGGCTCGGCCAGAAACATTGAGAAACTTGGTTTTTTAATTCATGTAAATCCAAAACACGCATGAAAATCATGAAACTTGGCTTCGTGTCATGACATGGCACCAACATGTTGTGGTAATTTTGCCGTCCAATTTGCGAAGGCGCGCACATTAACAATCAACGAAGTCATTTTGGAGCAAGTGTTGTCACATTACAATCGGAAACACAAGTATTATTGAAACCGTGGGCGTTCTATTACCATTTATGTGCCGCCATTCCCCTTTTTTATTAGCTAGGAGGCACCATGTAGGTTAGCTATTTGAGTACGGGAGGCGTGCGATCAGACCCCTACACGTGCTTATTGGGGGGAGAGCCCTTTGACCTCCATCTGCCGCCCACCTCTCTCCCATGGTCTCCATTAATGGCGCCTGACCCCCTGTTTAATGGCGTGGCTATGTCTCACTCATCTGAGATTTAAGAGAGAAAAAAGAATATCTGAAAAGAAAGTTTTACACAGATCTTGATGTAAGATCCGACAGACCTATATAGCATCTACTGCGACATATAGCAAGACTGATGAATATATAAGGATGACGGCAGTGGATAATAATTGTCTTACATAATTAGGAAGATAATTAAAAAGCCACATGCGGCTACGCCGAAATACATAAGCGCAAAATAAAAAGGAAGACGCATACAACGATCTGGCTCACTGATCTCTACTTTCTTGATGCGCTGCAGGTCGCGGAGACTAGTTCTCGCGGCGAGCGGCGATGATCTCTTTCATCAGTTTCATGTCCTTAATACGCTGCTTGGCAGCATCCACGGATTCCTTCACCAGCCTTTCGCGCTCGATGCGGAGCATGGCATTCTCGTCTATAAGTTTCTTGACGATGACGCCCGTCCTCTTCAACAAGGCAACAGTCTCCTCGGCCTGCTTCGCCCTTCCGGCGATCTTCGCCCTCAGCACGTCGCGCTCGGCCCGGAGCTTTGCATTGCCCTCCCGTAGTTGCCGGATAGCCTATTTAAACAAGGCTTTCATGTCGTCCTGCAACCTCCCCCAGCCGGAGATCTGATCCACCTAGCTATGGACGATTGCATGCGTGCGCCTGTAAGAGTCGTCAGCTGCCCGCGAGACATTTTCCCAGGCCGCCGCGGTGCGAGAGGACATCTCTGCTGCATTCGCGGCGCGGCGGGACATCTCTGCTGCTTCCGCGGCACGGTCGAACCAGTCTGCTGCATCAACGGCGCGGCGGGACCTCCGTGCTGCTTCGGCGGCGCGGCGGGACCTCTGTGCTGCTACTGCCACACGACGGGACATGTTGGCTGCTTTCGTGGCGAGGCGGGACATCTCTCATGCTTCCGCTTCCATGCTCTCCTCTCCTGGTGGTAATCTCTCGACCCAGGACTCACGCTGGCCATGGCAGACCAAGGGAACGATGCTAAATGACTTGTTGGTTTTTGTGGATGAGGAGTTGAGGAGGAATGTGCAGTCATCTTGGCATAGTAGTATTTATAACCGAGTACTAATACGCTCCCAAGTGGGAAACCATTTAGGTTGTGATCGGTGTGAACAGGTTTGCAATTAAATATAGCATGGTAGTAATTTTGAATGTGACGAGACGCAAGCTCAAAATTTATTGACGGTTCTAGTTTCGAAGTGCGGCACTATTCCCGGATGGCGTACCGTGGGCACGTGTTCTCGGCCGTGGTGTAGCAGTTTTGTAATATGCCATGGTACTTCTTTTTCTACTGCTGTGTACATGCAATAACTGGCACCGTCAGATACATATCTTATGGTTATTGGGGCGTTCGATAGGAATAGCCTCGTGGAGAGCTATAGACTACTCTTTTTTCACACGCATTACATCGACACACATCATCTCTCTCCCTCTTTCCCACGCACACACCTAGTCTCTCGGGACTTCTTGCACACACCGTCTCTAGCTCCCTAGGTCGATTCCACCCACATACACTTGTACTCTGAGTTTAGTACATTATACATGAAGAGAAGAGGTGCACGCACACACTCGTCCTCTCTCACACACGCATATGTAGCTATAAATTGTAGTGTTCTCAACCATCCGATTCGCTCTATCATAGGTTCTCGTTGCTCCTTGGCCTTGAGATTGAGAAGTTTAAAACGCAGAGGCTAAAGCTGGAGGCGTGAGGTTTTGGTTAATGTGTGGGCTGCACACGGCACCAACACGACACGATCTTCGTCTGCCTGGTGCGCAGTCGGGTGAGTTGTCCAAGTATAGACACAACCAGGCCCTCCTTGGTATCTGCACCTCGACTTATGCGCATAGAAATTAGGATCAGAGGGAGTACTACTAGTAGTAGTATTACTTTGATGTGTCGCATCAACTCGCACAAGTATGCAACACTTCTTGAACAAACAAGCATATAATCTGCTTATACTTCTCACCCAAAGGATCTTTATATCCAACAGACACAAAATATCCGTTCGACTGTTGGAAATTGCTTTAACTGCTGATCTGATGTCGAAGTAATTGCTGCATCGCCACCAAAACCCACCATCTCTTAAGCTAAAGTAGACCGAGCTAACCCCTATATTAGGATATTACTAAGATAAACAAAAGGCAGTGTAGAATCATTTAGGAGGTGAGCTTGTCAATCTGAATGTGGAGGGAGACCGTCCTCGACAACCCAGCCCCGACCAGCAGCTTGCGTGGAACTGTGAAGAAGGTCAGCTCCTGCACGGCGACGTCGCCGGGATCATTGCTGCTTGTCACCTTGATTTCTACCTTGACGGCGTCGGTCCGGCCTTTGGGCTCCCCCGGCGGGCCGTTCGCCCAATGCTTGGTCGCGTAGTGCGGCAGTGGGGACGCCCCCGCTCTGATGCAAATGATCGACATAGTGATAGGTGCGCCGATGTCGAGCACTCTGCCGACCAAGAAAAACACGCGGCCGTCCTCCTCCGCGAACAGCAAGAGCCGTGGCTCCGACACTGGCACTTTCAGCTAGAGCACCTTGCCGTACTAGATCTTGTTGTCGGTGCAACAAACCCTGGGTCTGTTGCCCAGACTGCGCACAGGCACGGGAGCAAGATTACAGTGCCAAGATCAATCCAAACTACAAGAGACCAAGATCTTCAAAGGACCAACATACATATCAAAAGGACCAAGACCAAACCATAAAAGTAAGAAAACCACCAGGAGTAAAGCCTCCCTTGCCAGGCAGGCGAGCCTGGCGAGGACGGGGTCACCCCCGGAAGAAAACCCCCAAGACGCCCCGACAGGGCCTGCCGGGACTCGCGGAGGTGGAACCTCCTCACCAGAGCACCTCACCACAACGCACTTCGTCGGTCAGTGCGGTGTCAAGCCGCAAAGTGACTAAGTGGCAGCAATTTTCCACATGATAGCTTCTTTCTACAGGAGATACCCATAGACGACACCCGCCCTGCGACGTGTCAAGCGAGCAGGCGCGAACCTGGCAAGATAGCTTGGCAAGGCTTGTCGGGCAAGCAATGCGTGAGGTTGAGCGGCGCATTGAATGCGCTCTGTCAGCCTGTAGAGTTAGGTATGTGATGCGGCTCGAAGCTACGTCGGTATTTCCCCAAAGAGGAAGGGATGATGCAACACATCAGCGGTAGGTATTTCCCTCATATATGAACCAAGGTTATCAAACCAGTAGGAGAACCAAGCAACACAACGTAAATAGCACCTGCACACAGATAACAAATCCTCGCAACCCGACGTGTTAAAGGGGTTGCCAATCCCTTTCGGGTAACAGCGCCTCAAGATAGGCAAACGGACGTGAGATAAAATTGTAGTACATTGATAGATCGAATGCCAAATAAAATATATAAGAATAAAATGCAGCAAGGTATTTTTGTATTTTTAGTTTAATAGATCTGAAAATAAAAGCAACTGAAAAGTAGATCGCAAAGGCAAATATATGAGAAAGAGACCCGGGGGCCGTAGGTTTCACTAGTGCCTTCTCTCGAGAAAAATAGCAAACGGTGGGTAAACAAATTACTGTTGGGAAATTGATAGAACTTCAAATAATCATGACGATATCCAGGCAATGATCATTATATAGGCATCACGTCCAAGATTAGTAGACCGACTCCTGGCTACATCAACTACTATTACTCCACACATCGACCGCTATCCAGCATGCATCTAGTGCATTAAGTTCATGGAGAAACGGAGTAATGCAATAAGAACGATGACATGATGTAGACAAGATCTATTTATGTAGAGATAGACCCCATCGTTTTATCCTTAGTAGCAACGATACATATGTGTCGGTTCCCCTTCTGTCACTAGAATCGAGCACCGTAAGATTGAACCCACTACAAAGCACCACTTCCCATTGCAAGATAAATAGATCAAGTTGGCCAAACAAAACCCAAATATCAGAGAAGAAATACGAGGCTATAAGCAATCATGCATAAAAGAGATCAAAGAAACTCAAATACTTTCATGGATATAAAAACATAGATCTGATCATAAACTCAAAGTTCATCTGATCCCAACAAACACACCGCAAAAAGAGTTACATCATACGGTTCTCCAAGAGACCATTGTATTAAGAATTCAGCGGGAGAGAGGAAGCCATCTAGCTACTAACTATGGACCCGAAGGTCTACAAATAACTACTCACGCATCATTGGAGAGGCACCAATGGAGGTGGTGAACCCAATCCGAGATGGTTTCTAGATTGGATCTGGTGGTTCTGGACTCTGCGGCGGCTGGAATTGATTTTCGTCGACTCCCCTATGGTTTCTGGAATATTGGGGGTATTTATAGAGCAGAGAGGCTATCCGGGGGGCACCCGAGGTGGGCACAACCCACCAGGGCGCGCCTGGGCCTCCTGGTGCGCCCTGGTGGGTTGTGCTCTCCTTGGAGCACCCCCAGGCACAGCCTTGGCCCATTAGGTGTCTTCTGGTCCATAAAAAATCTCCGTGAAGTTCCGTTGCATTTGGACTCCGTTTGATATTGATTTCCTGCGATGTAAAAAACATGCAGAAAACAACAACTGACACTTTTGATGTGGAATGCTGCCTATCATGTCATATCATATTCTTTTCTTAATAGCATGGACATTTGGACTTTTATATTGTTCAAAGCAATAGTCTAGTTTTGACATGATAACTTAAATACTCAAGCATATCAACAAGCAACCATGCCTTTCAAAATATCAACGTTAAAATAAGCTATCCCTAGCTCATCATGCTCAATCATTGATCCATTCATCAAACATACTCGCATATTAGCTACACCCAATACTCAAGTACGATCATATTGCCTCCTAGTTGGTGCTTTTATAAGAGAAGATGGAGACTCAAATTCAAAAATAAAAATTGCATAAAGTAAAAGAAAGGCCCTTCGCAGAGAGAAGTAGGGATTTGTAGAGGTGCCAGAGCTCAAAGCAAAAAATTTAGAGATAAAAACATTTTGGGAGGTGTATCCTTCCCACCAACGAAGACGACTTAGAGTTCCCAACGATTTCCATGCTAGATATGTCATAGGCGGTTCCCAATTAGAAAATAAAGTTTATTCCTTTTTCAACCATACTTTCACTTTCCATGCCTAGCCGTATCCACGGTTGCCCTCCATACCAACACTTTCCAAGGAATTTATTATTTGACAACATAAAGTAAATTCATTTTTCATTTCGGGACTGGGCATCCCTAATACATTTTCCTTACTCTTGTGCAATGACAAGTGAATAAACACTCATCGTGAGAATAACACATCTAGCATGGAAAATATTAGCCACCCCTCACCGCTCCGCGAGCGGAATGAACACACAAAAGAGAAGTTTGTTTTGAAAACTAGAGATGGCACATACAAATTTGCTTAGAACGGCAAAAGAATACCGCATATAGATAGATATAGTGGACTCATGTGGCAAAACTAGTTTAAAGGATTTTGGATGCACAAGTAGAGATCATACTTAGTGCAAAATGAAGGCTAGCAAAAGATAGAGAAGAGACCAACCAAGAAACAAATAATCTCATAAGCGAGCATTAAGCATGATTAACACCGAATAATGCACCACAAGTAGGATATAATTTCATTGCATAATTATTGACGTTCGTGCTTGCATAGGGAATCACAAACCTTGACACCAATATTCTTACTAAAGCATAATTACTCATCAACAAAACTCACATATCACATCATCATATCTCAAAACTATTACTAAGAATCAAGTTTATTTTGTCCAATGATCTTCATGAAAGATTTTATTATATCCTTCTTGGATATCTATCACTTTGGAACTAATTTTCATATGTTGCTTTTGATAAGCTCAAACAAATATAAGTGAAGATCATGAGCATAATTTTTCTTTCTCTCAAAATAATTTAAGTGAAGCAAGAGAGAATTTCTTGAAAATTTTACTAACTCTCAAATAAATCTAAGTGAAGAAAGAGAGCATTTCTTCAAAAATACTAAAGCACGCCGTGCTCAAAAAGATATAAGTGAAGCACTAGAGCAAGTCCATAGCTCATAAAAAAATTAGTGAAGCATAGAGAGCAATTCTAACAAGTCATGACATAATTTTGGCTCTCTCAAATAGGTGTGTCCAGCAAGGAATCAAGACTTAAAACACAAAATAAAACAAGCAAAGACTCAAATCATACAAGACGCTCCAAGCAAAACACATAGTATGTGACGAATAAAAATATAGCTTCGAGTAAAATACCGATGGTTGTTAGAAGAAAGAGGGGATGCCACTCGGGGCATCCCCAAGCTTAGCTGCTTGCTCCCTTTTGGATATGCTGGGGCATCCCCAAGCTTAGGCTCTTCTTACACCTTATTCCTTCATCCATCGTAAGATAACCCAAAACTTGAAAACATCAATCACACAAAACTCAACAAAACCTTCGTGAGATCCGTTAGTATAAGAAATAAATCACTACTATAAGTACTGTATCAAACCAATTCATATTTTACTCTTGCATTATATCTACTGTATTCCAACTTTTCTATGGCAAAAAATCATCAAAGAAAACCATAGAGCCATCAAAATAAGCACACAACGCAAAGAAAACAGAATTTGTCAAAACAGAACAGTCTGTAGCAAACTGATTTTATCGAGAACTTCTGGAACTCCAAAAATTCTAAAAAGTTAGGAAGACCTGGGTAATTTGTATATTAATCTACTGCGAAACAAATTGGCATTTTATCACACTCTGGTTAAAAATAAGAATTGCTTTCATGAGCGCAAAAGTTTCTGTTTTCAGCAAGATCAAACAACTATCAGACAAGAAGATCCTAAAGGCTTTACTTGGCACAAACACTAATTAAAACACAAAAAACACAATCATAACAGTAGCATAAATTGTGTAAACACTCAAGAACAGAAAGCAAAAAGAAAAAAATTATTCATTGGGTTGCCTCCGAACAAGCGCTATAGTTTTACGCCCTTAGCTAGGCATAAAGCAAGGATGTAAGTTTTGTCATCCGTAGTTTTGGCAACTTTTGTAAGGGTTTTCTCAAACCTGGGAGGCTCTTTACGCTTCCCTAAATTCTCCGGAAAAGAAAGCATCTTTAGATCCAAAATATCCAATCGCTTGTTGCAAAGAGTAATCAAGGTATTCATGCGATTGATACTACCATTGAGGTGTTTGAGGGGTTCATTATATTTTTGTATTTCAACCATATGTTTATGCAAATCACCAAGTTTGTCCAACATTTGAACTCCCTCAGGGGTGAAAGAAAACCCCTTCTTTTGAGGTGGAACTCCCAAAATTCCTTCTAAAATTTCATAGGCAGCATTAGCATCAAGCTCAATAAATTCCCTTTAGCGGCAAAATCTAGGAGCTGTCTATGATGCAAAGCCAATCCTATGTAAAAGTTACAAAGCGAGATCTTAGTGTCCCCCTTTAAATTGCAAATACGATAAGATTCCATAAGCCTATACCAAGCATCTTCCAAATTTTCTCCTTGTTTATGTTTGAAGTAAAGAACTTCAAAATCTGGTGACAAAGGAGGAGTAGGAACGCTAGCCATTAAGACTAGGAAGCGAAAACATGGATAGATCTGACGAGAAAACGACAAACGAAAAAGAGGGGCGAATAAAATGACAAATTTTTGTGAAGTGGGGGAGAGGAAAATGAGAGGCAAATGGCAAATAATGTCAATTGCAAGGAGATGAGATTTGTGATTAGGAACCTGGTATATGTTGAAGATGCTCCCCGGCAACGGCGCCTGAAATTCCTTTTGATGCGGCTTGAAGCTACGTCGGTATTTCCCCAAAGAGGAAGGGATGATGCAGCACAGCAGCGGTAGGTATTTCCCTCAGATATGAAACCAAGGTTATCGAACTAGTAGGAGAACCAAGCAACACAACGTAAACAGCCCCTGCACACAGATAACAACTCCTCGCAACCCGACGTGTTAAAGGGGTCAATCCCTTTCGGGTAACATCGCCTCAAGATAGGCAAACCGGCGTGAGATAAAATTGTAGTAGATTGATAGATCGAACGCCAAATAAAATAAATAAGAATAAAACGCCGCAAGGTATTTTGTATTTTTAGTTTAATAGATCTGAAAATAAAAGCAAAGGAAAAGTAGATCGCAAAGGCAAATATATGAGAAAGAGACCGGGGGCCGTAGGTTTCACTAGTGGCTTCTCTCGAGAAAAATAGCAAATGGTGGATAAACACATTATTATTGGGGAATTGATAGAACTTCAAATAATCATGACGATATCCAGGCAATGATCATTATATATGCATCACGTCCAAGATTAGTAGACCGACTCCTGCCTGCATCTACTACTGTGGGTGTACAAAAGTAGGGGCCTTTCTGTACCCCTTTACTTGTGCACGGGCAATCGTAGCCACACCTGCGGCCATGCTTGGTGGTGCAGAGGAAGGAAAGGTAGAAGAATGCCAAGGCAATGCTCAAACCAGAAGCATGAAGAGCGAAGGGACAAGATGGATTTCCCCCGGCAACACCCTTGCCGGGGCGGCCTACATAGCACCAGCAAGAGCTTTGCCAGGGCGCCTTGCCCAACACTAGCAAGGCCACCACCCTTGATCCTGAGAGCTCTGACACCATTGACAACGTCAAGACCAAGACTTAGGGGCGCCTGTGTAGTGGCATGCAGATCTTTGTGAAGACCAAAGGCCTGCAAATCTAGATAGGACCCAGAAGACGGAGACCCCCGGCAAGATCCTTGTCGGGGACAGACGAAGACCCCCGGCAAGATTCTTGCTGGGGACAGCCACGAGACCCCTGCAAGACCCTTGCCGGGGGCATCTGTGGGGCCACGGCTAGGCCCGCCCCCACTAACGTTATGTTGCCCCGCGGCCACGCTGACGCGGCTATCAGCCCACCAACTAGGCGAGCGCCTGCATGGCAGCATGCAGCTTCTAGGCCAACTAGTCAAGCACCTGCGTGGTGGCATGCAGATCTTCGTGAAGACCCTGTCACCGCACCAGCTCAGCAACCTGCCAGCCAGCATGGCGCTGCATGCCTCGTCAGCTTGGACGCGCGTCGAAACAAAGCGAGGCGGCGACGGACGGGACGAGCTTCGTTGTCGTCCCCGATAAAGCAAGAGGGCACATCAGCAGCGCATTAAATGCATTTGTCCTACGGTGCTAGGTGATAAACTTGTACACTGTAGATACTTTCCACCTCCTATGTGCCACTGTGGTGACCCCTTTGACATATAAAAGGAGGCCCGAGGCGTATGGAAGGATTCAGACTTTTTTGGATTGGGCATGCACCACAGCTAGTTCAAGAGCTCAAGAACACTAAATATACACAGACAAGCAGGACTAGGGTTTTAAGCATCGTTTGCGGCCCGAACCTGGGTAAAAATCCCCTCGCGCTGATCTTTTAGACCTGCTGTTTGCGCAGCTCCACGCCCCGCCAACCGTAGAAGGGATTCCCCGGGATCCCATAGGTGTCGTTTCCCCAGACATCTTTGGCGCGCCAGGTAGGGGGCGCTGAAGCTGTGAAAATCTGGTCTAGAAGTTAGCACATCGACTTCTTCATCGCCATGGGCTCCCAAGAAGAAGGTGGCCCCAGCAGTCGGCTCGTCTGGAGCCGGTCCGTCTGTGCCAGTACGGGCAAGAGACAGGGCAGACGCTGGCGGTGGAGGAGGTCAGAGTCATCTCCACCACTCTGGTGCCATTGGCCAGGTGAGCGGTGTCGTTTGCAGCCGCAACAACCATCCGCATGGCGAAGAAAATCTAAGTCATGCAAAACCTTGAGCAATTTCCTTTTTATAAGGATATTTTCCTCGAAAGATCTCGCTCCTTGTATGGAGAACCTGCACACAAAGGAACCCTTCCGCTATTGGCAACACCCTTGTTCTGTTTCGAGTCCGCTCAACGGTTCAAGCGGCTGCGCCAAGAATGGCAAGGTGGCTTGCCCGGCAGCAAGCGCCCCCCGGCAGGCTGCTAAGGACTCGCTCCTCAATGCGCCACAGCACGGGTTTACGCGCTGGCAAACCTATCCAACTAAGCGTAGGGTGCGTACATACAAAGAAAGATCAAACAGGAAGATAGCACGCACTATTTCAGAATACTGCAAAGTTATATTACATCAGTGGTTGTCGCGGTTCTAACTTAAGATAAAATTGTCTTGGGCATGAACTCGCAGCGGCAATGAGAAACGGGGTGGCTAGTCCGGGCGCTGGCCTTCCAGCCTCTTGACTCCGTCGACGCAGCTGATGATGGGCTCAATACGCTCTTCGAGCGCCATGAGGTCTGCATCCTTCAGCAAGCTCTCAAGCACGTTGGCGAAGTCGACGCTGGGGTTCCAGAACACCACCTTGGTGAGCACCTTGGTCAGGGCGCCCCGGCAAAGCTTCCGAGCCTCATTGGCCAGATAAGTCGGTCGGTTGGATCGGATCCGCTCCAGGGCGTCGAGGATGCGCTCGAAGAACAAGGTCAGCCTGGCATTGGGGCTTATGTTCGCCTCCTGGGAGTACCTGACGTCCGGCATGCCCATGACGGCTAGCTGCATGGTGAGCTTCCTTGCAACGTCGATGAGGCGGCCGATCTAGAGATTCACGCTGTCCACATAGTCCTTGTGGGCAGCGGCGTCGTCCTTCTGCAACTACCTCTCGCTCTCAAGGGCCTTGTTCAGGGTCTCCTCACGGGCCCTGACCTCTGAAAGTGTCCCTCCCAAGCTGTCCAGTTTCAGCTTCAGATCATTGGTGAAGTCGTTGGCCTCGGAGAGGAGCTTGGTCTTGTCAGAGATGGTGACCTGCAAATCCGCCAGAGTGCGGTTAGCTGTGTCCGTGTCCTCCGTCAGCTTTGAGATCTCTTTCTTCAGTTCCTCCCACTCTAGGTCCATCTTATCCACCTTATCGGCGTGGTCCAGGGCCAGAGCATAGAGTGCATCCTTATGCTTCCGCTCCAGCTCTTGGGTCCGTTGCATGACGAGCTTCTCGATCTCCTCGTCCTTGCCGCGAAGCGTGGCGGCAAGCGCCTGCTCACGAGCAACGAGGTCCTCCTCTTGAGTGTCCAGCAGAGTTTGCTGCTGCCTCCGGTCAGTTTTGTCCTTGGCGGCATGTTCCTTCGCCGTCTCTTGGGCCTTCTCGATGTCGGCCTGCTTCGGGAGGAGCTCTCACTTGCGCTCATCCAGCTCACCCTGGGTGGTCCTCAGTTCCTCCCGGGCCTCGCCGAACCAGCCTTGCGTCTGAGCGACACGCTCCTGAACATCTGCTTCCTTCTTGTCCACAGCCGCCATCCCGGAGTTCACCTTATCTTGGCGGGCACGGTGGAGTGCCTGAAGCTTCTGGAAATTGGCGCTCATGTCCGGAGGAGCTGCTCCTCTTGGGAACCGCCGCCGCTGGCGCTCGGTTCGTCGACAACCTGGAGCCCTGCGGAGGCGAGCGCCTCATCGTCGGAAACCTCCCCTTCGGCTGGCACTCGGGTGCTTGCCGTCCTGGGAGGCGGACGAACAGATCATCGCCCAGCCTCAAGTACTTACCCGGGGCGGGGGCTGCGGGGGAGGAAGGCTAGTCATCGGCCACCCCCTCCCCGGCAGGCTCCTTGGCGGCCTCCTCGGCAGTAGCCTCGCCAGTCTCCCCGGCAGGCCCCTTGCCGGCCTCCCCGGTCTCCCCGGCAGGCCCTTTGGCGGCCTCCTCGGCGGCGGACTTGGCGGCTTCCCCAGCCGTGATCTTAGTGGCCTTAGCTTTGGAATCCTTGGTGACCTCCTCGATGACAGTGTCGATGTATTCCCGGTCCGTCGAGGGAGGGTCTGGAAACCAGAAAGGGGAATGCAGCAAGGCCAAAATCGAAATTCAGAACAAAAGGAAAAAGGAAACACTGCATGGCAGAGATGGCGGGGGGCGGAAGGCCGTCAGCTTACCTGTGCCGAGCTGAGGAGAAGTGGTTCCCTCCCCGCCAACGTTCATTACCGGAACGGAGCCACAAGTGCCCATGCTTGCCCCCTCTTCCTCCATGCGCGTGGGCTCGATGGTAGGTGCCCTTGCCGGAGACGCCCCTCTGGGTGGCGTGGACGATAGGGGCGGCGTGTCAGGGGCTGCCCTCAGCGGCTCCTCTTTTTGCCGCTCTCCTCCTAAAAATCCGGCAAGGTCAGCACCAAGGATACACGCCCCAACGCCCGCCGATGGGGAGTGAATAACGGACTCACGCTGGGGGCTAGAGCGGGTGCTATGCTGAGGGCTGGTGTTTGGGCTGGTCACCACCAACACCGGCGTGCGCGGAGCGCTAGCCGGGGGCTCGCCGCCCGTCGAAGCCTTGGCCCTCTTTGCCTTCCTCTAGGCCAGCGTCTCCGTGTCGCTGTGAAGATAAGATCAAGTCAGGGAAAGATGGCACAGGCGGAGGGTCAGGAAATGATGAGGGGCAAGGTGCTTACTCGTCCTCCTCCGCTGGCCTCCTCTTCTTCTTCGGGCTAAAGGACCCAAGATCGAAATCGGCCTCCGGGGTGCCATCCGAAGGAGGAGGAGAAGAGGATGTGGTCCTGCGCTGCTTGGACGAGGAAGAGGCGGCGGCCGCAGCCTTCTTCGCTGTCGCAGCCCTCGTCTGGCGCACGGGCTGTGCCTGGGCCTGTTGCCGCTGCGTGGTCCTGCCGGGCTGGACTGGCTCGCCGGAGCTCGCCCGCCGCAGGACGCGTTTCCTCCCCTGGGCCGAGGAGTCATCCACCTCGGTCTCCTCTTCGGCCGACTCCTCGACCGCTTCTTCAATGAGGGGGGCCCCAGCGCCGGCGCTGCTAGGCTCCCCGACAGACCCCGTCCACACGACGAACTCCTTCTCTTCCGCGGCCACGTCGGCCTCGTCCTCCACAGTGCCGAGGCTGCCGGCCTCCTCAGCAAATGTTGCCTCCTCCGCCCTGGCGGCAATGTACGCCAGCTCCTCCTCACTGGTGTCGCGAATGAGCCGTGGCTCGTCACAGACATATCTCTCTGACAAGTTGTCGAAGAATGTCTGCACCAGCTCTGCCTTTGGCTCAACCCAGGTCGGATCGAGGCCGTGCATGTTGAAAATCGGCATCATGGCGATGATGGGGGTCTGGCAAGAATTGTTTCCCAACGGGACCACCCCCGCTGGCAACCCGAGCAGAGACTTGCCGGTCTTCTCGGCCTTGCTGGTCCTCTCGACCCTGCCGACCTCGTCAACCTTGAGCTGAAAAAGCCTCTGGCAAAGATGAGCGTGCTACAGCATCGTGAAGTTGTGGTTCAGGCCAGGGCGGAGCCTCATGATATCGGCCGCGTTCCTGAAATCCCAGGTCGGCCTCCCCTTTTTGTGCAGAGGGGCAATCCGGTGGCGGATGAAGTCAGCCCCGATCATCTCGAGAGTGAGCCCGGCCGAGGTGAGGCGATGAATCTTGGTGGTGGCAACCGTGAGCTTTTCGTCGTCGGCGTCGAGATCGCCCCATTCCTTGCTGCGGACCGGTGGCTTCCGACGGACCCGGCAGAACTCCTACAGATCTTCCTCCACAATCCAGCACCACCGGCCCCGCCACTCGTCCCACCTCTCTTTGTGGGCACCCTCTGGGTACGTGCCCCTGCTCTGGGTCCTCGAGATGTAGGTAATGCAGCCAGAGATGGCACCCCCTAGCTAGATGCGAGGGGTGAAGTAATGGCGGAACAGCGCCATGCTGGGGAGCACTCCAACAAAGCCCTCACAAAGGTGGGCGAAGAAGGCCATGCACGCCATAGTGTTCGGCATGAAATCTAGAAGGTGGAAGCCGTAGGTGTGCATGATGTCGTTGAAGAAATCTGAGAAAGGGGGGCAGAGCCTGCAGTAGAAATAGTCGACGCAGGAGGCGGGGATGATGCACGTGGCGAGATGCCCCGACGTCTCCCTTCCCCACAGGGGCCTGTGTTGGCTTTCGGGGTCCAGAAAACCCTTGAGGTTCGAACACTGGGGTGCACACAAAGAGCTCTCTCTCCCTTGATCGCTCTCGCAACGATCGCAAGGCCTAGCTCGACGAACCCAAAGAACGAGAGACACAAGAGTTTATACTGGTTCGGGCCACCGATATAGTGTAATACCCTACTCCAGTGTGGTGTGGTGGATTGCCTCTTGGGCTGAGGATGAACAGTTACAATGGAAGAACAACCTCCTGAGGAGAGGTTCTCTTGTGCTTGGTGAACTTGTGTGGTTGAGGATGATCTGAATGATCTGTCCCTTGCTACGATGGTGGCTAGTCCTATTTATAGAGGCCCTGTTCCTCTCACCAAAATATTGAGCGGGAAGGGATCCATCAACGGCCAAATTTGAAGGAAGACAACTACTACAAGTTATCCTGACTAAAGGTGGTCTTCGCCTGCCAAAGGCTGTGGTGGTGACGCTGTCTTGGGCTCCACGGTGACCTCCGTCCTGTCGTCCTGCTGGTCTTGGTCTCGTTGCACCGATATGGAAACCCTTGCCTAATTCCTCGAGACTCCTCGCCTGCACTTGCCTCTTTAGCACCAAAGAGGAAACGAGGACACTACGCATGTTGGCGCCCGCCTGGCACCCGCCTGGTGCCCGCCTGGCTCCAGTCGTCATGGCTTGCATCACAGGAATCTCGTGAGGTGCTCCTTGCCTTGATCTCTCTGCCCCTCACGAGCCAGCCTAGTGAGGTCGTCCCCAAGGGGGTCTTGTGTCATCCGCCTCGTGAGGCTTGGTCCCTCGCGAGGGTCTTGAGTGTTTGCTGGTGAAGATGGCGGAGCCACACCGTGGGCCATAGGCAGGCATGTCCAGGGACCCCCATTCCCAGGACGCCGACAGTAGCCCTCGGGCCCAAGGCACTCTCAGACTTGGCTTCGAGGCGAAGCCAAAGGGCAAGTGCGGAGCATCGCGGGCCCCAACAGCCTGCGGCCTCGCTTGACGCGTGGCGATTGATTGGACATGGGCGTCTTCGCTTCCCCATGCTACCTCGGCAACTGCCCGACTTGACGAGTCCCTGCTGCATGCAGAGAAAAATCATCATTACCTGTGATCGTGGGGATAGCCTGTTGGCCTTCTCCCGCTATAAATGAGGAGGGGGCAGAGCCCCCGTCGCTCATCTCTTCCTGCTCTGCTTGCTTCTTCTTCCTCGCTTCATTGCTAGTAGCGACTCCCATGGAGCCTACGAAGAGATTCTCGGCCGCAGAGAAGGGGAAGGCCCGCCCGGAGGGGCCTGGCTCTCCGCCACCCAAGAGGGTGCGCGGCCGTCCCCGTAAGCACACCACGACCCCCGCCGTGGCCCCTCGCGGCCGCGACGGCGCCTCTTCGCGTGGTGGCAGTCTCCCAGGTCGTGGCAGCCCCGTCGATGAAGGGAGGCGCGCCATGGTCGCACAGCCTCCCCAGTCGTGCTTCCACTCGGCGGAGGTGCTGCCGGAGTTCGTCGTGTGGTCGGAGAACCCGGTAGGCTCCTGGCTTCAGCTCCCACGCTTCTTCGCCGGCGAGTTGTCGGCCACGGGTCCAGGCGGGTTCTGGGTGCAGGCGGACGGCTGCTGCAGCAAGGCTTCATGGGTAGCGCGAGGTCTCTGCGGCGGGCAACATAGCCTTGGCTCGCGGCTGGCAGACGTTTGCCCGCGCGCGCGGCCTGGGTAGGCGGTGCACCCTCCACTTCAAGTATGATGGCAACACGAACCTCTACGTGAGGGTGTCCGGAGAAAACGGCCGCCGCGTCGGGTGCTGCCCCGAGGACAATGACTGCGGCCAGGTGCTTGGCCTTGGCGATGGTCGAGACGAGGGTGGGGTGGTCTTGCCTTTGGCGCTGGCCGCTGCTCGCCCAGCTACGGCGATTCTCCTTCCGGCGACAGCTCCAGCAGCGGTGGCTACGACCAGCCGCAACACCGCCGCGCCCACTTCAAGGGTGGCAGCGGGTCGTCTTGTTGTCGTGCCCCAGTGAAGCGCGAGGAGGGGTCCGACTGAGCTCAGGAGAGCGCCATGGGTCCATCCTCGCAAGCTACTACAAGGGCACGCGCCACTTTTGTTTCGTTCTTTCTTTTCTTCCTGCATTAAGAGAGAGACAAGTATGGGGGCCCGTAGGGGCGTGCAATGAACCATGGTTTCCAAGTTGCTATGCTCTGTTTATTGTTCCTGTGTCGCATTGCAGCATCAACGTTTTATGTAGGCGCGTACAGATAACTTAGCTTGACACGCTCAAAGTAGTTTTCGCCTCGTGAGGCGCGCATTTCCCAGTAGCTGGCGAGGCCTCCTTGGCCTGGGAGGCGTCTAGGAACTACAAAAATTCATTAGGAAACTCTTATTCTTCCAAGCACTGGTCGCAGGTGCCACTGGCCACGATCCAGCGCTTCGCATCGCGATGCCCGAGGGGCACGAATTGAGAGAAGTGTGCCAGCTTACGAGCTCGAACGAGGGTGCCTCACGAAAAACAGGAAAAACGCTCACGAGGGCACCTATCCAGCCCCCTCGTGAGGCATGCGAGAGAGAGAGTACAGGTCGAAACAAGGAACCGAAGGCAGAAACGGAGGCAAAAGGCGATGGAACCAAGCCGGCAAGGAACAATAGAAAGCAAATTTTCATTAAAGAGGGGCAAGCCAACTACGGAAAGCAAATGAAAAGCCGCGTCCGGCACCTAGTCTAGTCTTCTTGTCTTCTCACCAGCGCAGAGCTAAGTGCTGCCACTAGGACGTGGGAGGGAGCCCCCGAGGCCCGAGGGCGGCATTCCTGAGACTCCGGGGCGTGTACAGCCCCACTCATTATTACGTGAGAGTGTCATGAGCGGAGACCTTAACAGGCATTGGGCCTTGCTTCACAGGCGCCGGGCCTTTCTTCATGGGTAGAACTTCCGGAGGTGCAGGATATTCCTGGCGTTCTGGATAGGGACCCCGTCCTGCGTCTCCAGGCGCACAGCGCCAGGCCTGGAGACGTGGGCGACCCTAAATGGGCCCTCCCACATGGGCGAGAGCTTGTGCAGCCCTTACCTGGAGAGCACCGCCTTAGGACGAGGTCACACACCTCGAGCGTCCTGGACCGGACGCTGCGACAGTGATACCGCCGTAGCGCCTGCTGGTATATTGCCGCCCGGGGCGTGGCTTCATGGAGGCGTTCCTCCCCCAGCACGAGGTCCATCCCCCGCATGGCATCCTGTTGCGCCTCATCAAACGCTAGGACCCGTGCGGAGCGATGCTTGAACTCGTGAGGGAGAACTGCTTCTGCTCCGTAGACGAGGAAGAATGGGGTCTCGCCTGTTGGCTTGGTGGCGGTGGTGCGGATGGACCACAGCACAGACTGGAGCTCATCGTGCTAGCCCCTGCCACTGGCCTCGAGCTTATTCTTGAAGGTCCTGGTCTTGAGGCCTCTCAGGACCTCCGCATTGGCGCGTTCGGCCTGACCGCTCCTGGGGTGTGCCACCGAAGCGTAGCAGATCTGCGTTCCAAGATTAGCACAATATGTCTCGAAGAGATTGCTAGTGAACTGCGAGCTGTTAACGGTGATGATGCGGTTGGGGACCCCAAACCGGCTCACAAGACCCTTGATGAACTTGACCGCGGATCCGGCCGGGATGGTGCGGATGGCTTCTACCTCCGCCCACTTGGTGAACTTGTCGATGGCGACGTAGAGGTAGCGGTAGCCCCCAGGAGTTCGAGGGAACGGGCCCAAGATATCCAACCCCCAGACTGCGAATGGCCACGAGAGTGGGATGGTCTGGAGGCCCTGAGCTGGCTGATGGATCTGCTTGGCGTGGAATTGACAGGCCTCGCAGGACTTCCAGCTCAGTCGCATCGTTGCGTGCTGTACCCGTTGCGGAACGCCTTGCAGACGAGGGTTCGTGACGACGAGTGGTGCCCGTAGTCCCTGCCATGTATGCCAGCTAGCAGCTCTTTCCCCTGTTCCCTGGAGATACAACACAGGGAAACATCATTCGGCCGCTTCCTGTATAACTCACTGTCCTGGATGCAGTATGCCGTGGCCTGCCGGGCAACGCGCTCCGCGTCCTCCTCCTTCTCCGGCAGCGCCCCTTGCGTCAGGTATTCCTTAAACTCCTTGGTCCGGCACCCCTCCAGAGGCTCGAGCGCCAAGAGTGGGCGCGCTCCCGAGGTCAGGCCGGGGCTCCCGAGGTAGGTGGTTGTCGGTGTGGAACGACACCTATGGGATCACAAGAATCCCTACTACGGTTGCCGGGGTGCAGGGTTGCAAGAAGAGCAGGATCAGTAGACAGCACATGGATCATTTACCCAGGTTCGGGCCGCGAGGATGCGTAAAACCCTAGTCTTGCTTTGGTGGGTGTATTTCAGAGAGTTCTTGAGCTCTCGAACTAGCTGTGGTGAGTGTGTGGTTCAAAAAAGCCGAATCCGTCTCCAGTATGCCATGGGCCTCCTTTTATAGTCGAAAGGGGCTGCCACAGTGGCACACAGGAGGTCGAAAGGCGTACAGTGCCCTGAGCTTATCGCTCGTATTACAGGACAAGGCGCATTCAATGCGTACCTTAGGTGTCCACTTGCTTTATTGGGGACGAGGGCGAGGCCCGTCCCGTCCGTCGCCGCTCCTCCTCGCTTTGACACGCGCCCTGGCCAGTGAGGCGTGTGGTGCCATGTAGGCAGGCAGCCAGGTGAGGTGGCGCGGTGGTGGAGCCTTCACGAAGATCTGCATGTCGCCACGCAGGCGTTCGATGAGTTGGCCTGGGGGCTGCATGTTGCCACGCAGGTGCCCGCCCAGCTGGTTGGGCTGGCAGCTGCATGCGAACGGCAGTGGAAGCTTGGTTGGCGCGGGCCTGGCGGTGGCCCTGCTGGCATCCTTGGTGAGGGCCTTGCCGAGCGCCCCGGCAAGGGTCTTGCCGTGGCATGCTGTCGTCCCCGGCAAGGGCCTTGCCGGGGGTCTGGTGGCCTTCCTCGGCAAGGATCTTGCCGAGGATCGTCGTCTTCTAATCCTCATCTGATCTTGAATTTGTCTTCACAAAGATCTGCATGCCACCACAGAGGTGCCTTCCCGAGCCCTGGCCCACGTGGATGATGGCGTTGGGGACTGTGGGCTCAAGGGTGGCTCGCTCTGTTGGTGTGGGGCGAGCTGCCCCGGCAAGGGTCTTGCCGGGGCTGCTGAGGCTACCCCCGGCAAGGGTCTTGCCAGGGGAACCTACTTCGTCCCTCTGCCCTTTGTGGTCTTGGCCTTCGCGTTGCTCTGATTGTCTTGGGGTTCGGTCTTACCTTGGCTCACCTCCCCTGTTCTGCTTAGCGTGACCGTAGGTGCGGCTCCGACTGCCCGTGCACAGGTATAGGGGTACAAAGACGCACCCCTCTTTTTGTACACCGACAGGAGCCCCAGGGCCTGGGCCACACATAAGCGCGACACGTTGTTGGGCTAGGCCCAAAAATGGTGTGCGGGCAGGGGGGCGGTTTTTACCGCGGTAACACTCTTCGCGCGCTGCGCTTCCCACGACCCGCGCGCGCGGCGCGGCGTGGAGGGGTGTGCGTGACGTGGGAGGCATGCGTGGGGCGGTTCCTGCACGCATGCGTCTAATCGCAGTAAATGGGCAGCGCGACCCGCGGCTTCCCCATAAAAAGGGATAACCGCGGGCGCACTGTTCCTTTTACCCTTCGCGCAACCCCAATCGCAGAAACCTTCGTCTGCCTTCCTCTTCTTCTCCAAGCTTCGTCCCCACTCGCCGTCGTTGCGCTTCCGCTGCCCTCTGTCCTGCCCTCCTCCCCCAGTCGCCATGGCGCCAAAATCCACCAAGGGCAAGGGAGTGGCCAAGGACGCCGAAGCCGCGGAGCTGCCGGAGAGTGCGCTGGCGGTGCAGCGGACGCAGTCCGCCTTCTTCCCCTTGACGGTTGACGTGTTCGAGCTTCGGGACTCCTTCAGGCCCCTGTGGGGAGTGAAGACGGGGGGGGGGAATTCGGGGCATCCAGCCACGCGTGTCATCCCCGCCGACTGCGCCGAGGCTGCCCCAAATCGGTACCCCTTCTTCGTCGATTATTTTTCCTGCGGGCTCTGTCCTCCCTTCTCCGATTTCTTCAGCGACGTCATGCATACCTTTGGCTTCCGCCTCCTGGATTTTACTCCGAATGCGGTGGCGTGCATGGCTCTTTTCGCGCATCTCTGCGAGGGCTTCACCGGGGTGCACCCCAACACGGCGCTTTTCCGCCATTACTTCTCCCCTCGGATCCAACAAGGGGGCGCCATCTCCGGTTGCATCGCCTGGGTCTCAAGATCCAAGGGAGCGTACCCGGAGGGCGCCATGAAGGAGAGGTGGGAAGAATGGCGGGGCCAGTGGTGCTGGATCGAGGAGGAGGACCCGCCGGCGTTCTGCGAAGTTCGCCGGGCGCCGCCGGTTCGCAGAAGCGATTGGAGCGACGTCGATGCTGACGACGAGAAGCTCACGGTCGCCACCACCAGGATCCTCTGGCTCACCGAGGCTGGCCTCACCCTTGAGATGATCGGGGCGGACTTCATCCATCGCCGGATCGCTCCACTGCATAACAAGGGGAGGCCAGCCTGGCTCTTCACGAGCCCCGCCGACATCATGCGGCTTCGTCCCCGCCTCGACCACAACTTCACAGTGATGGGGCACGCCCATTTCTGTTAGCGGCTCTTCCAGCTTGACGTGGGGCGCGACGGCAAGGTCGCGAGGGCCGCCGCGAAGGCTGGCAAGGTCCTCAAGGGGCCTCTGTTCAAGCTGCCGACGGGGGTGGTCCCGTTGTGCAATAACTCGCGCCGGTCCAAGATCATTGCCATGATGCCGGACTGCAACGTGCATGGCCCCGACCTGAGCTGGAAGGAGCCAGAGGACGCCGAGGTGCAGCAGTTCTTTGACACCCTGCACGAGGGGTATGTCAACGCCGACGCCGAGCGGCTGCTTGTCCAGGACACCACCCAGGCGGAGCTGGACTACATCGCCACCAGGGCGAGGGAGGCACAGCTTGCCAGGGAGGCCGGCATCGCCGGAGGTGTGGAGGACAAGGCCGCGACGGCTGCGGAGGAGGAGGAGCTCGCCCGGCGGGCGGCGGCCGCCAGGGGAACCAGCAGCGCCGGCACCGAGGCTCCTCTAGTTGAAGATGTGACCGGCGAGTCGTCGGAGGAGGAGGCCGCAGACCCGATGCTGCCTACGGGGAGGGGGCGAGTCCTGCGGCAGGCCAGTTCTAGCGAGCCGGTCCGGCATGGCAGGGCTGCGCGGCCACATTTGACCTTGGAGGGGCCCAGACGTCACACGAGGGCCGCGGCGGCAAAGAAGCCGGCGAAGGCCGCAGTGAAGAAGAAGACAGCCGCCCCTCCTTCGTCCACGCGTGTCCGATGCCACCTCCTTCTCCTCCTTTGCCGAATGTTGATACCGAGGTTACTTTTGATTATGGATCCCTCAACCCGAGGAGGAAGAGGAAGACAACAGAGGAGGAGGCAGACGACGAGTAAGTATCTGGTTCCTTTTCGTTATCTCTGCCTCCTCAATCTGCGTTGCTTGTCTTGACTTGTTTTCATCTTTGCAGGGACGGGGAGACGCTGGCCCAGAGAGCGAAGAGGGCCAAGGTCTCGGCGGGTGGCCAGCCCCTGGCTGGTACTTCGAGGGCGCCGTTGGTGGTGTTGAGCAGCCCAGACAGCAGCCCCCGGCCTAGCCCCCGGCGTAAGCTCTTCACTCTTTCCCCGTCGACACGTGTCAGGGGCACGACATTTTGGTGCTGACCTTGCCAGATATTCACGAGGAGAGCAGTAGCAGGAGGAGCCGCAGAGGGCTACTCCCAACACGCCGCCCCCATCGACCACGCTGCCCCGAGGCGCATCCCTGGCAAGGGCGCCAAACACCGAGCCCACGCACATGGAGGAGGAGGAGGAGAACTTGGGCGCCGGCGGCTTTGCCTCGATGCCAAATGTTGGCGGGGAGGGGACTTCCGTTTCCCAGCCGGGTACTGGCACAGGTAAGTCGTTCGCTGTTCGTCCCTGCTTCTTTTTCCTTCCGGTTCTTGGTCCTGGCCTTGCCTCACCCCCTTCTTCGGTGCCCAGATTCATCCTCGGTGAACCCAGAGGACATGGACGCCGTCATCAAGGGCGTCGCCAAGGCCGCCGAGGCGGACGCCGAGAAGATCGCCGCCGAAGAGGCCGCCAAGGGCGCTGCCGAGGACGCCACCGAGGGGCCTACCGGGGAGGCCGGCAAGGCTGCCGCTGAGGAGGCCGGCAAGGGGCCTGCCGGAGAGTTCGGCGGGGCCGCTGCCGAGGAGGAGGAGGAGGTGGCTGCTAACCAGTCTTCCTCTTCTGCTGCTTCCGGCTCTGGCAAGTACTTGAGGGTGAGCGACGACTTGTTCATCCACCTTCCAGGCGCGTCGAGCACCAGGACACCCGTTGAGGGAGAGGTGTTCGACGACGAAGTGCTTGCTGCTGCCGAGCTTGAAGTCATCGACGAGTCGATCATTGGCGGCGATGGTTCGCAGGAAGAGCGACTCCTCCACGCCATGGGCGCCAGCTTCCGGAAGCTCCAGGCGCTCCACCACGCCCGCCTGGACAAGGTCAAGTCCAGGACGGTGGTGGTGGAGAAGGCGCAGGCGGACCTCCAGGAGCGCGTTGCCGAGACGCAGGACTGGTTCCGCGAGGCCCACAAGGAGCTCAAGGCTGCCCAGGGCGAGCTGGCCAAGGGTGACGTGGAGCTCACCATGAAGCTCGCCGACGTCGAGAAAGCTCAAGAGACGGAGAGGAACTTGGCCGCGGCCGCCGAAGCCGCCCGGACCCAGCACGAGGCCACGCTGAACTCCCATGAGGAGGACCTCGCTGCTCGAGAGGCGAAGCTTGCCGCCATGCTTCGCGGCAAGGATGCAGAGGTGGAGAAGCTCGTCTTGCAGCGGGCCAGTGAGCTGGAGCAGAGGCACGAAGAGGCACTCAATGCCCAGGCCCAGGTTCACGCCGGCAAGGTGGAGGAGCTGGAGGCGGAGCGCGACAGGCTGAAGGAGCAGGCCTTGAAGCTGTCCCAGGAGAGGGACACGCTTAACAGTGCCCTGACAGAGGCGCAGGGCGCGGTCGTCAGCAAGGCTAGGGACCTCTCCGAGGCCAACAACTCCATCAAAGACCTCCAGCTGAAGCTGGAGAATCTCGAGAAGTTGCTGTCGAAGGCCAAAACCCGAGAGGGGATCCTCGCCAAGGAGCTAGAGGCCGAGAAGCAGTTGCGGATGAACGAGGGCCTCAACTTCGCGGATCACGTGGCGGGCGAGAACCGTTGGCTCGATCGCCTCGCCACCGTCGCCAACCAAGCCGCCGCGCAGCTGGCCATCGTTCGGATGCTGGACGTGAGGTATGTCCCGGACCGGAGCATGAGCGCCAATTGCAACCTGACCATGTTCTTTGAGAAGGTCGTTGGCGCTCTGGAGCGGCTCCACGCCAACCGGGCGGCCTCACTGGCCGACGAGTCCCGGAGGCTTTGCTAGGGTGCCATGACCAAGGTTCTCACCAAGGTGGCGCACTGTTACCCCGACCTCGACTTCGACGCCGCGCTGGAGAGCTTGCCGGAGGGTACTGACCTCGCGCCGCTCAGGGAGCGCATCAAGCCCATCATCAGCCGGGTCGGCGAAATCCAGAGGGTGGAGGGCCAGCGCCGGGATTAGGCATCCCGTTCTTTATCGCCGCTGCAGGTTCACAACCAAGACAATCGATATCTCTAGTTAGAATCGCAGCAACAATTTGATGTAATATAACTCTGCAGCACTTTCAGTATCATGCATGTTATTTTCCTATTCGATTTTCCTTTGTATGTCCACCCTACGTTACTGGGTAGGCTTGCCGGCGCGTAACCCCAAGGCGGCGTCTTGGGGACGGATCCCCATTGGCCTGCCGGGTGTGCTTGCTGCCGAGCGAACCACCTTGCCGCCCTTAGCGCGGCCACCCGAACTGTCGAGCTTGACTCGAGTCAGAGTCGGGAGCGTTGCCAAGTGCGGAAGGCTACCCCGCCAATCTCGACGTGGCCGCTTTGAGCTGTTGAGCGGACTCGAAACAGAACAAGGGCGTTGCTAATCGCGGTAGGGCCCCTTTGCGTGCAGGTTTCACATACATAGGCGAGATCTCCGAGGATGACAACCTTATGTATAGGAGGAAATAACTCAAAGCTCTGAATGACCTAGCTTTTCTGTTGCCGAGCCGGGTAGTTCCTCCGGCCGTCTTCTTCTCAGGAGCCATGGCGACGAAGAACTGCTAGGCTAACTACTGGACCAGATTCTCACAATTGCGCCCCCTACCTGGCGTGCCAAAGATGTCGGTGTGGAACGACACCTATGGGATCACAAGAATCCCTACTACGGTTGCCGGGGCGCAGGGTTGCAAGAAGAGCAGGATCAGTAGACAGCACAAGGATCGTTTAGCCAGGTTTGGGCCGCAAGGATGCGTAAAACCCTAGTCCTGCTTTGGTGGGTGTATTTCAGAGAGTTCCTGAGCTCTCGAAGTAGCTGTGGTGAGTGTGTGGTTCGAAAAAGCCGAATCCCTCTCCAGTATCCCATGGGCCTCCTTTTATAGTCGAAAGGGGCTGCCACAGTGGCACACAGGAGGTGGAAAGGCGTACAGTGCCCTGAGCTTATCGCTCGTATTACAGGACAAGGCGCATTCAATGCGTAGCTTAGGTGTCCCCTTGCTTTATTGGGGACGGGGGCAAGGCCCGTCCCGTCCGTCGCCGCTCCTCCTTGCTTTGACACGCGCCCTGGCCAGTGAGGCGCGTGGTGCCATGTAGGCAGGCAGGCAGCTGAGGTGGCGCGGTGGTGGAGCCTTCACGAAGATCTGCATGCCGCCATGCAGGCGCTCGATGAGTTGGCCTGGGGGATGCATGTTGCCACGCAGGTGCCCGCCCAGCTGGTTGGGCTGGCAGCTGCATGCGAATGGCAGTGGAAGCTTGGTTGGCGTGGGCCTGGCGGTGGCCCTGCTGGCGTCCTTGGTGAGGGCCTTGCCGGGCGCCCCGGCATGGGTCTTGCCGTGGCGTGCTATCGTCCTCGGCAAGGGCCTTGCCGGGGGTCTGTTAGCCTTCCTCGGCAAGGATCTTGCCGAGGATCGTCGTCTTCTAATCCTCATCTGATCTTGAATATGTCTTCACAAAGATCTGCATGCCACCACAAAGCTGCCTTCCCGAGCCCTGGCCCCACGTGGATGATGGCATTGGGGACTGTGGGCTCAAGGGTGGCTCGCTCTGTTGGTGTGGGGCGAGCTGCCCCGACAAGGGTCTTGCCGGGGCTGCTGAGGCTGCCCCCGACAAGGGTCTTGCCGGGGGAACCTGCTTCGTCCCTCTGCCCTTTCTGGTCTTGGCCTTGGCGTTGCTCTGATTGTCTTGGGCTTCGGTCTTACCTTGGCTCACCTCCCCTGTTCTGCTTAGCGTGACCGTAGGCGCGGCTCCGACTGCCCGTGCACAGGCATAGGGGTACAAAGATGCACCCCTCTTTTTGTAGAAAGTGGTTGGGGGAGCTCCTCCCGAGGCAGCACCGGCCATGAAAGTGTTGGGGTTGCCGATGGCTTGAAGAGCCGCTCCTCGAAGTCGCTAGGCTCTTGGGGTAGCCGCTTGGATGCTCTCTTGGCGATGTCGTCGGCCTCCTTGTTGGTGCCGCGGGGCACGTGCTGCAATTCCAGGCCCAAGAATTGCTTTTCCGTTTTGTGTACCTCCATGAGGTATGCCTCCATGTGCTTGTCCCTCGGCTCGTATACCTTGTTGGAGAAGTTGACAAGAAGCTGCGAGTCGCCCTTGATGGTGAGGCGCTTCACCTCCAGGGCCACCGCAGCCTTAAGGCCAGCTATGAGGCCTTCGTACTCCACTATGTTGTTGGAGACCTTCTCACCCTGCTGGAAGCAGAGCTGCATGGCGTAGTAGAGCT
The DNA here is from genome assembly GCF_002575655.3 of Aegilops tauschii subsp. strangulata. Lineage (NCBI taxonomy): Eukaryota > Viridiplantae > Streptophyta > Magnoliopsida > Poales > Poaceae > Aegilops > Aegilops tauschii. Next base: position 143,811,602 of record NC_053037.3, read on the forward strand.
TGTCCTCAGTGGGCAAGATGAGCACTGCTCCAGCCCCTGCGCCCTGCGCGCAAATGCGCCATCGAAATACATCACCTAGCCGTCCGGCGCTTCACTTCCTGGCGAGAGGGACCGATCCTTGCCTGCTTCAAGCTTCGGGGCGTCCGTCCATTCTGCCATGAAGTCGGCGAGCGCGGCTCCCTTGATGACCCTGGTTGTGCTGAACTCCAGCTGGAACGCCTGCAGCTCGATATTCCACTCGCCGACTCTTCCAGCAGTGTTAGGGCTCCTGAGTACCCTCTCCAGTGGGTAGGCCGAGATGACCTTGATTGGGTGACCTTGAAAGTAGTGCTGTAGCTTACGCGAGGCCACCAAGAGCCCGAGCAAGAGCTTCTGAGGCATGGGGTACCGTGCCCTTGCATCCCGTAGTACCATGCTGATGAAATACACTGGGGTGCTCGACGAGGGCGGGTGCATCAACGGGACCCATGTCCGTCAGAGGTTGGGGCGCCTCCTAGGGCGATGGGACCTCCGGAGCCTGGTCGCCCGTTGGGGCCTCGGTGGGCCTAAGGTCGCGATCCTGCTGAGTTGGGTCATCCGTTGGCGTTGTTGTAGCCCCCGCGGTGTCCTTCGGGTCTTGCACCGCCCCGGCTGGGGGCGCGGTTCAGCGCGACGTGTCCTTGGTCTGGTGCTCTTCCCGAACCGCCACCAGAGCTGCACTGGCTGAGTAAGGAGTGGCGGCGAGGTAAAGCACCAGGGGCTCGAGAGGGCGAGGTGCCACCATCACTGGAGGGCTAGTCAGATATCTCTTGAGATCGTGAAATGCTTGGTCAGCCTCCGGGGTCCTCTGGAACGGACCCTTCTTCTTCATCAGCTTGAAGAATGGCAGGGCGCGCTCTCCCAGCTTGGAGATGAAGCGCCCCAACAAAGTCACGCAGCCGGCAAGCTTCTGCATCTCCTTGAGGGTTTGTGGTGGGCTCATGTCTTCTATCGCCTTGACCTTCTCCGGGTTGGCCTCGATTCCCCTGTGGGACGCGAGGAAACCCAGCAGCTTGCCCGAAGGGACTCCGAACACGCATTTCTCCGGGTTGAGCCATAGGTCCACCTGGCGCAGGCTCGCGAAGGTCTCCTCCAGGTCCTGAATTAAAGTCCTCGCCTCCCGAGACTTTACCATGATGTCGTCGACGTAGGCTTCAGCGTTCCTCCCGAGCTGCTGGCCCAAGGTGATGTGCAACAGCCATTGGAAGGTCGTGCCCGCGTTGCGCGGCCCGAATGGCATGCAAGTGTAGCAGTACAACCCACACGGGGTCAGGAAGGCCATCTTCTCCACATCCTCTAGGGCCATCTTGATCTGGTGATAGTCTGAAAATGCATCCAGGAAGCACAGTAGGTCACACTCGGCGGTGAAGTCAACGATCTGGTCGATGCATGGAAGCAGGAACGGGTCTTGGGGACAGGCTTTGTTGAGGTTGGTGAAGTCGACACACATGCGCTCCTTCCCGCCTTTCTTTGGCACAATGACGGGGTTCGCCAGCCACTTGGGGTACCGGACCTCGCGAATGACACCTGCCGCCTTCAGCTTGCGGGTTTCCTGGACGATAAAGGACTGCTTCTCTGTGGACTGTCGCCGCGCCTTCTGCTTCACAGGGCGCACATTGGGGCACACCCTCAACTGATGCTCGATCACCCCTCTTGGGACCCCTACCAGTTGTTTGGGCTCCCAGGCGAATACTTCCTTGTTTGCGCGCAAGAACATCACCAATGCCTCCTCTTGATCTGGGTCGAGGTTGGCACCTATGGTGAAGGTGGCTCCAGAGGACCCATCTTCCTGGACCGGCACCTGCTTGGTTTCTGCCTGATCTTGAGTGAACAACTGTTTCTTCTTGGCCGGCGCGGCCCCCTTAACTCCAGAGGTGGCCTCGTCAGCCGGTCGCGCCGTCGCGGCGGTCTTGAGGGCGAGCTTGAGCACCACCAGAGCCTCCTTGGTATCTCCAACTACGGTGAGGACATCCCTGCTCCCTAGCATCTTCATGAGGTTGCAGGCCGGATAGGTTGCCGCCATGAACTGAGCTAGAGCCGGGTACCCGAGGATGGTGTTGTACGGGAGGCCAATCCGGGCGATGTCGAAGTCGATCAGCTCAGTGTGGTAGTTGTCGCGAGTGCCGCATGTTATAGGAAGACGGATCTGCCCCAGGGGACTGGAGGAGCCACCGCCGACCCCGGAGAAGGGCTTGCTGGGGCGGAGCCGCTCGAGCAGTACGTGAAGGAGGCTAAAAGCCTCAACAGAGAGCACGTTGAGGCCGGCGCCGCCGCCGATGAGGGTCTTGGAGACGGCCACGCTGCAGATGGTGGGCGCACAAAGCATTGGGAGCACGCCCGAGCCGACGGTGATGACGGGGTGATCTCCCGAGTCGAAGGTCAGGTCGGCCTTGGGCGCTGCCCAACCTGGAGGAGCCCCCTGCCGCGCGGAGGCGGCGCCGATCTGGCGAAAGAACGGCTTGGCGTGACGGTCCGAGGGCGGCGCTTGTGAGCCGCCAAGGAGGGCCGCGACAGCGTGTGGCGCCGGTGCCGCGAAGCGTGTAGCGAAGAGGCTGCGCAGCTCCTCCCAAGATGTCACCGTGGATCCTGGGAGGTTGAGCAGCCAGGCGCGCGGTGCACCAGTGAGGGCCATGGGAAGCCAGTTGGCCATGACCTTGTCATCGCCCCCAGCCTTCAAGATGACCCCTTCATACGCCAACAGGAAAGCCGACGGGTCCGTCGCGCCATCGTAGCGCGACGGCATCTGTGGCTTGAACTTGGGTGGCCACTGCACCCGCAGCAAGGCAGGGGCCAAGGCTCGGAGCCCCCCAGCCCCACCGCGGGCGTCTGTCGTCGCAGCCGGAAGGGCAGCGCCGGCCATGGGGGTGAAGCGCGGTTGTGGCGAAGCGTAGATTGACGGAAGGAAAGCTTCGGCGCACCCCTACCTGGCGCGCCAAATGTTGGATTTCGGGTTCCGGTAAACCCTTGAGGTTCGAACACTGGGGTGCGCACGAAGATCTCTATCTCTCCCTTGATCACTCTCGCAACGATCGCAAGGCTTAGCTCGACGAACCCAAAGAACGAGAGACACAAGAGTTTATACTGGTTCGGGCCACCGATGTGGTGTAATACCCTACTCCAGTGTGGTGGTGGATTGCCTCTTGGGCTGAGGATGAACAGTTACAATGGAAGAACAACCTCCTGAGGAGAGGTGCTCTTGTGCTTGGTGAACTTGTGTGGTTGAGGATGATCTGAATGATCCGTCCCTTGCTACGATGGTGGCTAGTCCTATTTATAGAGGCCCTGGTCCTCTCCCCAAAATATTGAGCGGGAAGGGATCCAACAACGGCCAAATTCGAAGGGAGACAACTAGTACAAGTTATCCTGACTAAAGGTGGTCTTCGCCTGCCAAAGGCTCTGGTGGTGACGCCGTCTTCGGCTCCATGGTGACCTCCGTCCTGTCGTCCTGCTGGTCTGCGTCTCGTTGCACCGATATGGAAACCCTTGCCTGATGCCTCGGGACTCCACACCTGCACTTGCCTCTTTAGCACCAAAGAGGAAACGAGGACACTGTAGGCTGGGATGAACAAGTACAAGGGAAGAACTACCTCCTGAGGAGAGGTGTTCTTGACCTCAGTGAGCTTGTGCATGTGTGGATGGAATGGATCTGATCCAAGATCCGTTGCCTTCTACGGTGGTGCTAGTCCTATTTATAGAGGCCCGGGTCTCTTCCCGAATATTAGGTGGGAAGGGATCCCACAACGGCCAATTTGAAGGGGGGCAGCTAGTACAAGCTATCCTGACAAAAGGTGGTCTTCGCCTGCCAAAGGCTCTGGCGGTGACACTATTGTGGGCTCCGCGATGACCTCCATCCTGCCGTCCTGCTGGTCTTGGTCTCGTTGCACCGATATGGAAACCTTTTCCTGATGCCTCGGGACTCCTAGCCTGCGCCTGCTTCTTTAGCACCAAAGAGGAAACTAGTTCTCTGCGCCCGCCTGGCCTTGGTCGTCATGGCTCACGTCACGGGAACCTCACGAGGTGCCCCTCGCCTTGATCTCTCCGCTCCTCGCGAGCCAGCCTAGTGAGGCTGCCCCTGAGGAGGTCTTGTGTCGCCCGCCTCACGAGGCTTGGCCCCTCGCGAGGGTCTTGAGTGTTTGCTGGTGAAGATGGGTCGTACCAGGCCGTTAGTGGAGCCACGCCGTGGGCCGCAGGCAGGCAAGTCTGGGGACCCCCATTCCCAGAACGCCGACAACCGCACCAGCTCAGCAACCAGCCAGCCAGCATGGCGCTGCATGCCTCATCAGCTTGGACGCGCGTCGAAGCAAGGCGAGGCGGCGATGGACGGGACGAGCTTCATTGCCGTCCCCGATAAAGCAAGAGGGCACGTCAGCAGCGCATTAAATGCGTTTGTCCTACGGTGCCAGGTGATAAACTTGTACATTGTAGATACTTTCCACCTCATGTGTGCCACTGTGGTGACCCCTTTGACATATAAAAGGAGGCCCGAGGCGTACTATGGAAGGATTCGGACTTTTTTGGACTGGGCATGCACCGCAGCTAGTTCAAGAGCTCAAGAACACTAAATATACACAGACAAGCAGGACTAGGGTTTTACGCATCATTTGTGGCCCGAACCTGGGTAAAAATCCCCTCACGCTGATCTTTTAGACCTGCTCTTTGCGCATCTCCACGCACAACCAACCGTAGAAGGGATTCCCCGGGATCCCATAGGTGTCGTTTCCCTCGACAACTACTATTACTCCACACATCGACCGCTATCCAACATGCATCTAGTGTATTAAGTTCATGGAGAAATGGAGTAATGCAATAAGAATGATGACATGATGTAGACAAGATCTATCTATGTAGATATAGACCCCATCGTTTTATCCTTAGTAGCAATGATACATACGTGTCGGTTCCCCTTCTGTCACTGGAATCGAGCACCGTAAGATTCAACCCACTACAAAGCACCTCTTCCCATTGCAAGATAAATAGATCAAGTTGGCCAAACAAAACCCAAATATCGGAGAATAAATACGAGGCTATAAGCAATCATGCATAAAAGAGATCAAACAAACTCAAATACTTTCATGGATATAAAAAGATAGATCTGATCATAAACTCAAAGTTCATCCGATCCCAACAAACACATCGCAAAAAGAGTTACATCATATGGATCTCCAAGAGACCATTGTATTGAGAATTCAGCGAGAGAGGGGAAGCCATCTAGCTAGTAACTACGGACCCGAAGGTATACAAAGAACTACTCACGCATCATCGAAGAGGCACCAATGGAGGTGGTGAACCGCATCCGAGATGGTGTCTAGATTGGATCTGGTGGTGTTGGACTCTGCGACGGCTGGAATTGAATTTTGTTGACTCCCCTAGGGTTTCTGGAATATTGGGGTATTTATAGAGCAAAGAGACGGTACAGGGGGCACCCGAGGTGGGCACAACCCACCAGGGCGCACCTGGGCCTCCTGGCACGCCCTGGTGGGTTGTGCTCTCCTCGGAGCACCCCCCCAGGTGCAGCCTTGGCCCATTAGGTGTCTTCTGGTCCATAAAAAATCTCCATGAAGTTTTGTTGCATTTGGACTCCGTTTGATATTGATTTCCTGCGATGTAAAAATCATGCAGAAAACAGCAACTTTCACTTGGCACTATGTTAATAGGTTAGTACCAAAAAATGATATAAAATGACTATAAAATTATTATAAAACATCCAAGATTGATAATGTAACAGCATGGAACAATAAAAAATAATAGATATGTTGGAGACGTATCAGTATGATAGCACTATTTGCTATCTTATCAGTGCATAATGATTGATTTGCCACTGTGGTGACCCCTTAGCCTATAAAATGAGGCCCATGGCAACCTTAGAAAGGGTTGGACCCTGTGTTAGTGAATCCACCCCTCATATTTCATACGCTCATAGCCGTGTCACCCTGAGGCAACCCTGCCGGGCAAACGCACTACGACCACCACCATTTTTTCACCATCAATCCACCAAAGCAGGATTAGGGTTTTACGCCTCACGGCGGCCCGAACCTGGGTAAATTTGCCCGTGTGATCTCTGCCGTGTTGCCCCGCGCTCTTCTGCTCTTTGTGCAATGTGACATCCCCCCGCTGAACCAGCAAGGGGCCCTTGGTCCCATAGGTGGTTGTGGTTCCCCATGACATCTTTGGCGTGCTAGGTAGGGGGTCACTTGCGCGAACCTGAAAGCGTGAGCAGCACGTCATCTTCATCGCCGACGGCGCCATCGACCATGGCACCCAAGAAGAAATCCGGTGCTTCAGTTCACCCGTCCACCACGAAGGCTCCGCCGCCCACAGCCGCCAATGCTCTGGGGGATGCCGAGGCGTACGAGGATGTGGACGCTGCTGGGGATATGGTCGGAGCAGGCGGCGCTGTCACCACCTCCCCCGCGACAGAAGCAGGAGACGAAGACGCCGGAGGAGAGCAGCATCAGCAACATCATGGTGGCCACGCACCACGAGGTACGGGCGAAGGGATTGTTCCATCTGCGCCCCTTCCCCTCACCGACGAGCACATCCACAATGGTGGCGCTCGTTCCGGTGCGAATCGGCGCCCTCCGGCTACCCCCACCACAGGAGCGACCGCGGTGCGTATGCCTCCCCCGAGGGGAGTCGACCAGGTCGCTGCGCACAATGGAGCCACTGGCCCTCAAGCGCCTTCACCACGTCACCATGCCATCCAAATGGCTGCCTCGCAATAGCAAGGATGTGGTGCTGTCGCCGCTGGCACCGTCAGAAGACGAGCGACGGTGCGTTCTACATCATCATCACCCATGCCAAGCATTGCTATGGAAGCCATGGCACGGGCTCAGTTGTTACTGAGGTTTCCGCCGGCGGCCGAGCAGATGGACGAGTGGCGGGCCACCATCCAGAGTCTCCTCGGTTTCGCCGATCCTGGGGGCTCATAGCGAGCTAAACCGCCACGGCCCGCCAAGCGATGGCGACGGCTCGCGCTGCTGGTCGTACGGACGGGGCCACCATGGCAACCACCACGGTACAGTCCCCACCATGGCAACCAACGCGAGCGCGGCAGAATCAAGAACCCGTTGATGTCTCGATGCCCTCCTCTGACCCTCGAGCACGTCCAGGCCAATGGCGAGCCCCGGAGGCCAGGTGGAGGGGAGACGCGTGCGCCATCATCGAGTGACTCCGCGACAACCACCATCGTACCAATGGGTGCGATGGTCCCAACATTGACAAGCCTGCGCTCGAGGTTGGCGGGTGCCTGCCCTTTGAGCTTGGGTGCCCTGCCTTTACTCGTGAGCTGTGGCAAGTCCGTTGGCCGTCCGTTCGTACGTTTAAGCCAGAGATACCCGAGAAGTATGATGGTAGGCTAAACCCGGGAGAGTTTCTGAGCATCTACACCATCGCTGTTCAGGCTGCGGGGGAGAGATGAGAAGGTGTTTGCCAACTACTTCCCTTTGGCACTCAAGTCCAATGTGAGGTCTTGGCTGATGCAGCTGCCGGAGAACTCCATTTCTTCATGGGCTGACCTGTGCCATGAGTTCATTGGCACCTTCACTGGCGGCCATCAAGAACCATGGCGGCCCAGCGATTTGCAGCTTCTCCAGCAAAAAGAAGGAGAGACTCCGGAAGTACTTGCAGAGATTCAGCAGAGTCCACATGAACATCCCAAATATCCATCCAGCAGCTGTGATAGCTGCCTTCCAATCTAATGTGCGTAACTACAGGATTCGTTCCAAGATGAACGTGCGGTTGCCCAAGACTGTGAAGGAGCTTTACCCTTTGGTGGACAAGTGTGCTCGTATGGAGGAAGGAAACTCCCAGGAGAAGAGGATTGTATCAACGTCGACTCAGAGGACGATAGTGAATCTACCAGTTAGAAGAACAGCAAGAAGAACAGCAAGAGGTGCAAGGATAAGGCAGTGACGACTGTCGAAGGATCGGGCACGCCTAGTACCGGCAAGAAGGCTAAAGCTGAAGCTCCCGACAAGGAAGCTACCGTGTGCGCTGACTGCCGGGAGGCTGCGACTGCCGAGAAGGCTGGGAAAGGCGACGGGCTGTACTGCAAGATTCATCGGACCAAGGGCCATGACCTTCAAGAGTGTTATAAGGTTGAGCAGCTCGTCAAGAGGCAGAGAGGAGAATATGAGAAGTGTGATAAGGAAAAAGGTCAGAATGCTGCTGGCGGGAAGAGTCGAGGCGGTGAAGCAAATCGCCTCGGCAAACCCCTCCGGAACCAAGGAAAACCCACCCGGGGTCGAGAGAAGGAAACTTGCAATGATGAGAGTGATGGAGGGGATGAAGAGGAAACCAGTGAGCAGGAATTCCAGAAGGCCACTGACGCCCTGTGCGTTGATGGGGGTGCGTCCCTGCACTCTTCTCACCATCAAACTCAAATGGTGGGCACGTGAGGTCAATGTCGTGGAACCAGCGCCAGAGGCTCGGAAACCACTCAAATGCTCACACACACCCATCATCTTTGACAAAGAGGACCATCCTTACCGTACCACTGCGGTAGGATGTTTTCCATTGTTGGTCTCTCCAATAATTCGCAACCTTAAGGTAACAAAGATGTTGGTTGACAGCGGGGCCGGGTTGAATCCAATTTCCCCAAAGGTCACCAGCAAGCTTCAGATAGCAGAAGAAGAGCTAAAGGTCACGGGCATATTTCAAGGAGTTAGTCCCGACAGGAGCCATCCTAAGGGAAAGATCACTTTCCAGTGACATTTTGGGGGGGGGGGCTGAACTATCGGACTGAGAAGATTGTGTTTGATGTGGTCAACCTCCCCCTGTCGTACAGTGGGATGCTTGGACGCCTAGCCCTGGCTAAATTCATGGCGGCATCCCACTATGCCTACAACACCTTGAAGATGACTGGGCCAGTAGGAGTCATTTCCATCCCGTCAAACGAGAAGGACACAATCATTTGTGTGGACAAGATGTATCAGGACACAGTCGCGGCAGAGGCAGCGGCAGCAGTAGCTCCCGCCAAGGAGAACAGAGGAAAGAAGAAGGATAGCAGGGACATTGGCAAGGAATCCGGGAAGCGTACCTCTTCGGAGTTCGTTGCGCCTGTTGATGACTTGCTGGAGAGTTTCAACAGAAAGAGATCCAAGGTTGCTGCACCACAAGTGAAGAAGGTCCCGGCAGGGCTAGCTGGCGTTGATGGTACCCTCACTATCAGTGCCACCCTTGATGACAAATAGGCTCGTTGCCTTCCTGCGAGTGAATATCGATGTGTTTGCCTGGCAACCATCTGATATCCCCGGTGTTCCCAGGGAGGTAATCGAGCAGCACCTTGTTGTCTGCCCACACGCCCGACCTGTCAAATAGAAAGCTCGGAAGCAGGCCCTGAAGAGGCAGCAGTTCATTGCAGAGGAGATCAAGAAGCTTGAGGCAACTGGTCTGGTTAGAGGAGTGCTACATTCAACATGGTTAGAAAATCCAGTGGTTGTTCGGAAGGCTAACGGGAAATGGACGCTTTGCATAGATTTCACAGTTCTCAACAAGGCTTGCCCGAAGGACCCATTTCCCTTGCCGCACATCGATCAGATTGTGGACTCCACTTCAGGCTGTGATTTGCTCTCCTTTTTGGATGCGTATTTTGGATATCATCAAATCTTCATGTCCAAAGAAGACGAAGAGAAGACCTCGTTCATCACCCCATGTGGTACGTACTGTTTTATCCGCATGCCATTCGGATTAAAGAGTGTCGGGTCTACTTTTGCAAGGGCAGTCCAGATTGGTTTTGAGCCACAGCTGCACAGAAAGATTGGGGCTTATATGGATTATATTGAAGCTCAACCCGGAGAAGTGTGTGTTCAGCGTTCCCTCTGGCAATCTACTTGGGTTCTTTGTATCCCATCGAGGGATCGAAGCTAACCCAGACAGGATCAAAGCTATCGAGCACAGTCAAGCGCCCAGGACAGTCAAGGATGTGAGGCGTTTGACAGGCACTACAAGAAATATGTCAACTAGTGACCTTTTGTCAGTGACCCTGGAAGAATTGGTCATAGATCTATGACCATTCGAGACCAATTGGTCAAAAGCTGTTCGGGGGGCTCCAAACCCTAAACTATAACGACCATTTTGGTCAGAAAGGTCGTAATTTCCTTACACGAAATGGTCATAAAGAAGATAGCACTGGTCTGCTGCCTTATTTCTAGCTGATCATGACCAATATAGATGGTCATAACCTTGTAAATTGTGGTGGGTTGCTATGACTAGGCGCCACCTCATCAGTTTTGCCTATGTGTCATGTCCATGTGGCAGTTTTTGCCCTAGGTTGTGAAGCAACCTATATTTCTGTCATTCCCAAAATTCCCAAAAAATCTCATAAATTCTTTGGGTCATATCTTCGTCAAATATGTAAAATACCTTCCTTGCCTAGTTCAAAAATAATTCAAAAATATTCATTTTCCTATTCTGTTCAAAAAACACTTTGTGAAGGAAGTACCACTTTGGCATGTCCAAATGGTATCCATTTTCTACAGTGCTTTCCTATGCCCAAATAACCATCCTCCACCAAATGCCAGCTCAATCCATTCATTATTTTGAGCCCAGCTTCAACATTCGTATTTATGTCCAGTGTGGTACTTTGCAAAGCAAGTACCACCTAGGCTCCTCCTTTTGAGCTGAAAATTTGTGAAGACGGTCTTCTTAGTAACTGATCATCCTCAGCTAAAACTCACGCCCATTAGCCATGTGCATTTCCCGTACCGCTAATCAAACACTTGGCTGCTTATTCATGTTTGAGCATCGATCGGTCTCCTCGTGAGAATCTTATGTTGTGATTTTTCTTCCTAGCACCTACCTGGGGAGTGCCCAACCCACCAGACATGCCTAGGCCGCCCAGAACACATGGCAACGCCACGGTCACGCGGTGACCATGCGGCGGGCATGCGAGTTTACGCGCTCTAGAGTTGGGGCCCTCGGCCACCGTCCAAACCTCGACGTATCGCCACCAAACCATGTATTTATGATTAAATAGGTACTTATGTAACTAGAAATGATTTTTGGAAAAAAATAAAGAGCAAACTATGAGGCACCTACAGTTCAAATTTGACCCGCTTCCTCCTAAATCGGCGGGAATTTTTCTTTTTCACCAGAGGTGGATCAAAACTTTTGACACCCAACCATTTTGTCAATTGTGCATTATATATGGCCTAGTATTTTATAAAATTGATTAGGTCCAATTTTGCAACAAATATATGGTAGGTCCTTCACAAAAAAATCATTTTGGGCACTCGAAAAAATGGAAAATGAATTTTTCGTCCAAAGAAAATGAAAACTTCCTTAGGCAACATTGTTTGTAATTCCAAGATGCACCCTTGTGCATGATATGAGGTCATTTGAACAAACTATGCCATGAATGTGGCCATAAGATTGATCATTTGGCTTGAAAGCCATGAATCTTCACACATGGTAGCTCATTTCTAAAAACACTTTTTTAAAATAATTACCGTATTACAAGTTTATTATTTTTCCTGTAAACTTGGTCACATATAATGACACAATGCGGAGGTTTTCCAAATTTATGATTTTTTTTTGAATTTTTTATGCCCGTTTCAAAATGCGGTCAAAACGGCGGGCTTGACCGTTCCAAGCTAGTTGTTGAATCTTGGAGACCTTTTGATGTTTATCTAATTAAATAGATACTTGTGTACCTAGAAATGATTTTTGGAAAAAATAAAGAGCAAACTACGAGGTAGCTACAGTTCAAATTTGACCCGCTTCCACCTGAATTGGCGGAAATTTGTCTTTTCACGAGATGTGGATCAAAACTTTTTACACCCAACCATTTGGTCAATTGTGCATTAAATATGTCCTAGTATTTTATAAAATTGATTTGGTCTAATTTTGCAACAAATATATGGTAGGTCCTTCACAAAAAAACTCATTTCGGGCACTCGGAAAATGGAAAATGAATTTTCCGTGCAAAGAAAATGAAAACTCCCTTAGGCAACATTGTTTGGAATTCCAAGATGCACCCTTTTGCACAATATGAGATCATTTGAACAAACTATGCCATGAATGTGGCCATAAGATTGATCATTTGGCTTCAAAGCCATGAATCTTCACGCATGATAGCTCATTTCTGAGAACACTTTTTTAAAATAATTGTCGTATTACAAGTTCATTATTTTTCCTAGAAACTTGGCCACATATGGTGACACGATGCGAAGGTTTTCCAATTTTTTGATTTTTTTTGAATTTTTTATGTCCGTTTCAAAATGCGGTCAAAACGGCGGGCTTGACCGTTCCTAGCTAGTGGTTGAATCTTGGAAATTTTTTGATGTTTATCTGATTAAATAGATACTTATGTACCTAGAAATGATTTTTGGGAAAATAAATAGCAAACTATGAGGCAGCTACAGTTCAAATTTGACCCGCTTCCTACTAAATCGGCGGAAATTTGTCTTTTTCACCAGAGATGGACCAAAGCTTTTGACACCCAACCATTTGGTCAATTGTGCATAAAATATGGCCTAGTATTTTAGAAAATCAATTTGGTCCAATTTTGCAACAAATATATGGTAGTTCCTTCACAAAAAAACTCATTTCGGGCACTCGGAAAATGGAAAATGAATTTTCCGTGCAAAGAAAATGAAAACTCCCTTAGGAAACATTATTTGGAATTCCAACATTCACCCTTGTGCACAATATGAGATGATTTGAACAAACTATGCCATGAATGTGGCCATAAGATTGATCATCTGGCTTGAAAGCCATTGATCTCCACACATGATAGCTCATTTCTGAGAACACTTTTTAAAAATAATTGCCGTATTACAAGTTTATTATTTTTCCTGGAAACATGGTCACATATAATGACACAACGCGAAGGTTTTCCAATTTTTTGATTTTTTTTGAATTTTTCATGCCCGTTTCAAAATGCGGTCAAAACGGCGGGAATGACCGTTCCTAGCTAGTGGTTGAATATTGGAATTTTTTGGTGTTTCCATGATTAAATAGATAATTTTGTACCTATAAATGATTTTTGGAAAAAATAAATAGCAAACTATGAGGCAGCCGCAGTTCAAATTTGACCCGCTTCCATCTGAAACGGCGGAAATTTGTCTTTTTCACCAGAGGTGGATCAAAACTTTTTACACCCAACCATTTGGTCAATTGTGCATTAAATATGGCCTAGTATTTTAGAAAAATGATTTGGTCCAATTTTGCAACAATTATTTGGTACGTCCTTCACAAAAAAACCTCATTTGGGGCACTCGAAAAATGGAAAATGTTTTTTTTCATCCAAAGAAAATGAAAATTTCCTTAGGAAACATTGTTTGCCATTCCAATATGCACCCTTGTGCACAATATGAGATCATTTGAACAAACTATGCCATGAATGTGGCCATAAGATTGATCCTTTGGCTTGAAAGCCATTGATCTCCACACGATAGATTGTTTCTGAGAACACTTTTTTAAAAGAATTGTCGTATTACAAGTTTATTATTTTTCTGGCAACTTGGTCACATATAATGACACAATGCGAAGGTTTTCCAATTTTTTGATTTTTTTTTGAATTTTTTATGCCCGTTTCAAAATGCGATCAAAACGACGGGAATGACCGTTCCTAGCTAGTGGTTGAATCTTGGAATTTTTTTGGTGTTTCTCTGATTAAATAGATACTTTTGTACCTAGAAATGAGTTTTGGAAAAAATAAATAGCAAACTATGAGGCAGCCGCAGTTCAAATTTGACCCGCTTCCATCTAAAACGGCGGAAATTTGTCTTTTTCACCAGAGGTGGATCAAAACTTTTTACACCCAACCATTTGGTCAATTGTGCATTAAATATGGCCTAGTATTTTAGAAAAATGATTTGGTCCAATTTTGCAACAAGTATATGGTAGGTCCTTCACACACAAAAAACTCATTTTGGGTACTCGAAAAATGGAAAATGATTTTTTCGTCCAAAGAAAATGAAAATTTCCTTAGGCAACATTGTTTGCCATTCCAATATGCACCCTTGTGCACAATATGAGATCATTTGAACAAACTATGCCATGAATGTGGCTATAAGATTGATCATTTGGCTTGAAAGCCATGCACCTTCACACATGATAGCTCTTTCTAAGAACACTTTTTTAAAAGAATTGTCGTATTACAAGTTTATTATTTTTCCTGGTAACTTGGTCACATATAATGACACAATGCAATGGTTTTCCAATTTTTTTTTGAATTTTTCATGCCCGTTTCAAAATGTTGTCAAAACTGCGGGCATGACCGTTCCTAGCTAGTGGTTGAATATTAAAAAACTATTGGTGTTTCTCTGATTAAATAGATACTTATGTACCTAAAAATTATTTTTGGAAAAAATAAAGAACAAATTATAAGGCAGCTGCAGTTCAAATTTGACCCGTTTACAGCTGGATCGGCGGAAATTTGTCTTTTTCACGAGAGGTGAATCAAAACTTTTGACATCCAAGTATTTGGTCAATTATACATTAAATATGTTCTAATATTTTAAAAAGTTGATTTGGTCCAATTTTGCAACAAATATATTGTAGGTCCCTCACAAAAAACTCATTTTGGGCACTTGAGAAATGTAAAATGAATTTTTAATCAGCTAGACCAATTTTTTAGTCAATTACGACCAATTTAGATGGTCATGACATCATATCCGTGTGCTGCATTTTGATTGGTCTGTGGGCGTTTCACACGGATCGTGGATGGAACACTGTCGGATGCTCGCGGATCCAACGGCAGTCCTCACCCCAAGCCCACCTAAGGCGAAACCCTAGTCCTCGTGGACATTTTCCATCCACACACACACACCCCCCCCCCCCCCCCCCCCCCCCCCCCCCCAATTCTTTCTCCCCTCACTCTCTTCTCCGTCCGCGCACGCCTGGCCTCCCCGCTCCCTCCCATGGCGAACCCCGTCGCCTCCCCTCTCCTCCTCCCCTCCCCTCTCCTCCCTTCCCCGACCTTCCCGCCCCGCTGCCTCACTACCCCCCCCCCCCCCCCCCCCCCCCACCACGGCCTCCACCACCTCTCTGACCCAGCCACCACCCATGGCGCCAGCCAGAGCAACCACCAGCTATGGTGACGGCGAAGCTAGAGGCTGCCAGATCCGGGACCAGGGCGGCGCATAGCCCCTCCTCCCGTGAGATCCTCTGCATCGAGCAGCTCCTCTTCCCGCTGCACCGTCTCCCCATCCGGATCAAGCAGTTCCTCTTTGCCCGCTCTACCGACCCCCTCCATCAGCCGTCGCTACGCAGTACACTTCCACCGCTTCTGCCGCCTCCCAAGTCGTCGTCCTCCCGATCCCCTCCCCTCCCCTTCCTATGCTCCGGACACCCCATCTCCGTCGGGCCGGGCGCCCCATCCACCTCTACGGGCGGCGTTGGCGTATGAGCAATGGCGTCGCCCGGGTCGCGGCGGCGGGCGTACGTGCGGATCATGGCCGACACGATCCTCGGCGGCGGCGGCCACGGCTTCTACGTCATGCACTGCATCGAGACCTCCTACAATGTACGGCGACTCCCGTCGCACCAACCTGCCGCGATGTGTGGACCATTTGGTCGAAGCCGCGGTGCTCACTCCCGCTTTTCTTTGTCGTGTGCAGGCGAGGATGGAGGAGAGGCTGCGTCGATGGCAAGCTTGAGTGCCTCTACCATGGCTGGCAGTTCGACGGCCAGGGCAAGTGCGTCAAGATCCCACAGGTCCCACCATCCCACACTTCTTTCTAATCAAGTTCTGAAATCGTGCTAGTTGTTCAGTTTCGCCAGGTTAACTGTCTACATCAGATCCATCATTCATACTCAGGTTGACTGTATGACATACTACTGCAATTTGCACTAGCCTAGCTCTGATTTTTTTTGCTAGGAATAGAATTGACATGCATAGCTGAACAGATTGGAAAGGGATGGCAGTATATACTTTCTATCATGTAGTAGCATCGGCTCTTTATCTGGAAAAAGAATACTATCAAGTCTTTAACTAGCTAGCTACTAGTACAAGCTGCAACCCAATAAGAACAGTAGCTTTCCTGCACACATCTAGCTAGCTAATGACACTAGTATTCAGAAACAACTTCACTTTGAAACTCTGAATCACTTCTCCCTGACAGACACAACATGCACACATCTTGCAGGTTAATGGAGCAATGATGTGGTGGTATAACATATCTGCGGCGGTTCTTCAAGCAGCTTTCCATGTGGAGGATCGCGTCCAGGGTAGAGGAGTCTCTGATATTGTCCACATTTTGCTGTCTCTATTCGTCAAGCTTGTGTGCACATTATGTAACAACCAGGCCATCATTTCTCCTATTGTGCATACCTGTGCAGTTCTGTTGTGCAACCAGCTTATGTAGTGTTATCTCAAATAAAAAAGCTAAATCCCATTAGAAACTACAACAATAGTAATATTGGACTTGGAGTTTCTGCTATTTTTAGTTTGGGGTGCGATGGGGTGGGGTAAACAGAGGACGATGCACTGCCAAGTGCACAATTATGCTTGCTATTTATTACTCATTCTTACTGTCTTACAGCATGCACAATTATATCTTCTACTACAACTGTGCTACTAGTAGTTCCTAGGCCATTAGCTCCTGCTTGCTTTTTTTGCTGCACAATGCTCAGCCTGACTGACAATAATTGACCAACCAGGACCTCCTTTTCTTCAAATTAAGTTTCAGCTTCACGACCAGCTCAACACTAGTCAGGGTTAATTTACTTCCATCCTTGGTTTTTAATTTTCGGTGTCCCTGAAGCCGCTGTTATTGACAGTGAACTATGGCACTCTTAATTAGCAAAACAATGAGCATGCATTCTTGATGAACATTGAAGCTCTTAATTAGCGACAATATTGAGATGACATCCACCTATTTCTTTAATTTTTGTGAATGGACAGAGTGATCTATATTTTTTCTTCCTCACGCAGGTCGTCGTCAAGCCCTCGCGCGGCTCATGGGCATAGGCTGGTCCATGCACGCTGGTGATGGCGGCTCACCAAGGTTGTCGTCGTCGCCTGCACGCACGAGGCACCTGACGACCTCCTCCATCGCCAGCCACGAGGACCGGGCACGAGCTGCAGTACAGGTCTCGTACACGAGGTATGCCATCTCCCGTCCTTCATTTTCCTTCCTTCCTGTCAAGTTAAGTGCTTGCTGGTGTGTTTGTTAATTCAGTAAGCTAGGGGCTGTCATCCATTAAATTCAGAGAAACCCCTGTCAAGCATGAGGTTCTCCTACATACCTACTACTATATGTTTGTACTGAATATATTGACATGCCATGACACTATGAAGTAACAGAATGGCTAGCAGAAGCTTTCACTTCTAAGAATGACAGCAGTAGGAAGAATCATTGTAGTCAAGTGACCATAATATCTATTTTATTGTGCTGAACTTTGTTGTTACCTGGATGTTGCAGTCCTTGACTGTTTTCATGATGTTGTACAGGAGGCCCTTGTGGTCGCCGCTGGAGGGGCTGGAGCTTGGCGGCAGCCTGGCGGATGACGGGGGCCTGGACGGGGGCTATTTCTGTAGCAGGATGATAGCTTAAATTTTGTGATAATTTTGGAATAGCTTCAGCACCTACAGTTAACTTTGCACAAAAGCTTGAGTAATTTTGCACATGAAGCTTCTGCTACTGTTATTCTTGTCATGAATCTTCCACCATTTTCAGTAGCTTAAATTTGACTTGGTGTAGTAATCTTGGTGCTTAGTGCTGCTTGTATCTCATGCTAATTGTTGCATGAGTAGTTTCAGTAGTTTTATAACAGCAGCAGTAGCACAAATTTAATTGAATTCAATTAAAATTTCCAGAATCTCTTCTTGATCTATAATGTTTTAGTGCAAAAAAGTCATACCGAGTGAGGTCCATGTGGTGCTCTGAGATGCTCTTGGTGGTTTGTTGTCAAGACTGATACCCCCCGTTTGTCACGATGCTGCTAGCTTGTTTCAGTCCAGTATCTCTTCTTGATAGTCTTGATAACATAATTCAGTCCAGTAACTCTAATTAATTAACTGAATTTATTTGTTTAATTAAATTACATTGAAACCTTTTAATTATAATTAAAGAAGGGTTTCAGTTTAATTAAAACTAATTGAAACCTTTTCGGTTAATCCTGTTGTATAATGTAGTAATAGAGTAAGTAATTTAGTGTAGAGTAAGTAATTAAAGATAGGCTTGCTGTTAGTAGTAGAGTAAGTAATTAAGTCCTATTGTTTACTGTAAGACTTGCTGTTTAGCAAGGCTTGAGTAATTTAGTGTACTGCATCTTTAGTTTCAACTGAAATTTTTATCATGCTACTGTGACATCTACTGTAAATTTCAAACAAATGAAAGGAGTACTGTAGTTACAAATGGAGCCTACAAATTCTATACATCTATTGTACTCATTTTTCAGTTATCTGTAGTTACAAAGCATTAATTGTAAGACTGTAACTAAACATATCTTCTTATCCTCTGTCATTTTACTCATACACATGCTTATGATCCTGTTAACACATGCTGATGCTCATTTTACTCATGCACATGCTCATGATCTTCTTAGTTAAGACTGTAACTACTCCATTTGATTGCATGATCTCTATTTGAATGCATGCTCATAAGATTGTAACAGGAGTTCAATATAATAGTGAACATGCTCATGATCTCTATTTGAATGCATGTTCTTCGAGTACTCGCAACCTGCATCTTGAATGGGATCTTCTTTCATGTTGAAATCACAATTTCGGTCATCATGACTTCCTCCAGGTATGTCCTCTTCTTCAGCTCGAGTACAATTCAAATCAAAATCCATTTTGGAGTACTCTAAGTTACTGATCTGTTGTACTGATTCTCCAAGTTACTCCATTCAAACAAATGTGTTGATCTGATCTGCTATAGTAGTTGCTGTTGATCTTGCTGTAGTAGTAGTTGTTGATCTGATATGCTGCAGTTGCTGTTGATTTGGAGTAGTTAATGTTGTTGATACTATATGTTGTACTGTTGCTGATCAAAACTGTTGTTGCTATTGCAGGAATGCAGGATCAGCTGCTGCTGCTTGCTGCAGGATCTGGTTATCAACCTGAGATGTCACTGCTCAAGTCATGGCGACGACCGGGGATGTAGCTGATCCAACTTGGGATGATGTTGATGATCTGCTGCTCAACAAGGTCATGCTGCTTCGTTTAGCCTCTACGAAAATTTACAAGAGCTCTAGCCTGGAAGTGAAGAAGTCAGGAGTATATTTGTAGTATATATGATAGTATGTTGGTGAAATGAACGATGTAAAGATTGTGCTATTACAAGAGCTCTAACCAAGGACAACCTGAAAAGTATATTTGTAGTATTTTGGCTAATTGGCATGTGTTTTGATAATTTTCATCTGTTTACTGTTCTCATTGAAATAATTGTTTCAAATTGTGGAAGTTCAAACCTGGGCCGTTGTTAATTAGAACCTGAGAAGTGGGACCTAGTAGTATTTGGCATCCAAAAGGCCATTTACCAAATAATATTCACAGGAAAGGCTAAAAATTAAGGAAATTGATTGAAAAAAGGCCGAGGCCCAAAAGAAAAATAGATGAGACCCAAAAAAGAAATGGACCGCAGAAAGGCTTAGGCCCAAAAACATTGAACGAAGCTTAGGTAACAAAAAGGCTGAGTTATTGGGATCGGCCCATGTAAAATACCGAACTGGACCGGGCTGAATCTTATCAACGACCTTTTCAATTCGTCGCAATTTTGCCACGTCAGATTGCCACGTTGGATCCGACGTGGCCTGGGCAGACAGCCAGTGACCAAAACAAAAGGTCATGGAATTCCACGACCTTCTCACAGAGAAGGTCGCTAATTTCAGTTTACGACTGCCAGCTTTTGACCTTCTGTTTTTGGTCACAAAAAGGTCGCAAATGAAAAACTATGACCTTTCAGCGGCCAATAGTGAGGGTCACAAGTTGACATATTTCTTGTAGTGAGGGTGCATTACCGCGCTAAGCAGATTCATTTCCAAGTCTGTCGAGTGCGCCCGGCTGTTCTTCAAAATCCTGAAGAAGGCAAGACCCATGAAGTGGATCCCAGAAGTAGATGCAGCTTTACAAGAGTTGAAGGCCTACTTATCCTCTGTGCCCACCTTGGTTGCCCCCAAACCACAAGAATCGTTGCTGCTATACTTGGCAGCAACCCATCAACTAGTTAGTGCGGCATTGGTGGCACAACAGGAAGTGGAAGAAGCAGAAAGTGAGCAAGGACCGGCAGAGCCAGACAAGGATCAGGGCAGAAATGGGCACGGCAGCTAGGGCGACCCCAAGGACGCGGCAAAGAAGAAAGTGGTGCAGCGCCTAGTGTACTTCGTCACTTCCCTTCTACAGGGAGCTAGATCGAGGTACTCTGGCATGCAAAAATTGATCTTTGGTCTCATCATGGCCTCAAGGAAACTGCGCCATTACTTCCAAGCCCATGAGATCAGGGTTGTCACTCGCTTCCCGTTAGAAAGGATACTCCGAAACCCTGAGGCTACCGGCAGAACAGTGGAGTGGGCTTTGGAGTTATCTAGCTTTGGCCTGAAGTTTGAGAGCACACCAACAATTCAGAGCAGGGCATTGGCAGAGTTTATTGCAGAATGGACGCCAACCCCTCATGAGGAAGTGCTGGAAACAGTTATCCCCGGCAAGGAAACGCCCCAAGAATGGATCATGTGTTTCGATGGCACCTTTTCCCTACAAGGTGCAGGGGCTGGCGTGCTCCTCGTTGCTCCCTCCGGGGAGCACTGGAAGTATGTCATCCAGATGCACTTTGCCCGGGAAGTGTGACCAACAATACATCTGAGTATGCAGGGCTCCTTGCTGGGCTTAGGATTGCTGTAGAATTGGGAGTCAAGAAGCTGATCATTCGAGGAGATTCACAGCTTGTGGTGAGACAAGTCAACAAGGATTACCAAAGTCCATTGATGGAGGCATACGTTAAGGAAGTGAGAAGATTGGAGGAGCGCTTTGACGGATTGCAGAGTACGTACCCCGTGTGGAAAACAGCATAGCTGATCATCTGTCAAAGTGTGCTGCGCAGAAGCTTCCTGTGGAACCAGGAACTTTTGTTCTCAATCTTACTCAGTGATACGTCTCCAACGTATCTATAATTTTTTATTGTTCCATGCTATATTATATTCTGTTGTGGATGATTAATGGGCTTTATTATACACTTTTATATTATTTTTGGGACTAACCTATTAACCGGAGGCCCAGCCCAAATTGCTGTTTTTTTTGCCTATTTTAGTGTTTCGCACAAAAAGAATATCAAACGGAGTCCAAACGGAATGAAACCTTCGGAAACGTGATTTTTGAAACAAACGTGATCCAGAGGACTTGGAGTCCACGTCAAGAAATCAACCAGGAGAGCACGAGGCAGGGGGGCGCGCCTACCCCCTGGGCGCGCCCTCCACCCTCGTGGGGCCCATGTTGCTCCACCGAAGTACTTCTTCCTCCTATATATACCTACGTACCCCCAAACTATCAGATACGGAGCCAAAAACCTAATTTCACCGCCGCAACCTTCTGTACCCGTGAGATCCCATCTTGGGGCCTTTTCCGGTGCTCCGCCGGAGGGGGCATTGATCATGGAGGGCTTCTGCATCAACACCATAGCCTCTCCGATGATGTGTGAGTAGTTTACCTCAGACCTTCGGGTCCATAGTTATTAGCTGGATGGCTTATTCTCTCTCTTTGGATCTCAATACAAAGTTCTCCATGATTCTCGTGGAGATCTATTCAATGTAATCTTCTTTTGCGGTGTGTTTGTTGAGACCGATGAATTGTGGGTTTATGATCAAGTTTATCTATAAACAATATTTGAATCTCCTCTGAATTCTTTTATGTATGATTGGTTATCTTTGCAAGTCTCTTCGAATTATCAGTTTGGTTTGGCCTACTGGATTGATCTTTCTTGCAATGGGAGAAGTGCTTAGCTTTGGGTTCAATCTCGCGGTGTCCTTTCCTAGTGACAGCAGGGGCAGCAAGGCACGTGTTGTATTGTTGCCATCGAGGATAACAAGATGGGGTTTATATCATATTGCATGAGTTTATCCCTCTACATCATGTCATCTTGCTTAAAGCGTTACTCTGTTCTTATGAACTTAATACTCTAGATGCATGCTGGATAGCGGTCGATGTGTGGAGTAATAGTAGTAGATGCAGGCAGGAGTCGGTCTACTTGTCACGGACGTGATGCCTATATACATGATCATACCTAGATATTCTCATAACTATGCTCAATTCTATCAATTTCTCGACAGTAATTTGTTCAGCCACCGTAATACTTATGCTCTTGAGAGAAGCCACTAGTGAAACCTATGGCCCCCGGGTCTATTTTCCATCATATTAATCTTCCAACACTTAGTTATTTCTTTTGCCTTTTATTTTACTTTGCATCTTTATTTCTACTTATCATAAAAATACCAACAATATTATCTTATCATATCTATCAGATCTCACTCTCGTAGGTGACCGTTGAGGGATTGACAACCCCTTTATCGCGTTGGTTGCGAGGTTCTTATTTGTTTGTGTTGGTGCGAGGGACTCGTGCGTGATCTCCTACTGGATTGATACCTTGGTTCTCAAAAACTGAGGGAAATACTTACGCTACTTTACTGCATCACCCTTTCCTCTTCAAGGGAAAACCAACGCCGTGCTCAAGAGGTAGCAAGAAGGATTTCTGGCGCCGTTGCCGGGGAGATTCGCGCCAAGTAAAGTCAAGTCAAGACATACCAAGTACCCATCACAAACTCTTATCCCTCGCATTACATTATTTGCCATTTGCCTCTCGTTTTCCTCTCCCCCACTTCACCCTTGCCGTTTTATTCGCCCCCTTTTCCGCTTGCCTTTCCTTCGCCATGTCGGAACCAAAAAGAGTTGGAGGTTCTCTCCCGAGCTTTAGTACTTTGGACGATCCTTCTATTCTATCTAAACTCATAAATAATCCTATGGAAAAACCTGTCGGAGTTGTCAATGAGAGTCCTAATAATTTTGATGAAGATGATTCCGGAATTTTTCGTTATTTACTCGATGAATCTTTGAAAGATGCTTGGGATAGACTGTTAAGGATCCGGGCTAACTATGTACCCCAATACCAAATTGAAATTTACTTGAAGAGCTTTTATGTTGCCCTACCTTCTTCGTTTAAGCATGTCTTAGATTCTATATTTGAAGAAGGCTTTCTTGAAGGGGATGCCGTAGATACTTATGAAAAGATGAAAACCATATTTGGGCACCCCATGAATGAGAAAGTTGAATCTACATCTCTTTTGCTCTCCTACCAAAACGAATCTATCAAAGAGATAAAAGCTAGCCTAGATGCAAATTTCCGCTACGTGCTTAATCTTTCTTCTACCATTAATAGCCACGTGCTTTATCAAAATAGAAAGATTAATTCCATAGATGACAAATTTTCTCTTTTCTTCCCTAAAACCAAAGATGGCAATACCTAGATCTATCCTTGCTTTTATGCCTAGCTAGGGGCGTTAAACGATAGCGCTTGTTGGGAGGCAACCCAATTTATTTTTAGTTTTTTGCTTTTGCTTCTGTTTAGGAATAAATATTTGATCTAGCCTCTGGTTAGATTTGTTTTTATGTTTAAATTAGTGTTTGTGCCAAGTTAAACCTATAGGATCTTCTTGGATGTTAGTTATTTGATCTTGCTGAAAATTCCAGAAAGTTTTTGTTCACGAAAACTATTGTTACAAATAACCAGAACGTGATAAAACACTGATTCCAATTGCTGCTGATCAATAAACAAATTGGGTAGGTCTTCCTATTTTGGTAGATTTTTTTGAGTTCCAGAAGTTTGCGTTAGTTATAGATTACTACAGACTGTTCTGTTTTTGACAGATTCTATTTTTCGTGTGTTGTTTGCTTATTTTGATGAATATATGGCTAATAAAATAGTTTATAAACCATATAGAAGTTGGAATACAGTAGGTTTAACACCAATATAAATAAAGAATGAGTTCATTACAGTACCTTGAAGTGGTGTTTTGTTTTCTTTCGCTAACGGAGCTCACGAGATTTTCTGCTAAGTTTTGTGTTGTGAAGTTTTCAAGTTTTGGGTAAAAGATTTGATGGATTATGGAACAAGGAGTGGCAAGAGCCTAAGCTTGGGGATGCCCATGGCACCCCAAGATAATCCAAGGACACCAAAAAGCCAAAGCTTGGGGATGCCCCGGAAGGCATCCCCTCTTTCGTCTACTTCCATCGGTAACTTTACTTGGAGCTATATTTTTATTCACCACATGATATGTGTTTTGCTTGGAGCGTCTTTAATTATTTGAGTCTTTATTTGTTAGTTTGCCACAATCATCCTTTTTGTACACACCTTTTGAGAAAGACACACATGATTCGGAATTTGTTAGAATACTCTATGTGCTTCACTTATATCCTTTGAGCTATATAGTTTTTGCTCTAGTGCTTCACTTATATCTTTTAGAGCACGGTGGTGGATTTGTTTTATAGAAACTATTGTTATCTCATGCTTCACTTATATTATTTTGAGATTCCTACAAAACAGCATGGTAATTTGCTTAAATTGAGAAATTAGTCCTAAAGTAATAGGCATCCAAGATTAGTAAAAATTATCTTATGAGTGTGTTGAATACTATGAGAAGTTTGATTCTTGACAATTGTTTTGGGATACAAAGATGGTGATATTAGAGTCATGCTAGTTGACTAGTTGTGGATTTGAGGAATACTTGTGTTAAAGTTTGTGATTCCCGTAGCATGCACGTATGGTGAACCGTTATGTGATGAAGTCGGAGCATGATTTATTTATTGATTGTCTTCCTTACGAGTGGCGGTCGAGGACGAGCGATGGTCTTTTCCTACCAATCTATCCCCCTAGGAGCATGTGCCTAATACTTTGCTTTGATCACTTGTAGATTTTTGCAATAAATATATGAGTTCTTTATGACTAATGTTGAGTCCATGGATTATACGCACTCTCTTCCTTCCACCATTGCTAGCCTCTCTAATACCGCGCACTTTTCGCCGGTATCATACACCCACCATATACCTTCCTCAAAAAAGCTACCATACCTACCTATCATGGCATTTCCATAGCCATTTCGAGATATATTGCCATGCAACTTACCACCGCTCTGTTTACTATGACACGCTCCATCATTGTCATATTGCTTCGCATGATCATGTAGTTGACATCGTATTTGTGGCAAAGCCACCATTCATAATTCTTTCATACATGTCACTCTTGATTCATTGCATATCCCGGTACACCGCTGGAGGCATTCATATAGAGTCATATTTTGTTCTAAGTATTGAGTTGTAATTGTTGAGTTGAAAGTAAATAAAAGTGTGATGATCATCATTTTTAGAGCATTGTCCCAAGTGAGGAAAGGATGATGGAGACTATGATTCCCCCACAAGTTGGGATGAGACTCCGGACGAAAAAAAAGAGGCCATAAAAAAGAGAAATGGCCCAAATAAAAAAAAATATAATGAGAGAAAAAGAGAGAAGGGACAATGTTACTATCCTTTTACCACACTTGTGCTTCAAAATAGCACCATGATCTTCATAATAGAGAGTCTCCTATGTTGTCACTTTCATATATGTAACACCCCGCATGTAACTTGCCATATTTGTAACTCCGACTCTTGCCATTTTCGGCTATGTGCTATGATTTTCCCTCCGTTCTCGGGTTTTGTCTTTCGTTTTGTATTTTGTCATGTCATGCATTTTCATATCATGTCATCATGTGCATTGCATTCGCATACGTGTTCGTCTCATGCATCCGAGCATTTTCCCCGTTGTCCGTTTTGCAATCCGGCGCTCCTATCTCCTCCGGTGCACCCCTCTTGTTTTCTTTCGTGTGCGTGTGTTAAACTTTCTCGGAATGGACCGAGGCTTGTTAAGTGGCCTTAATATACCACCCGGAGACTACCGGTCAAGTTTCGTTCCATTTGGAGGTCGTTTGGTACTCCAACGGTTAGCCGGGCATCCGCAAAGTCCATTTGAGTGTCCAGCAAAAACCCCCTCTAAAACCAGCCCAAAACCCACCAAACTCTCTTCCATGCTCTAGGTCGTTCGATTACGATCGTGTGGGCGAAAACTGCACCTCATTTGGAGTCTCCTAGCTCCCTCTACCTATTTATATGTGGGCATCCCGAAAAACGGAATCGCAGATGAACCCTAGAAATTTTCCCTCCGCGCCGCCGGACGCGTCCGCCGTCGGCCGGACACGTCCGCCGCCGCAACCAACCAGTCCGGAGCCGCCACGTCGCCCGCCGTCCTCGCCCCGCCGCCGGCCTGCAGGCCCATCGCCGGCCCTCCCGGGCCCGGCCGCCTCCTCCTCCCTCCGCGCGAGCCGCCGCCCCGCGCCGCCGGCGGTCTCCGCCGCGCCGCCGCCTTCTCCTCGCCGGCCGACGCTGTCGCCCCGGCGCCGTGCTCCGCCGCCACTCGCCGCCGTCCCCGCCGCCCGGGCCCGCGCGCCCGCACCTCCGGCCGCCCTCCGCGCCGCCCCGGCGAGCTGCTCCGCCGCCCCGGCGAGCACCCGAGCCGAGCTCTCCGGCCAGATCTCGATCTGCTCTGTACGTTGACTTTTCTCGCGACCCCCTAATTCCTCTAAGTCCTCAGAAATCTTCAGCAAGTGCTCTTGTTCGTGATGCCATAACTCCGTGCATGTAGCTCCGATTCGCGCGTGTAATATGTCAAATTGTTCTTCTCGTGATACTCTACATTTTGTTAAATTGCACCATGTTCATTAGAGGTCATCTTGATGCCCAAATCTCTGTTGGAAGAGGGCTAGTTGCTGTTATTCTCTGGTTCTTGACAGAACTTGGAGATTTGTCATTTTTGTATCATTAAATCTGTGCATCTTTTGAGCATGAGCTCTACATGTGTTTTGAAGTATGCCATGCCATATTTCCAGTGGTGTAGTCCATGTATTTTTGTGGTCTCTGTGGTGACTAGCACAAGGATGCAAAGTAGGCCCCGTAATATTTCTGATTTCAGGGACAGTGATTTCTCCAAGTCCTTGTCTGCTGTAATTTTGTTGCCATGTAAACTTGATGCTACAGAGAGATCCATGCATATTTTGGAGATGTTCAGTAAGGATGTTTTGTAGCTATAGTTGTAATTGATCCATTACTGCAATTGTTTGCAATTATGGAGTGCCATAGAATGACTCAATCTTGCTCTACTTTTGCTATAAAATATTTCTGGCAGATTCTTAACATGACATGCAATCTTGCCAAGCTTATTGTAGTTGATACATACATGCTATGCAATTGTTCTTGACATGGTTAGCTTCATAAACATGACATCTTGCTGTATGTGTGCTTGGTTTGTAGTGCATTGCTCTGTAGTGAGTGCATCAGGCTCACAAATAGGCCTACATATTAATATTTCTGCCATGCTCTGTTTTCTGCTAAGTCTGAAACCTGATAACGAAACTTGCTATGTTTACATGCTTGCCATCATATCTTCTGGTCCTTTTTGGCTTATGGTCAGTAAGGGACATTTGTCATGTGCATTTATTAGAACACTACAATGCCTTGTTTTGCTATGTTAAGTTCCTGTAGCATGTTGATTTCGTGCTCTGAACATTGCTACCTGATGTTGTTTTCTGCCATGTCCAGTTTTTCACTAAGCCTGTGAACCTGTAATCTTTTGCACTTTTGCCATGCTTGTTTGACCTTGATATGTTGTGAACTAGCCGTAGCGTAGTGTTCATCGTTTGTCAAGCATCTCCTGTAGATTACTGCCATGTACTTTGTTGCTATGTTGGAGTGCTGTAGCATTGTTTCTTGTTGCATTTTAAGTGCTATCTTGCTGTTTATCGCAGATTCATGTCATTCTTGTTTTGCTTGCCATTTGCAAACCGTGCATCCGATTCCGGTGATCTTTATATCGATTTCGACCGAAATCATCTCATCTTTCCAGTGGCATGCTTGGTTTGCCAAGTTACTGCCATGTTCATCATTTTCCTTCCGGAGCACGCATATGCATCGCATATCATATCTTGCATATCATACATGTTTTGCATCATGTTGCTTGTGCATTTCTCGTTGTTGATTGTGGTTCCGTTTGTTTGTGTTCTTGTCTTGGGTAGAGCCGGGAGATGAGTTCGTGAACGAGGAACCTGTCGAGTACGCTTACGAGGATCAAGCTTTCGACAACTCTGAGAATCTTGCAGGCAAGATGACCACCCCTCGAGATCACTTCTATCTTTGCTATGGTAGTTGTTCGCTCTATTGCCATGCTCCGCTACCTATCACTTGCTATATCATGTCTCCCATTTTTGCCATGTCAGCCCTAACCATCCTCTCCTAGCAAACCATTGTTTGGCTAAGTTACCGCTTTTGCTCAGCCCTTCTTATAGCGTGCTAGTTGCAGGTGAAGTCAAAGTTTTGTTCCATGTCGGAACATGGATATGTTGGGATATCACAATATCTCTTATTTAATTAATGCATCTATATATATTTGGTAAAGGGTGGAAGGCTCGGCCTTATGCCTGGTGTTTTGTTCCACTCTTGCCGCCCTAGTTTCTGTTATACCGGGATTATGTTCCTTGAGTTTGCGTTCCTTACGCGGTCGGGTGATTTATGGGACCCCCTTGACAGTTCGCCTTGAATAAAACTCCTCCAGCAAGGCCCAACTTTGGTTTTACCATTTGCCACCTAAGCCTTTTTCCCCCGGGTTTTCGCGAGCCCGAGGGTCATCTTATTTTAACCCCCCCGGGCCAGTGCTCCTTCGAGTGTTGGTCCGAACTGAGCAGACTGCGGGGCCCCCTCTTGGAAACTCGAGGTCTGGTTTTACTCGTAGGATGTCTCATCCGGTGTGCCCTGAGAACGAGATATGTGCAGCTCCTATCGGGATTTGTCGGCACATTCGGGTGGCTTTGCTGGTCTTGTTTTACCATTGTCGAGATGTCTTGTAAACCGGGATTCCGAGACTGATCGGGTCTTTCCGGGAGAAGGTTTATCCTTCGTTGACCGTGAGAGCTTATGATGGGCTAAGTTGGGACACCCCTGCAGGGTATTATCTTTCGAAAGACGTGCCCGCGGTTATGAGGCAGATGGGAATTTGTTAATGTCCGGTTGTAAATAACTTGTCACTTGACCCAATTAAAATACATCAACTGCGTGTGTAGCCGTGATGGTCTCTTCTCGGCGGAGTCCGGGAAGTGAACACGGTCTGTGTTATGTATGACGTAAGTAGGTGTTCAGGATCACTTCTTGGTCATTGCTAGATGACGTCCGTTCCGTTGCTTCTCTTCTCGCTCTCATTTGCGCAAGTTAGCCACCATATATGCTTCTGCCGCTGCAGTTCCACCTCATTACACCATCCTTTCCTATAAGCTTAAATAGTCTTGATCTCGCGGGTGTGAGATTGCTGAGTCCCCGTGACTCACAGATTTCTACCAAAACAGTTGCAGGTGCCGACGATGCCAGTGCAGATGATGGCGTCGATCTCAAGTGGGAGTTCGACGAGGAACGTGGTCGTTATTATGTGTCTTTTCCTGATGATCAGTAGTGGAGCCCAGTTGGGACGATCGGGGATCTAGCATTTGGGGTTGTCTTATTTTCATCTGGATTTTGACCGTAGTCGGCCTATATGCTTGTATTTTGGATGATGTATGCATAATATTTATGTATTGTGTGAAGTGGCGATTGTAAGCCAACTCTTTATCCCATTCTTGTTCATTACATGGGATTGTGTGAAGATGACCCTTCTTGCGACAAAACCACTATGCGGTTATGCCTCTAAGTCGTGCCTCGACACGTGGGAGATATAGCCGCATCGTGGGCGTTACAATATACTAGTGGGAATTTTTCATTATAGAACTTGGCTTGTATATTCCAATGATGGGCTTCCTCAAAATGCCCTAGGTCTTCGTGAGCAAGCGAGTTGGATGCACACCCACTTAGTTTCTTTTGTTGAGCTTTCATATACTTATAGCTCTAGTGCATCCGTTGTATGGCAATCCCTACTCACTCACATTGATATCTATTGATGGGCATCTCCATAGCCCGTTGATACGCCTAGTTGATGTGAGACTATCTTCTCCTTTTTTGTCTTCTCCACAACCACCATTCTATTCCACATATAGTGCTATATCCATGGCTCACGCTCATGTATTGCGTGAAGATTGAAAAAGTTTGAGAACACCAAAAGTATGAAACAATTGCTTGGCTTGTCATCGGGGTTGTGCATGATTTAAATACTTTGTGTGGTGAAGATAGAGCATAGCCAGACTATATGATTTTGTAGGGATAACTTTCTTTGGCCATGTTATTTTGAGAAGACATAATTGCTTAGTTAGTATGCTTGAAGTATTATTATTTTTATGTCAATATTAAACTTTTGTCTTGAATCTTTCGGATCTGAATATTCATACCACAATTAAGAGAATTACATTGAAAATTATGCTAAGTAGCATTCCACATCAAAAATTCTGTTTTTATCATTTACCTACTCGAGGACGAGCATCAATTAAGCTTGGGGTGCTTGATATGTCTCCAACGTATCTATAATTTTTGATTGTTCCATGCTATATTATATTCTGTTTTGGATGATTAATGGGCTTTATTATACACTTTTATATTATTTTTGGGACTAACCTATTAACCGGAGGCCCAGCCCAAATTGCTGTTTTTTTTGTGCCTATTTTAGTGTTTCGCAGAAAAAGAATATCAAACGGAGTCCAAACGGAATGAAACCTTCGGGAACGTGATTTTCGGAACAAACGTGATCCAGAGGACTTGGAGTCCACGTCAAGAAATCAACCAGGAGAGCACGAGGCAGGGGGTGCGCCTACCCCCTGGGCACGCCCTCCACCCTCGTGGGGCCCATGTTGCTCCACCGACGTACTTCTTCCTCCTATATATACCTACATACCCCCAAACTATCAAATACGGAGCCAAAAACCTAATTCCACCGCCGCAACCTTCTGTACCCGTGAGATCCCATCTTGGGGCCTTTTCCGGCGCTCCGCCGGAGGGGCATTGATCACGGAGGGCTTCTACATCAACACCATAGCCTCTCCGATGATATGTGAGTAGTTTACCTCAGAGCTTCGGGTCCATAGTTATTAGCTAGATGGCTTCTTCTCTCTCTTTGGATCTCAATACAAAGTCCTCCACGATTCTCATGGAGATCTATTCGATGTAATCTTCTTTTGCGGTGTGTTTGTTGAGACCGATGAATTGTGGGTTTATGATCAAGTTTATCTATGAACAATATTTGAATCTCCTCTAAATTCTTTTATGTATGATTGGTTATCTTTGCAAGTCTCTTCGAATTATCAGTTTGGTTTGGCCTACTGGATTGATCTTTCTTGCAATGGGAGAAGTGCTTAGCTTTGGGTTCAATCTTGCGGTGTCCTTTCCTAGTGACAGCAGGGGCAGCAAGGCACGTGTTGTATTGTTGCCATCGAGGATAACAAGATGGGGTTTATATCATATTGCATGAGTTTATCCCTCTACATCATGTCATCTTGCTTAAAGCGTTACTCTGTTCTTATGAACTTAATACTCTAGATGCATGCTGGATAGCGGTCGAGGTGTGGAGTAATAGTAGTAGATGCAGGCAGGAGTCAGTCTACTTGTCACGGACGTGATGCCTATATACATGATCATACCTAGATATTCTCATAACTATGCTCAATTCTATCAATTGCTCAACAGTAATTTGTTCAGCCACCGTAATACTTATGCTCTTGAGAGAAGCCACTAGTGAAACCTATGGCCCCCGGGTCTATTTTCATCATATTAATCTTCCAACACTTAGTTATTTCTTTTGCCTTTTACTTTACTTTGCATCTTTATTTCTCTTTATCATAAAAATACCAAAAATATTATCTTATCATATCTACCAGATCTCACTCTCGTAAGTGACCGTTGAGGGATTGACAGCGCCTTTATCGCGTTGGTTGCGAGGTTCTTATTTGTTTGTGTAGGTGCGAGGGACTTGTGCGTGATCTCCTACTGGATTGATACCTTGGTTCTCAAAAACTGAGGGAAATACTTACGCTACTTTACTGCATCACCCTTTCCTCTTCAAGGGAAAACCAATGCAGTGCTCAAGAGGTAGCACTCAGCCCTCTGTATCCCCAGCAACAATGTCCCGGAACAGGACAAAGATGGACTCCAGTAAGCCTATCCCGGTAGAGCCCCCTGGGGCTCCTGCAGGGACCCTACCGGAAACAACTCCTCATCACTTGCCGGACCACACCCTCCAGCCAGGCCTATGGTCCCCGCGAACGAGGAACGTGCTCCCGCAGTTGAGGAGGTGCCGCTAGTCCTTGTTGCCGAGCCCCAGGCTCCAACTTGTGCAAGGCACATGGTCCATTTCCTCCAAACCGAGAACTTCCTGATGACCAAGACGAACCTGAAAGAGTAGCCCGACGGCCAGTATGCATCAGTTTGTCGATGACACTCTATACAGAAGGAGGCCCAACTGTGTGAAATTGAAGTGCATCTGCCGGGAAGAAGGAAAGGAACTGTTGGTTGAGATACACAAAGGCATGTGCGGCTCCCACATTGGATCAAGGGCATTAGTTGGGAAAGCATTCCGACAAGGATTCTATTGGCCCACAACCCTCCAAGATGCGGTTGATCTAGTCACCAGATGTGAAGCCTGCCAGTTCCATTCCAAGAAAATCCACCTACATGCTCAAGCTCTTCAAGCAATACCTTTATCATGGCCATTTTTTGTCTAGGGGCTCGATATCCTCGGCCCTTTCCCCCGAGCTTCCGGGGGCTTTGAATTCTTGTTCATCGCTATCGACAAGTTTACAAAGTGGCCGGAAGTAGCCACCGTGAGAAAGGTGACTGCTCGGTCAGCTATCAAGTTCTTGAAAGATTGGTGTGTCTTTTTGGAGTCTCGGAAAGGATCATTATCGACAACGGCACCTAGTTCATGAGCCGCGCCTTCATGCAATATGTTCATGCGCTCGGAAGCAAGATCTCATTTGCCTCTGTCGCGCATCCCAGAAGCAATGGGCAAGCTGAGAGGGCAAACGCTGAAGTGTTGCAAGGACTCTAGACAAGAACCTTTGATACGCTGCAGAAGCACGGCAGGCGGTGGATCGATAAGCTCTCGATAGTTCTCTGGTCCCTCAGAACGACACCAAATCGAGCTACCGGGCAGACTCCATTCTCCCTAGTCTATGGGGCAGAAGTAGTTATCCCCATGGAACTCATTTATGGGTCACCTCGTGTGCTTGCCTACGATGAAGTAGCGCAAGATCAGCACCGGCGTGACAACGTTGTGCTACTCGAGGAGAACCGTCTCCGGGCTACTACGCGTGCTGCACGCTATCAGCAAGCCCTGCGTCGCTATCACAGCCACAAGGTTCATGCCCGGTGTTTTGAGTAAGGTGACCTTGTCCTTAGGTGCGTTCAGTCCGCCATGGGTACAAACAAGTTGACGCCGAAGTGGGAAGGCCCTTACCAGGTAGTTCGAGTCACCAGACCTGGCGCAATCCATCTGGAGACCGGAGATGGCATTCAATTGCAAAACTCATGGAATATTGAGCATCTCCGCAAGTTCTACCCGTAAGGCGCGGCTGTCGGGCCCTGCCCCACAGCCACCCTTTTGTACAGGCCTTGCCTCAGTTGCATGTAACCCCTTGTACAAAGCCAGGCGCAGACCCTGAGCAACAGAGAAATAAATGAAGCGCTGGGGGCCCCCCGACCAAGTTGCATGCATGCATGAGCATTCCATGAGCATTGCATAAGCATTTCATGAGCATTGCATATGCATATAGTTAAGGTCGCATCTTGCATCATTTCCATCTACATGAGGCTCCAGGTTCCTGCCGTGAGCTTGGCCTCTACCGGGAGTTGGGAAGATGAACAAGCACTGTGTTCTCCGGCAAGCAAATAGATAAGTTCTATCTCTTGTCCATAAGTGTTCTGTAAGCTGAAACTTGTGCATGAGAAAACCTCCCCGCTCTTTGAAACTTAGGTGCTCCCATCCCTGGACTCGAACGTTGCTTCGACCAGGATGGTCGCGATGGCCTTTGGTTGAAAGAGATTGGCGAGGGGCTGGTCCCTTTATTTTATGCTCGGCAGACTCAGCTCTCGAGCAACAAATAAAAGGGTACCGGCAGGATTGCCTGCCGGGGAAGACTCAGTTATTTAAAGTAAAGAGGGATTCCACCTCTGCATGGACATATACATGCACGAGTTCCTGGCAAGGTTCATCATTTTCATTAATATGCTGATAATACAAGTACAAACCTTACAGGACACAGATATGGACTCGAGAGATGACATTATTTGAACTAAAATTTGGCAAGTGCCTATAGATTTAAGATTGAAAAAATATAAGTGCCCTGTGATGCCTTTTCCCTTGTCCATCTCCTTTAGGAAGAGGTCGAGGAGGCCAGAGGCGGACCCAGCTGGGATTCGGCGCCTCCCCAGGATCAGGATGGTGCCGCTCCTCAACAAGGAGGAAGAAACCGGAGGGCAGGCGCGGATGGTGACGCTGCCGGAGGACCAGATGGGAGACACGGAGTCACCGGCAAACAGGACTCGTCGAAACGGTCGTCCCCGTTCTTGATGCATCGCGGGTGGCCGTCGCCATCCGCATCACTGCCACCCGAAGACCTCAGCACGACGGTCGCGCCAAACACCATGCTCTTCGGTTTGCCCCACAAAGAGCGTGGTCGTCCCCAACAGCCCTGACATCAGAAACCACCGCACGTTCCGAAGACGTGTAAGGAAGCAAGGAGCCCTCCTGCACAACAAGAGGATGACTCCCAGGGGGTGTTAGGCTCGCCTTCGCCAACGGCAAGTCCTTTCCGTGACCCCTTCCCCGTATCGCGAAGGAAGACAGAATAGGGAGCGACCGACTACCACGCCCCGTGCCTACTACAGGCCTCGGCATGGTGTCGTTCACATCCCCTCTCACTAGAATTAAGGACACGGGTGACCCGGCGATCAGCACACCGAAGTTGCCACCTCCGGTGTTATCACCGCGCCGCCCGTGTGCCCTCCTCAGATACGAGCGAATCTCTAAGCTAGAGCCCGGGGCCTAGCCCCAGGCTCTTCTCTTCGACATAACCAGCAGGAGGCAGAAAACGGAGGAGAGGGGATGCGAGGATGAATGACTCCGCCCTCCCTTCGCCCCTCCTTTTATAGGCGGGCCGGGGAGGGGAGCCACTCCCTCAACGAGCGAACACTGCCCTCCTCCGCCAATTCAAGAAGACCAGGCCCTCACCTTGACGCTCTGCCGCACCATGTGCCTCCATTACCTACACCGTGCGATGCATGTAGCATATGTGGCTAAGGATAAGGGCGTGGTGGGAAGAGTGAATTGGCAGTTTCTACCCCGTGCGTTAAAGTCATTAACAAGCCATTACAAGGGCGGCCCCACCATGATTGGCTTTGCATGACGCATGGGAAAACCGAAACTGGCCCGGGTTCAAGATTAACGAAGAAGCAAAGAAGACCTCAAGAGGACAGCCTCTTCCACACCCCTGCCAGTGCACTTATTAGGGCCTACCTCGAAGACGCTCGGCAGCACGTTCGGGGCAGACCCGAGGGCTTCTGTCGGTGCAAAAAACCTTGTGTCTGTTGCCCAGACTGCGCACAGGAACGGGAGCAAGATTACAGCGCCAAGATTATGCCAAGCTACAAGAGACCAAGATCTTCAAAGGACCAACATACATATCAAAAGGACCAAGACCAAGCCAGAGAAGTAAGAAAACCACCAAGAGTAAAGCCTCCCTTGCCTGGCAGGCGAGCCTGGCGAGGACGGGGTCACCCCCAGAAGAAAACCACTAAGACGCCCCGGCAGGGCCTGCTGGGACTCGCGGAGGTGGAAACACCTCACCAAACCACCTCACCATGACGCACGTCGTTGATTTGTCCGGTGTCAAGCCGCAAAGTGACTAAGTGGCAGCCATTTGCTACATGACAGCCACTTTCTATAGGAGATACCTACAAACGACACCCGTCCTGTGACGTGTCAAGCGAGCTGGCACTCAGCTGGCAAGATAGCCCGGCAAGGCTTGCCGGGCAAGCAACAATGTGACATTGAGCGGCCCATTTAATGTGCTCTGTCAGCCTGCAGAGTTAGGTATGATAGCACTATTTGCTACCTTATCAGTGCATAAAGAATGATTTGCCACTGTGGTGACCCCTTAGCCTATAAAAGGAGGCCCATGACAACCTTAGAAAGGGTTGGACCCTGTGTTAGTGAATCCACCCCCACATATTACATACGCTCGTAGCCGTTTCGCCCTCAGGCAACCCAGCCGGGCAAACACACTACGACCACCACCATTTTTCCACCATCAATCCACCAAAGTAGGAGTAGTGTTTTATGCCTGACAGCGGCCTTAACCTAGGTAAAATGGCCCGTGTGATCTGTGCCATGCTGCCCCGTGCTCTTCTGCTCTTTGTGCAACGTGACATCCCCCCGCCGAACCAGCAAGGGGCCCTTCGTCCCAAAGGTGGACTTGGTTCCCCACGACACCTGTGCACGGGCATTGGATGCACGGTGCTGATGTGGTGGGAGAGCGCCAGCGGCGGGCCTTCGTAGCCGCAGACAGGCATGGGGCATTTGCAGGGCGCGAGCGGACACATGCTGTAGTGATCGGCGAGCTTGTGGTAAATGACGTAGAGCCCACAGCCTTTGTGCGAGCACTCCACCCTCACCGAGGAGAGGACAGCGTCCATCGCTGTGTTCCGCATGTCGAAGCCGCTGCCGCGCTCGCACTTCTGGCACTGCCGCTGGTTCCAGGGGCGCTCGCCATGGTAGTCCGCGCAGGACATGTGCCCTTCCTTGCACTACACAAATCAATCAAACAACACATCAATCAAGAAACCTGCACCTTGCTCGATCAACTGAACGGACAAGGTGTATTCGAACCTCATACACTGGAGGCTTCAAGGGGCGGAGGCACAAGGGGCAGTGGAACAAGGTGAGGTCCATAGAGACCATAGAGAGCTCCATCGTTGGGTCTGTTGGGTAACATAGCATGCAATTTCAAAAAAATCCAACACCCACGCAAGATCTATCTAGGAGATGCATAGCAATGAGACGCGAGAGTGTGTCCACGTACCCTCGTATACCGAAAGCGGAAGCGTTAGGTTAACGCAGTTGATGTAGTCGAACGTCTTCATGATCCAACCAATCCAAGTACCGAACGTACGTCACCTCCGTGTTCAGCACGCGTTCAGCTCAATGACGTCCCTCGAACTCTTGAGCCAGTAGAGGGCTGATGGAGAGTTATGTCAGCACGACGGCATGCTGACGGTGTTGGTGATGTGATCCACGCAGGTCTTCGCCTAAGCACTACGACGCTATGACCGGAGGAGTAAACTGTGGAGGGGGCACCGCCCACGATAAGAGAATTCTTGGTCTGCATTTGGGCCCCCGCCCCCGTATAAAAAGGAGGGGAGGAGGATGCCGACGGCCGGGAGGGGCGCGCCAAGGGGGAGTCCTACTTGGACTACTAGGCCAAGTAGGATTCGCCCCCCTGTGGGAGTCCTGGATTAAGGGGTCCTCGGGCGTCCGGCCTGTTAGCCATGGGCCGGACTGATGGGCTGCGAGGATAAGAAGATCGAAGATTGCACCCGTGTCCGGATGGGACTCTCCTTGGCATGGAAGGCAAGCTTGGCGACCGAATATGTAGATTCCTTTCTTTGTAACCGACCTTATGTAACCCTAGATCCTCCCGGTGTCTATATAAACCGGAGGACTTAGTCCGGAAACAGAGATACTCATTACCATAGTCATACAGGCTAGACTTCTAGGGTTTAGCCATTACGATCTTGTGGTAGATCAACTCTTGTAATACTCATATCCATCAAGATCAATCAAGCAGGAAGTAGGGTATTACCTCCATAGAGAGGGCCCGAACCTGGGTAAACATCATGTCCCCTGTCTCCTGTTACCATCGACCTTAGACGCACAGTTCGGGACCCCCTACCCGAGATCCGTCGGTTTTGACACCGTCATTGGTGCTTTCATTGAGAGTTCCACTGTGCCATCGACAAAAGGATCGATGACTCACCTCGTCCTTAAAGACAATATTACTACCGGAGGAGGACTGGCCCCAGGCCAAACCCTCTGGTTGGGCAGCTTTACCATGACCGCCCGTTCGGCCTTTAAGCCGACGATGACCTCTCGGGCCATCGAAAATCCTCTTTGTATCGACCACAAACACTCCAAGCAGATGGATCCGGCGGAGTTTTCGTCTTTAAACGAGCTCCTTGACCATATTGCCGCCCTGGGAATCGCCACAGATTATGATCGGATCGGGCTCAAACCCGACCAAAGAGAAATCAAATCTCCACCGATCACCCACCAGATAGCGGTAGTCGAGGAGCAAAACAACGACTCTTCCCCTATAGTAAAGACGGACTATGTCCGGATCGCCGACCCTACAGAGTCGGATACCCACCCGCAAAAAGAGGTGACTCGCCTTCCGAACATAGAATCGGACGGCGGGCAAAGGTAACCAGAAGATACTCCGGAGCCCGGACTGTTAAGTCTGGAAAAACTTCACACTCTAGATCATTGATCGGGTCAGGGCCCTGATCCAATTCCACCCACCCACCTAGACATAAGCGCTCTCACGACCATACAGCAGCAGTCTCAGGAAACGGTCCACCACTTATGGGCCAGATTCCTCCTTGTCAAGGACAAGGTTAAAGATTGCCGCGATGAGGACGCGATATCAGCGTTCCGCAACAATTGCACGAACGAAGGAATCCTCAACGCCATTAATCGCCGCCGCATACTACACTTCGCTGACTTGGCAACTATCGTACAGAAGTACATCACAATGGAAAGCGCCTGGAGGGATCAGGCAGCTTGTTGGGAGCCATCGGTCCCAACCCAACCACTGGTCCAGGCGAAAAGGGCGCATCCCCGTGACACGCCCAGTCCAATAGCCAAAAAATACAAGCCCATTACGCAGCGCGGAACCGTTCTAGAGGGATGGATCAACGGCCCATGCAAAATACACACAACACCGGATACCATAACAACCCACAGCCTTAGAGCATGTTGGATACTCCGGCAGGTAGCCAAAAGCGGCGAGGACATCCTTACCAAAAACACCCCAGAGCAACACCCTCCAGAAGATGACGACCCCAGAGTACTGACGGTCTCTGAGACATTCGCTTCAAACAATAAGCACAAAAGGGCACTTCGCGGCCTCGCCGAAGTCTGTCAAATCGCCACAGTAAATCCTTGGAAAGACACGGCTATAACCTTTAATGCCGGCGACGAACCAAAATACAGGACAGTTCGAGCACCAGCCGCTTTAGTCCTCAGTCCCATCGTGGACAGCTTTCAACTCACCAAGGTCCTCATGGACGGTGGCAGCGGACTAAACCTCATCTATGAGGATACACTCCACAAAATGGAAATAGACAGGAACCGCATCAAGCAAAGCAGCACGACGTTCCGAGGAATCATTCCCAGCCGGGAGGCGCGGTGTGCGGGAAAAATCACACTTGACGTGGTGTTCGGCACCCCGAAGAATTATCGGTCTGAAGAAATCACTTTCCAAGTGGCTCCTTTCAACAGCGGATACCACGCCTTGGTGGGGCGGAATGCTTTTACACGCTTCCAAGCTATACGTCATTACGGGTATATGAAGCTCAAAATGCCAGGACCAAACGGCATAATCACTCTTGTCAGTGATTCGGACATAGCACTCCGTGCCAAAAACAAAACCGCATCCCTGGCCCTTGAGGCATTATCTGAAGCCCTCGCGGCCGAAGAATTAACCGCACTACGCTCCACGGTGGACAGGGACGATGTGATCTTAGACAAACGACCCAAATCCACCTCCTTTAAACCGGTAGAAGAAATTGTCAAATTCCAAGTCCACCCAACGGACCCCAAGAAGACAACATCTATTGGAGCACAACTAGACCCAACGGTCGACGCCGCACTAAGGGATTTCCTTCGTGAAAATTGGGATATATTCGCCTGGAACCCTTCTGACATGCCTGGAATCCCACGTGAGCTGGCCGAACATAGCCTTAATATCTTAAAGGGATACAAACCAATCAAACAAGCACTGTGGCGCTTTTCCGAGCCCAAACGCCAGGAGCTGGCCAAGCTAATTGAGGCTGGATTCATCAGAGAAATAAAACATCCGGACTGGCTGGCAAACCTGGTGATGGTACCAAAAAGGACAAATCCTGGCGGTTGTGCGTCGATTTTAAAGACCTCAATAAGGCTTGCCCTAAGGATCCCTTCCCCCTCCCCCGCATTGATCAAATCATTGATGCTACCGTAGGACACGACTCACTGTGTTTCCTTGATGCATATTACGGATACCATCAAATCAAAATGAAGGAGTCCGATCAAGCTGCAACAGCATTCATTAACCCATATGGGGCATTTTGCTTCAACACCATGACCTTCGGGCTCAAGAACGCCGGCGCCACATACCAACGCATGATTCAAACATGCCTGGAGTAACAGATCGGCAAGACAGTTGAAGCTTATGTGGACGACGTCATCATCAAAACTAGGCGCGTCGAAACACTAATAGACAATTTACGTCTCACATTTGATAACCTCCGCACGTATGACATTAAGCTCAATTCGGAAATGTGCGTTTTCAGCGCCCCCGCTGGGAAACTGCTGGGCTTCATCGTTTCCAACAGAAGAATTGAAGCAAATCCAGCCAAAATCCGAGCTCTGTCACAATTGGCTATGCCAACAGACCTTAAACAAGTCCAAAATCTCGCGGGTTGTGTGGCAGCTCTAAGCCGCTTTATCTCCAGATTGGGAGAAAAGGCAGTGCCACTCTATCGCCTTTTACGGCGAACCAATCACTTCGAGTGGACGGACGCGGCAACAGCCGGATTGGAGGAAAAAAAAACCCTTCTTGCGAGCAACCCAATCCTGGCCGCGCCAAACGTCGGTGAACCGATGTTATTATACATATCGGCAACACATCAGGTGGTGAGCGCCGTGTCGTGGATCTAAGACTGATAGTAGAATGGGGGGTAGGTATGTAGAGGCAAGATCCTAGCTATGGCGAAGTTGTACACGCAAGTTTTACGAGTTCAGGCCCTTCTCAGAAGAAGTAACAGCCCTACGTCTCAGAGCCCGGAGGCGGTCGACTGGATTATGCGTGTGTGTGTTACAGGGGGTGCGAACCCTTGTCCCAGAGGAGGGGGGTGGCTTATATAGAGTGCGCAAGGACCCCAGCTCCCCTCCGTTACACAAGGTTCAATGTTCATAAAGAAGGAGCGTTACAGCTAACGCCCGTAGTAAAGTGCTATAAATAACTATTAAGTCTAAGAGTAAATGCCCGACCGTTGCTGCGTAGAGTGACATTAGATCTTCTGTATGTTGAGTGGTTTTTGCGACGGTCGAGTGACTTCGATTCTTCCAAGTGAAATGTCTCTGGTCAAGTGGATGATGGTACCCTTCGAATGCTTCTGTCTTTAGGGTGATGCCCTTGGGGAGGTTGTCTAGGTCAGGCCTATGACCCTACCCTAGGTACATGGCATCATCATTAGCCCCCGAATGGTTCAGGGTTTGAGTGGAGAAGGAGTTGAAAATACTTCCGATTAAGCTCTTGCATTTTGGAAGTGTCTGGTTGGGTTCGATGAATCAACATGGTGACATCAACTTCTTTTTCAGTCGCCTTGATCCATTCTTGGTTTTGTCGAGTGAACTTTTACTGAAAAGCTTTGAGCATTGATATGGAGAAAATCTTCCGTCTGACAGGTTGCTCTGCTGCCCGCGGATCTCGCGGGATTCGAATTTTTGGGAAGTGCGCGGGGCGGAGGAGGCCGCAGCAATCGGGTTGGATAAGGCAGGGCCGCCTCGATTTCCACGCCGCCTTTTTCGCCACGTATCGCTCGTGCGACTGTTGCGGGATTTGATAAGATCGCCCGGGTCCACAAGTCGGTCACTCGGAAGCAACCTCATATAAGGCATCGGTCCGGGGTTTTTGAATAGTGCGCTCTCATTCTTCCTCTTCCTTCTCTGTTTTCTCCACCGCATCCGCTCCTGCCCCGGCGCCACTGCTCCGTTCAAGCTCTGTCTGTTGCGATGGGGAAGGAGAAGACAGTGGCATTGGAGCGCACGAAGAAGGCGGCGACGAAGGCGAAGGGGAAGAAGTCCAGCCGGGGCGGATCTTCCTTGAGGTCTGGCCTGCCGCCCAGCTGGATCCTGGGCGACTGGCTTCGCTCGACGATCCGTCAAGACGACATTGACGACCTGGTCGAGGGGGGACTGATCCCCCACGAATCAGCG
This sequence comes from Aegilops tauschii subsp. strangulata, assembly GCF_002575655.3. NCBI lineage: Eukaryota > Viridiplantae > Streptophyta > Magnoliopsida > Poales > Poaceae > Aegilops > Aegilops tauschii. The sequence continues at coordinate 143,853,796 of NC_053037.3, forward strand.
CGGCTCCCGGGGGATGAGACCGAGCCGCGGCCACAGGAGGGTGAGTGCGTTCTCCTCGCTACTCACGTCGACCGCGGGTTTTCTTTGCCTCCCCATCCTTTCTTTCGAGGTTTCTTGAACTTCTTTGGGGCGCAACTCCACCACTTTACCCCAAACACCATCGTGTATCTTGCTGCTTTCGTGTCCATGTGCGAGAACTTCCTGGGTTGTCGACCACACTAGGGTCTCTTCAAGCACATATTCACGTGTCGTTCTCAGTCGGTCAAGAAGGCCAACCCGAGTGACGAGAGGACGCATGTGATCCAGATGTGTGGGGGTCTTGGAATTCAGATGAGGGGTAAAAGCTCTTCCCCAGCCATGATCCTTCCCGAGTCGGTCCGAGGGTGGCAGACGACCTGGTTGTACTGCAAGGACCAGCCGACTCCAGGATAGTTGACTGGACTTCCCCCCTTTTCCATGGCCCTAGTGGAGAAGCCCTCCGCCTTGAAAGTGACCCCAGAGGAGAAGCCACAGGTGAAGGTGCTGGTCGAGCGAGTAGTTCAGCTTGTCCGTGACGGGGTAACCGGTATGGATCTGTTGGAGGTCTTCCTTAGGCGACACATTCAACCTCTTCAAGCTCGTGACCATCCGATGTGGATGTATTCGGGCACTGACGACACCACTCGGATCCATCCAGAAGAAGTCGATGAAGCTACGTTGGAGGGGTGGCTGAGGGGTATCACTTGCAACAAAGATAACCCTAGGAGATCCAGGAGGATCCCTCCACTCAACAACACGTACGAAACAGACAAGGTACAACTCCAAATGGTCGAGTGTCTTCTTGATTTATCAAATAACTGTTTGCTATCACCCGACTGACTTCTGTCTTGATTGTTGCCTTCCAGGCCCTGAATGAGATGTACTCGATGCCCAACGGGGAGCAGGAGCAGGACCCAGAGGGAGAGGCGAGCGGAGGCGAGAGCGGCGAGTGGCATTCTGATGGTGAAGAGGACGAGGATAGCGATGACCCGAGCGATGAAGAAGAGGTCAACTCTAATCCCCGTAGGGAAAGGCGATCCAAGCTCATTGACGATCCAGAAAGCGTCCGCGGCAAAGCGACCGCGCAAACCGGCAGTCATTAAAGTGCCCTCGGACGTCCTCTCTAGCACCGACTGAAAAGGCACCGAAGCACCCGAAAGCTGCGCCGTCCAAACCGCCGAAAGCCTTGCCCAAGATCAAAGTGGCCATCCCCATTGCTTCTGGGTATTAGTTGGACTTGATTTCTTCGTTTAGTATGAATTTGGATTTGAGTCAATTCATTTCAACAGACATGACCGACTAAATTCTGGAATTTGTAGCGCTGCTACCTCTGGGACTTCTGCTTACATGAATGAGGACGAGGAAATGGAGGATGCAGTCACCTCTAATCCGAGTACCACTCTCATAATCTTGTCTTTATTTTCTCGACTGTTTCGTTGGTCGACTGAACTCTGGTGGTCGATCTTTTTCGCAGCTCTTCCCAATGTTATTGACCTTCCGGATGACGATGAAGATGTGCCGCTGAGGCCCAGGAAAAGGGGAAGTAGGAAGACGTCAGCCGACAAGACGCCTCTGTCGACACCGGAGATGGAACCGGTGATCCAGGAAACCGGCGACACCAATCGGACTGCTGTAACTTTCGCCATACCGCTGACGAGTGCTCAGCCTTCAGCGTCGATTGCCCAGACTCCAGACGATCCATCTTCTCTCTTCGCTGCACATCATGTCCCAGAGGACCAAGCGGGTGCTGCCAGGGAGGCTATTCGCCAAGCGAGCATCATGATGGAGCGGATGAAGGTGATCCGAGAGGCTAGCCAAGCTGCTTACGACGCTAGTTCAGCACTCCAGAGCAACGTACAGGTTAGTAGATCACCGACTGACCCTTCAGTTTGCCGCTTGTTCTGTTATGATATGGTACCTGAAAACTTTCCTAGAGGAATCTTTCCATCGGTCTGTGTCTTGCATTTGTACACCCATTGGGTGTTTTGACTTGTCACTAAGTAAACTTGCACTTTGAGCTGACTATGTTGTTGTCGATTGAATCTTTGAACCAGTGGGGGCACGCTGAGTGCACCCATTGGGTGTAGTCCCCGAGACCATAGTTGACTGCGGGCAGTCGACTGTGGTCTGAGAATCAGAATTTCCTCACTCGGCCTGGATGGACCATGACGAGTGGAACCTGAACCAGTGGGGGCACGCTAAGTGCACCCGCTGGGTGTAGTCCCCGAGACCGTGGTCGACTGCGGGCAGTCGACTATGGTCTGAGAGCAACCTTCTTTTTTTACACTCAACCTGGACAGACCGTGTCGAGTGAAAACTAGATCAGTGGGGGCACGCTAAGTGCACCCACTGGGTGTAGTCCCCGAGACTACTGTTGGATGTTTGATTCGACAGTAGTCTTAGAATTTGTCGACTGACTTGTTCTTTGGTTGCAGAAATCTTGTGAGCTTGGAGCTCGCTTTGTTGAGCTGGAGAAGAAGCAGATTCAACTCAACCTCTATCTAGAGCTGGCCAAGACAAATCTATAGAAATCCAAGGATGAAGCCGCTGGTAAGAAAGACTTGTCGACTGATTTATCTCTGAACCGGATTTCATTCTGCTTTTTCTGAATCAAGCATTGTTTCTTTTAGAGAAACTGAACCAAGCTCTGGCGAAAAAGGATCAAGATCTGGCGGCCGCGCAAAAAACAACTGATGAGAAAACCGCACTCGTTGAACAGAAGTTGGCTTCAGTCGGCAAACTGGAGGAAGAAAACTCCAAGCTAAAAGCTGCCCTTGACGAAGCTAATAAGGAAGCAACTCGCCTGAAGAAGGACAAGGACAATCTGAACGAGAAGATGGAAGGCATTGCTCGCAGAAGGAACGATCTGGAGAATTATCTGGGAAGCCTTGCTAAGAAGCTATTCATCATGCTTGAAGGTATTTTCTTTGGCCCGACTGATTTGTTCCTGTCGACTCGACATATAACCATTGGCTCATCCTTGAACTGTGCATGCAGAATTTTTGCCGGAACTTCGAGGACGAGACCGGGCGAATTGAAACAAGCTTGGACCCCGTCAACTCTCCAGTGAAGGATGAAGCTGCCATGAACGTACTCCGACTGGAATCTCATATCGCTGGTGTTGTCGATTACCTCGCTCGACTGAAAGTCGCAATGTCGCGGATTGACACAGCTCTCTGGCCAATGGCGACGTTCCAGAATGACCTCGAGTCTCTAATGGCTCGGCTCAATGAAGTTCCCGGTCGAGTTCAAGAATGGAAGAAGTCTTCTGCCTGGTGCGGCGCTGATGTGGCTCTATCTCTGGTTCGTGTCCACTGCCGGGAAGCGCGGGAAGAGAAGCTGGTAGCGATCAAGGTTGCCAATACCAAGAGGCACGACTTCCAGTCCTTCATGGAGACCTTCATTGTTGCTGCCACTCGGATTGCTGACGGAATCGACCTGGACGAATTTGTCGAGCCTGCCAGCCCTCCTCCTGCGGAGTGAACAAACTTTTATGCCCCGCCTTCAATTTGCCTCGGAATGCCGAGTGATTTTGTAACCGTTAAACTCCTTCGGGTTGAATGCCCGAGTACTTTAATCTGCGGTCTTGAACTTTAGGATTTATCTGAACTTGGTTTATCTCTGAATATGCTTGTGTTTGCCTTCGAGCGGAGCCTGTTCTTCACTCGGAATAATCTTTGTACTTGAGATGCAGCCCTGAGGAGGAGGTTCCAGTCGACCTGCACCTCGTCGTCTTTATAGATAGGGATGAAGCGCACATTGTACTTGTGGCGCAGCTCTGAAGGAGAAGGTTGCAGTCAACCTGCACCTCGTCGTCCTTGCGGATAGGGATGAAGCGCACATTGTACTTGTGGCGCAGCTCCGGAGGAGAAGGTTGCAGTCGACCTGCACCTCATCGTCCTTGCGGATATGGATGAGGCGCACGTTGTACTTGTGGCGTAACTCCGAAGGAGAAGGTTGCAGTCGACCCGCTCCTCGTCGTCCTTGCGGATAGGTATGAAGCGCACGTTGTACTTGTGGCGCAGGTCCGAAGGAGAAGGTTGCAGTCGACCTGCACCTCGTCGTCCTTGCGGATAGGGATGAAGCGCACGTTGTACTTGTGGTGCAGCTCCGAAGGAGAAGGTTGCAGTCGACCTGCACCTCGTTGTCCTTGTGGATATGGGCGTGTTTCCAACTTAGGCGAGTACTGGACTGCAGCTAAACCCCCGAGTGGGAGGGTTGCTCACCACTCGGTAGGATTTCTTAAACTTAGGCGAGTACTGGACTACAGCTAAGCCCCCGAGTGGGAGGGTTGCTCACCACTCGGTAGGATTTTTTTAAAACTTAGGCGAGTACTGGACTGCAGCTATGCCCCCGAGTGGGAGGGTTGCTCACCACTCGGTAGGATTTTTTTAAAACTTAGGCGATTACTGGACTGCAGCTAAGCCCCCGAGTGGGAGGGTTGTGTAACAGCCTGGATTTTGGCCCTTTTCTTTTTCTTTTTGATTTATTGGTTTTGCTCTGTTTTTTCTTTTTGGAGGGGTTCTATGGCCTTGTCATCTGGGAAATCATCCTCATTTCCCCTCCCAAGTGGCTCATCATTCTCAAAACCTTGCCAAGATCATGTCACTTCACTGCTTGACCAAACCCTAAAATCTTTTTCTAGGGAATATTCCCTTTTTCTATTAAAGGAATAAACCCGTCTGCCCTAGGTTGTGAAGCAACCTTTATTTCCATCACTCCTAAAATTCCCAAATAATTCTCATAAATTGTTTGGGTCATATCTTTCTCAAATATGGCAAAATATTTCATTTGTCATGTTTATCATCTTGCTCAAATAATTCATTTCCTATTCTGCCCTAAATGGCACATTGTGAAGCAAGTGCTATTTTCCTTTTCCCAATTTACCTCAAACTCCTTGGACACCTTTTACTGTCCATATCATTGCCACATGCCAAAATGCAACCTCATTTGCCTAGTAATTATTTAATTATGATTTTCCAAAGTTTCTATCCAGAAAGAAGCTTTGTGAAGGAGGTGCAAGCTAGGCATATCCAAATGAGTTGCCATTTTGCATGATCCCTCATATCATCATATCATAGCCCTCCACCAAAGTAGAGCTCATGTCATGCCTCCATGTGAGCTCATCTTCAATTCTTTGATTCTGCCCGAAATTTCAGCTTGTGAAGCAAGTATATTTTATCTTGCTCCATTATGGCTGCCAATTTTTCTAGGCCTTCTATTATCCATATAACCTACCTCCACCCATTTTGGGCATGGCTCATCAAGCCATTATTCCTCTAGAATTTTGGCAAGTTTTTGTCCAGAGGAGATGTTTGTGAAGCAAGTATCAGTTTGGCTTGGCCAATTTGTATGAGACTTTTTGAGCATCTTCATAGGATCAAATGACTCTGCCTTGCCCAATTTGAGATCAATTTGACACTCCATGTGAGTACACCATCCTGATCAAGTTTCTGGACCATTTTGGTCAGTTGCAAAGCAACTATGATTTATCTTGGTCCAAACCTTCTCAAAGTTACCAGGATGAAAGTTCTTCTTACCCTAAACCTCGCAGACAAACTCTATGGCTCCAAAACCCTTCCTGTTGATCACCAGTGCTCACCCAAGTTTACTGCAGTAAACTTCAGAGACTGCTTACCGTTTAACCAGATCACTTTTAAAGCTACCACCGTAGTTGAAACCTCCCCTGGATGGACTATGCCCTAGACAACATCTTCCAGTCGTTGGCACCTTCTCCTCTCCAGCTCACGCGGTCACCACCTCTCTGGCATGCCATGGACGCGAGCTGAATGACTTCTTGCTCGGGCCCCTCCTCTGCTCGGCGTCTCAGCGAGCACGAGCATGTCTAATAGATTTACCGCGTCGTCGCCGTCTTCCTAGACCTCTCTCCCTCTCAGTAAAACCCCTCACCGACGCTCGCCGCCGAACGCCCACGAGAGCACAGTGGCGTTTTGGCTCGGTTCGTCGCCGTCTTCTTCCTCCCTGCGCCCCCTTGGCCTCCTTTGCCCCATGAGAGCCTCCACTGGTCCTCCTCGTCGCCTGACCCCGAGCTCATGCGCGTGCACACGCGTCCGCGGTGCCGGACACGCGTCCGCGGCGGCGCCCCCTCCCCTCGGCTATATAAGCCACCCCGAGGCCTCTCGAGCTCACAATCGACCTCATCTCATCTCCAGCTCCCTCCCCAACAACTCGCCCGAGCTCCTAGAGCTCTCTGTCCCTCCCATGGCCGCCATGGCCGCCGCCCCCTCCGGCCTAAATCCGAGCGAGTCGAGCCCTCCCCCTCCTTTCTGTACCCACCAGAATCTTCCACGTGCTCCGGTGAACCTCTCCGCCACCCCACCCTCTCGCCGGAGTGCCCCAGGCTGCGCGCCCCCAACCTTTGCCGCCGCCGTTGCTCTCTGCCACCGCGGCTATCTCGCGCTCCACCCGTCCCCGGCACTCGTGACCCAGCTAGATGGATGCGGCGCCTTTCCCCGATCCCGCCGGCGGACTTTCCCCGACCAGAGGTGGCCGGAGCTGCCCGGCCTGTCGCCGGCGCGCGCGGCTGTCCTCTGCATCGCGGGCGAGCGCGAGGTTGAAGGCGCTGACCAGGCCAGGCGGGCCCCGCGTCGCCTTGACCCCGCCGGTCAGCCGCACGACGTTGACCCCGCCCGGTCCAGCGTGGATAAGTGACGGGCCCCACCCGCGTGGGACCCGCACGTCAGCGTCACACGAGCCGGCCCCGCGTTTGCCTAGCTGGATATGTGGAAACACATTTGCTGAAATGCGTTTTCATTAAGGGAAAGTGTATTTTGGTCTTAGTTCGGTTAGAAGTACGTTTTCCTTCTGGAAAAGCGTATTTCCGCTTAACTACGGCTAGAAATACGTTTTCTCTGCTGGAAGGCGTATTCAACTAAATGTGCTTTCTGTTTTTCAGCTCAGGGGCCTTTTTGTAGAGTTTATTTTACAGATTGGTCCCTGGATTTCAAGCGCTTATAACTTTTTACTCCCAACTCCAAATGAGGTGAATCCAACGCCCACTTCTTCGTTTCGCCGAGCCCGTTCTGATGGAATAATTTTCACCATGTTTTGACATTCTAAAAATGACCATTTTGCCCCTGCCCTTATTCAGCCCCCTCCGAGAGAGTACGTTTTCCGGCGATCCTTTCCGCGAATTTCTCGCACTTTCTCCCGGTGATTTCTTCCAACCCCAGGCAAGCCACACCCTCCATTTGCATGATTGCAATGCAGTGACATGGTTTCTTTATTTAAACTTGTTTAAAATATTGTGTTAGCTACTTGTGATTTGTTCATGGCATTTATCGGAGTATTATTTTGATCTTGTTATTGCCATGCTATTTGCTTGGAGTTCCAAGATTAATATTTTGATGATTATGTGGATGAAATGTGCCTTTGGATTCTTAGTGGCTATTATGATTATTTTCATGATGGTATCTGGCATTATTTTGAAGTATTACTTTGGATATCATGTTGCCTTTGGATTATTAGTGGCTTTTATGATTAGTTTCATGCTGGTTTTGGATATGATATCTTGGAGTATTTGCTTTGGATATCATGCTACCTTTGGATTATTAGTGGTTAGTATGATTATTTTCATGATGCTAGTTGATGTTCTGTTGCTTGGAGTATTATTTTCGAAGATGATATTTACATGTGGATCTTAGCCGAATAGCTTTATTCTTGTTATTGGAGTAGTAGGATTATTGTTTTCGGATTCATCATGACAGTAGTGTTGTGCTGCCCTTGGAGTATTTTGAGATGATGATATTATGCTTGGATTATTTATTGGATATTGCTATGACTTGGATTATAGTTTGGTAGTTGATATCGGAGTATCAGTTATCACAGTTATATTTTTGGGGATAAATTCCGTCATTAAGTTGGTCAGGTGCCACCGAACCGGGCTTTTCCAGTGCAACCACATTAGCCTTTATGGGAAAGGCCCTAATGCGGTCTATTGCCGTGCCTCTCGCCGGTGCCTCCAACGAGGGAAGGTTATGGGCCCGTGCTACCCTGATCAGGTAGGCGGACATAACCTTGTGTGCCCGTAGTTGTTAGGCGCCTTTTTGTCCCCGTTTGGGACGTTTATGTTTTGACCACGACGGTGGTCGTTGTGTCTTTGGTAGACACGTGGCCACCCAGGACTAGCCCTAAGGGGAGTGAGTCGGAGTGGCCGGGAGAGTGTCATGGCAGTAGATCGGTTTTGTCGGAACGCCGTTGGTCCAACCGAATGGGAGTACGAGGCCATGGGTTCTGTGGTGTGGGTAAAGTGCGCTACCTCTGCAGAGTGAGTACTTAAATCTATCGATAGCCGCGTCCTCGGTCATGGGCATGGGTTCGTACTAGGTCCCACCGTTCGATCAACACTCACATGACGGAATGACTTATAGGTGATATGTATATATTTTGAGCAGTACAGATTGGCAGGATGTTGATGATGATGTTTGAGACCAAGTGTTGGTCATGGTAGTGATCGCCGGAAGGATCACCGTTTGAGGCCAAGTGTTGGTCATGGTAGTGATCGCCAGAAAGATCACTGTTTGGTTTTGATCACGAGGTGATCGAGATGGTATATTGCTTGGCCGTTTAGCCAAGAGAGAGATGGTTATGGAGATTTGAGATGGTTATTTATCAGTATTGTATCAGTTTCATACCGTGCTTAGTAGTTGCTTCATCATGGTAGCTGTTACTTTAATTAACCTGATTAATGCTATGTTATTGTCTTGCCTTGATGCTTATGGTTGTTGTGAGCTTGCAAGTACATTCAATGTACTGACCTGGCGTGTCATGCCAGATTGCAGGTGATGCCGTGATTGCTTGATTGCTTGTCGTGGTTTCCGTTCGTGCGAGCTAGATCGTGTCCCAGCCAGAGTCCCTGCAGAGTGGAGTTCACCACCTTCGTCGTTGTTCCGCTGCTAGAAGTATTCCGCTGTTACAAGTTGTTTCGCTGCTAGCATAGAGCAAGTATAGTATCGCAGGCGTAGTGTCGCCGTGCTGATGTGCTTCTTTGTAACATCAGACCCGTGTAATTATTATTCTTGTAATAAGAGCTGATTTGTTATATGTCAAGTAGTGCCATATTCCAGAGACTTCTCCTCGATCTCTGGGCTGGAATATGGGGCGTTCCGGTTTCTCTGAGCCGGGGTGCCACAGGTTGCTCACCACTCGGTAGAATTTCTTAAACTTAGGTGAGTACTGGACTGCAGCTAAGCCCCCGAGTGAGAGGCTTGCTCACCACTTGGTAGGATTTTTTTAAACTTAGGCGAGTGCTGGACTGCAACTAAGCCCCCAAGTGAGAGGCTTGCTCACCACTCGGTAGGATTTTTTTAAACTTAGGCGAGTACTGGACTGCAGCTAAACCCCCGAGTGGGAGGCTTGCTCACCACTCGGTAGGATTTTTTTAAACTTAGGCGAGTACTTGACTGCAGCTAAGCCCCTGAGTGAGAGGCTTGCTCACCACTCGGTAGGATTTTTTTAAACTTAGGCGAGTACTGGACTGCAGCTAAGCCCCCGAGTGGGAGGCTTGCTCACCACTTGGTAGTATTTTTTTAAACTTAGGCGAGTACTGGACTGCAGCTATGCCCCCGAGTGAGAGGCTTGCTCACCACTCGGTAGGATTTTTCAAACTCAGGCGAGTACTGGACTGCAGCTAAGCCCCCGAGTGGGAGGGTTGCTCACCACTCGGTAGGATTTTTTAAACTTAGGCGAAACGGATTCGCAGCTAAGCCCCCGAGTGAGAGGCTTGCTCACCACTCGGTAGGATTTTTAAAAACTTAGGCGAAACAGAATTGCAGTTAAGCCACCCACTGGGGGATTTCAGACACAAATATAAGCAATGACAATCATTTTAGAAGACTGTAAAACTCTTGTCTTTGATAAACAAACTACAAAGGTACTTCTTATTACATCTCAACAGACTGAGTGCTTAAGTATAAAAGGGATGGAGCAGCTCCGCATTCCAAGCGCGCGGCTCGTCTTTCTTGTGCTCAACATTGTAGAGGTGGTACGCTCTGTTGTGGAGCACTCTGGTGACAATGAAGGGACCTTCCCAAGCAGGAGCAAGCTTGTGTGGTTTCTGCTGATCCACTCGGAGAACCATATCTCCCTCTTGAAATGCTCGACCTCTCACGTTTCTAGCATGGAATTGACGCAAGTCTTGCTGATAGATGGTCGACCGGATCAGGGCCATCTCTCTTTCCTCTTCCAGGAGATCAACTGCATCTTGCCGTGCCTGTTATGCTTCATCTTCTGAGAAAAGCTCGACTCGGGGTGCATTGTGGAGCAAATCACTCGGAAGTGCAAGTTCAGCTCCATAAACCAAGAAAAAAGGAGTTCGACCAGTCAACTGATTGGGAGTTGTCCTCAGTCCCCACAATACTGACGGAAGTTCATCGACCCAGGCTCCTGCTGCGTGTTTGAGATCATGCATCAGTCGGGGTTTCGGCCCTTTTAGAATCAATCTGTTTGCTCTTTCAGCTTGTCCATTCGATTGGGGTGAGCGACTGAAGCATAGTCGACTTGAGTACCTTGGGAAGCACAGAAGGCTCTGAACTCATCAGAATCAAAGTTTAACCCATTGTCAGTGATGATGCTGTGTGGAACACCATATCTGAATGTTAACTCTCTGATGAAGCTGACAGCAGTACTTGCTTCAAGGCTTTGATAGGCTTGGCTTCAATCCATTTGGTGAACTTGTCGACTGCCACGAGCACGTGAGTGAAACCGCTCCTACCAGTCCTCAAAGGTCCAACCATATCCAAACCCCAAACAGCAAAGGACCAGACGAGTGGAATGGTCTTCAGGGCTGATGCGGGCTTGTGAGACATGTTGGAGTAGAACTGGCAACCTTCACATTTGTCGACTATCTCGTTTGCCATCTCATTTGCTCGCGGCCAATAGAGTCCCGCTCGGTATGCTTTGGCCACAATGGTCCGAGAGGACGCATGGTGACCACACGTCCCCGAGTGGATGTCATTAAGGATCACTCGACCTTCTTCTGGTGTTATGCATTTCTGGCCGACTCTAGTTACACTTTCTCTGAACAGCTGTCCTTTTATCACGGTAAAGGCTTTGGATCGACGGACGATCTGACGAGCCTCTTCCTCATCCTCCGGGAGCTCTTTCCAAAGAATGTATGCGATGTACGGCACTGTCCAGTTGGGAGTGATGACCAAAACCTCCATGATCAAGTCGACCACAGCTGGGACCTCGACTTCAGTCGGATCAGTGTCACTCTTTGGTTGTGGGGGCTCTTCAGTGAAAGGATCTTCTTGAACTGAAGGTGTATGAATGTGTTCCAAGAACACATTGCTGGGAATGGCCTCCCTCTTGGAACCTATCTTTGCCAGATCATCCTGCTTGATTTTTCAGTCGGGGTATGTGATGGAGCTCTAACCCCTCGAACTTCTTCTCTAACTTTCTCATCGCATTACCGTAACCAGTCATAGCTGGACTCGTGACATCCCACTCCTTCATCACTTGATTGACCACTAAATCCGAGTCGCCATAGACCATGAGGCGACGGACGCCGAGTGAAATTTCCATATGTAACTCGTACAGAAGTGCTTCATATTCAGCTTCGTTGTTGGAGGAGTCAAAATGAATCTGGAGAACATAACTGAGTTTGTCACCTCGGGGGGATACCAGTACCACCCCAGCACCAGAACCATTCAACATCTTGGATACATCGAAGAACATGGTCCAATGCTCTGAGTGAATCTGAGTCGGGAGTTGCTGTTCAACCCACTCGGCGAGGAAATCTGCTATTGCTTGGGACTTGATAGCTTTCTTTGCCTCAAACTTGATATCTAAGGGAAGGAGTTCAATCGCCCACTTTGCCACTCGACCAGTTGCATCTCTGTTGTTCAGAATCTCTAACAATGGTGCATCGCTGACGACTGTAATGGAGTGGTCAAAGAAATAGTGTGCAACCTTCTTCGTGGTCATATAAATCCCATAAACAAGCTTCTGATAATGTGGATATCTTTGCTTGGATGGAGTCAGAACTTCAGAAACATAATATACTGGGCGCTGAACTTTATAGGCTTTTCCTTCTTCTTCCCGCTCGACCGTGAGTACTGTACTGACAACTTGTCCAGTGGCTGCAATATAAAGCAGTAAAGGCTCTTTGCTGATTGGGGCAGCAAGCACCGGCTGGGTGGAAAGCAGGGCTTTGAGCTCTGCAAATGCTGCATCAGCTTCAGGAGTCCACTCGAACTTATCAGATTTCTTCATCAATCGGTAAAGAGGCAATGCCTTTTCACCAAGGCGAGAAATGAATCGACTCAAGGCGGCCAAACAACCAGTAAGCTTCTGGACATCATGCACACGCATAGGGTGTTTCATCCAGAGTATAGCACCAACTTTCTCTGGGTTAGCGTCGATCCCTCGTTCGGAAACGAGGAAACCGAGTAGCTTTCCGCCAGGAACTCTGAATGTGCACTTTGATGGATTAAGCTTGATATCATACCTTCTGAGGTTGGCAAAAGTTTTAGCAAGGTCAGTCAGCAGGTCAGAACCTTTACGTGACTTGACCACAATGTCATCCATGTAAGCTTCCACATTCCGACTGATTTGAGTGAGCAGGCACTTCTGAATCATCCTCATGAATGTGGCTCTAGCGTTGTTCAGGCCGAATGGCATGGTGACATAACAGAAGCATCCGAATGGAGTAATGAAAGCCATTTTTATCTCATCGGGTCCATACAGTCGGATCTGCTGATACCCGGAATAGGCGTCTAGAAAACACAATCGCTCACACCCCGCAGTCGAGTCAACGATTTGGTCGATGCGGGGGAGAGGAAAATGATCTTTCGGGCAGGCCCGATTGATATGCTTGAAGTCAATGCACATGTGAAGTGAATCATCCTTCTTGGGGACCATGACAACATTGGCAAGCCACTCGGAGTGGTAAATCTCTCGGATGAACTCAGCTGCCAGAAGCCGAGCCACTTCCTCGCCAATTGCTTTTCTCTTCTGTACGGCAGACCGTCGAGGATGTTCCTTGACCGCTTCACTTTCGGGTCGACTCACAAACGATGCTCAGCCAGTCCCCTGGGTACACCCGGCATGTCAGAAGGTTTCCATGTGAAGATGTCCCAGTTCTCACGTCGGAACTGGATGAGCGCTTCTTCCTATTTGCTGTCGAGTGAAGTTGAAATATGAGTAGGAGCAGCACTGGGATCGGTCGGGTGAATATGAATCGGCTTAGTTTCACTGTACGACTGAAATGCAGAATCAGTGTCAGGCTTCTTCGAGCACAACAAATCGCTTTGGATCTGCATTTTTCTGGTACTCTTGCAATTCTACTACTGCCATTTGTGCATGTGAGATTTTTGAGCCTTTCTGGAAGCACTCTTCTGCCTTTTGCCGATTGCCAGTGATAGTGATTACTCCTCTGGGACCAGGCATTTTCAACTTGAGATACACGTAACACGGTTGAGCCATGAAACGTGCATAAGTAGGCCTACCCAGAATGGCATGATAAGCACTCTGGAAATCCACTACTTCAAATGTCAACTTTTCTTTGCGGTAATTCTTGGAATCACCGAAAACCACATCAAGGGCAATATGACCGAGTGATTCAGCCTTCTTGCCAGGTATGACGCCATGAAAACTCATGTTGCTTTCACTGAGCTTGGACATCGGAATGCCCATTCCATTCAAGGTTTCCGCATACAAGATATTCAGGCCACTTCCACCATCCATCAGCACCTTAGTCAGTCGAGTGCCTTCAACAACTGGGTCGACCACCAGCGCTTGCCTCCCAGGGGTGGCTATACGACCTGGATGGTCAGACTAGTCGAATGTGATGGCAGTCTGGGACCACTTCAAGTAACTTGGCGTTGCCGGAGCAACCATGTTCACCTCTCTATTTATAACTTTCAGTCGACTTTTGCTTTCAACATCAGGAAAAATCATCAGAGTGGAATTGACGTTGGGAAAACCATCATCGTCTTCCTCCTTATCTTCACCCTTGTCTGACTCCTTTTCCTTCTCCTTGGGTTGTTTCTCTCGGAACTGTTGAATCAGGAGCCGACACTGTCGAGTGGTGTGTTTAGGGTAAATCAGATTACCCTCCTCATCCTTCTTGATATGAATGTGACAGGGTAAATCCAACACATCATTTCCATCTTGATCTTTAACTTTCTTGGGGTTCCATGGCCCTTTGGGCTTCCCCTTGAACTTCCCTTGAGCCACAACTAAAGCTTCACCAGGAGCTGCTGGCTCGGCCTTGCATTTCTGTTTCTGATTGGAAGTCCCTCCTCCGGTCTCCTGGGCGACTGTTTTGTGCTTGCCGCTCCGGAGTCGGTCCTCCTCTTCACCATTGGCATACTTGGTGGCAATCTCCATCATTTGACTTAGGGACATATCTCCCGTCCGACCGAACTTCAGGTTCAACTCTCGGTAAACACCCTCCTTGAAGGCACAAACTGCTTGGTGATCTGACACATTCTCTACTGTGTGGTGCAATGTGATCCAACTTTGGATATAATCTCTCAAGGTCTCATTCGGTTTCTGCACACAGGACTGCAACTCTGTCAACCCCGACGGTCGTTTGCATGTACCTTCAAAGGTTCTAACAAACACTCGGGCAAGTTCTTCCCAACTATATATGCTGCCAGGTGCTAACTAATTCAACCACGCTCTGGCTGAGCCCTCCAACATCAGAGGAAGGTGTTTCATGGCCCCTTCATCATTGCCACCACCGATCTGCACAGCCACTCGGTAGTCCTCAAGCCAAGTGTCAGGCTTGGACTCACCAGTGAACTTGCTGACTCCAGTCGCCATCCTGAAGTTTGGAGGAATCACTGCTGCTCTGATGGCTCTGCTTAAACACTTGGGGCCCGAAACATGTACTCTGCTGCCAACAGTATAATCTCTATCATGGCCCTCCCTGTGTGCTCTGTTCTTGTCAACCAGACCTTGAACGAGAATAGATCTCGCATCAAAGCCCGGCTCTCTGGGGTCGACTAGAATTCTTCGTCCGCCACTGTGAGGGCGTCTGTCATCGTGCTGCCGAGGCACATATGACTGAGGGAGTCCTGGATTAGGGGGTCCTCGGACAGCCGGACTATATCCTTTGGTCGGACTGTTGGACTATGAAGATACAAGATTGAAGACTTCATCCCGTGTCCGGGTGGGACTCTCCTTGGCGTGGAACGCAAGCTGGGCAATACGGATATGTAGATCTCCTCCCTTGTAATAGACTCTGTGTAACCCTAGCCCCCTCCGAGTGTCTATATAAACCGGAGGGTTTAGTCCGTAGGACAAGAACAATCATACCATAGGCTAGCTTCTAGGGTTTAGCCTCTACGATCTCGTGGTAGATCAACTCTTGTAATACTCATATCATCAAGATCAATCAAGCAGGAAGTAGGGTATTACCTCCATCGAGAGGGCCCGAACCTGGGTAAACATCGTGTCCCCCGCCTCCTGTTACCATCTGCCTTAGACGCACAGTTCGGGACCCCCTACCCGTGATCCTCCGGTTTTGACACCGACATTGGTGCTTTCATTGAGAGTTCCACTGTGCCGTCACCATAAGGCTTGATGGCTCCTTCGATCATCGACAACGATGCGATCCAGGGTGAGGCTTTCCTCCCCGGACAGATCTTCGTATTCGGCAGCTTCGTACTGCGAGCCAACATGCTTGGCCATCTGGAGCAGATCGAAAGCTACGGCCATGGCCGTCAGGTCAGGTTTGGAAGCTTAAACTATACTACTGATATCCGCGGAGACTTGATCTTCGACGGATTCGAACCCATGTCAGGCGCGCCGCACAGTCACGACGGGCATGACTTAGCCCTGCCGACGGACAGTGTTCGGGAGATCCCACCTGCAGCTACTCCGACTTTCAATCCGGAGCAGATTGCGCCGTCTGAGGACGGGTGGAATGACCTCGCCACGGAGGCCGCACACTCAGCGGCGATAGAGTCGAATACTGACTTCACCTCTTATGAGACCCGTGTTGCCGGACACTTGGATTCGCCCCCGGCCACGGACTCCGAACCGCCTGCGTCCGTGCCTATCGAATCTGATTGGGCACCGATCATGGAGTTTTCCTCCACGGATATCTTTCAGCACTCACCACTGGGCGACGTGCTAAACTCATTGAGGTCTGTCTCCTTGTCAGGAGACCCTTGAACGAACTATGTCCGGCTAGAATGGGCTGCGGACGGCGAAGAAATTCGCTGCCCACCCACCACCCACTTAGTAGCCACTTTCCACGATTTAACCGACATGCTCGATTTCGGCTCCGAAGACATCGACGGTATGGACGACGATGCAGGAGACAAAGAGGAACCACCGCCCACAGGGCGCTGGACTGCCACCTCATCATATGATATATACATGGTGGACACCCCCAAAGAAGGCGATGGCGATAAGACAACAGAGGGTAATCCCTCCAAGAAGCAATCCAAGCACCGACGTCAGCGGCGCCGCTCTAAGTCCCACCATCGCAAAAGCAGCGATACCGGCACAAGAGACAATAACGGTCCGGATAGTGCCGAAGACGACGACAATCCCCTCCATCCAGACCTCGAGCAGGAGGATGAACAAGCTAGCCCTCCGGAACAGGCAGCAGACGGAGAATCAGAGGATGACAATTACATGCCTCTCTCCGAAGACGAGGTGAGCCTCGGCGACGAAGAATTTATTGTGCCTGAGGATCCCGTCGAGCAGGAGCGCTTCAAGCGCCGGCTTATAGCCACAGCAAACAGCCTGAAGAAAAAGCAACAACAGCTTCGAGCTGATCAAGATCTGCTAGCGGATAGATGGACTGAAGTCCTGGCGGCCGAGGAATACGAACTCGAGCGCCCAACCAAGAGTTACCCAAACCGCAGGTTGCTACCCCAACTCGAGGAGGAAGCATTGAAACCTACATCACCAGCATATGATGCGGCTGATCGGCCACCTCGTGGCCGAGACAGAGGGGCATATCAGCCCGAAGTCCAGCCCGCACCCCGCCGCCATTCAAACAAAAATACCAAGGCCCGAGGCAACACGTGGGACCTGCGAGACGTATTGGAAAACAAAGCAGGACATGCAAGATCGATCTACGGATCACGGGGGCGCGCCCCAACGCGGGACGATGACCGTCACGCCGGATATACTAAAAGCAAATCCGGCCGGGCCGAATACAACAGACAAGATTCGTATGAACTGCGTCGTGATATAGCCCGGCACAGAGGCGCCGCACACCCCCTATGCTTCACTGATGAAGGAATGGATCACGAATTCCTAGAGGGTTTTAAACCCGTAAACATTGAATCATATGATGGTACAACAGACCCCGCGGTATGGATCGAGGATTTCCTCCTCCACATCCACATGGCTCGCGGTGATGATCTACATGCCATCAAGTACCTCCCACTAAAACTCAAAGGACCAGCTCGGCATTGGCTGAATAGCTTGCCAGCAAACTCCATTGGCAATTGGGAGGATTTGGAAGATGCATCCCTTGACAACTTCCAGGGAACTTATGTGCGACCACCGGATGCTGATGACTTGAGCCATATAACTCAGCAGCCAGGGGAATCGGCCAGGAAATTCTGGACCCGGTTCCTAACTAAGAAGAACCAAATTGTCGACTGTCCGGATGCAGAGGCCTTAGCGGCATTTAAGCATAACATCCGTGACGAGTGGCTCGCCCGGCACCTCGACCAGGAGAAGCCGAAGTCTATGGCAGCCCTCACGACACTCATGACCCGCTTTTGCGCGGGCGAGGATAGCTGGCTGGCTCGCAGCAACAACACATCAAGAAGTCATGGCAATTCAGATGCCAAAGATAGTAACGGCAGACCACGTCGCAACAGACACAAGCGCCGCAACAACGGTGACAACGCCGAAGACACGACAGTCAATGCCGGATTCAGTGGCTCTAAATCCGGTCAGCGGAAGAAGCCGTTCAAAAGAAGCAACCCGGGCCCGTCCAGTTTGGACTGCATACTCGATCGCTCATGTCAAATTCACGGCACCCCCGATAAGCCAGCCAATCACACCAACAGAGAATGCTAGGTGTTCAAGCAGGCCGGCAAGTTGAATACCGAAAACAAGGAAAAGGGGCTGCATAGCGACGATGAGGAGGAGTCCCGGCCGCCGAACACAGGAGGACAGAAGAAATTTCCTCCCTAAGTGAAAACGGTGAACATGATATACGCAACCCATATTCCCAAGAGGTAACGGAAGCGTGCACTAAGGGATGTCTATGCGATGGAGCCAGTCGCCCCAAAGTTCAACCGATGGTCTTCTTGTCCGATCGCTTTAGATCGTAGGGACCACCCCACTAGTATCCGTCATGGCGGTTCTGCCGCATTGGTCCTTGATCCCATCATTGACGGATTTCACCTCACCCGAGTCCTTATGGACGGTGGCGGCAGCCTAAACCTGCTTTATCAGGATACAGTGCGCAAAATGGGTATTGACCCCTCAAGGATCAAACCCACTAAAACCACCTTTAAAGGTGTCATCCCAGGTGTAGAGGCCCGTTGCACGGGCTCAATCACACTGGAAGTGGTCTTCGGATCTCCAGACAACTTCCGAAGCGAGGTGTTAATCTTGGATATCGTCCCGTTCCGCAGTGGCTATCACGCACTGCTCGGACGAACCGCATTTGCCAGATTCAATGCGGTACCGCATTATGCGTACCTCAAGCTCAAAATGCCAGGACCTCGTGGGGTTATAACAGTCAATGGAAACATAGAATGCTCGCTCCACACGGAGGGGCACACTGCGGCCCTCGCAGCAGAAGCACAAACCAGCCTTTTAAGGCAAACCGCCAATTCGGCGATAAAGCCCCCGGACACCTTCAAGCGAGTCCGGAGTAACCTGCAACAGGATCGCCTGGCACGTTCAGAGCTCGCCTAGCAATTCGGCCTCCGTCCTAGTCCCAGTCAAGCGACGAAATCTGTGACGCGCGTACATAATTACGCACTAAAAATACCATGGGCATAGGCGGAGGCACGGCCAGGACAAGTCCCACACTGCGGCTCAACCGCCCCAGGGGCTGTATACCTTTATCATTCTCCCTCTTTCAGGACCTTACTCTCTAGAAGCCCTTTTCGGCAGTCTGAAATCTGGACGCCTTACGGGAAGGAAATACCAAGGAAGCAAGAAGCTCTGACGTACAAGGGAATCCCCAGGTGGTCTCTGATAACGATCGAAATACCTGTTTTAAATACCCATACACAGCTTGCCCTTGGATAGGACATCTCAAATAGTCCTATTTTTTGCTTATTGCACTACTTGTATCCGTACGCTTTGACGTATTATTTAATAATAATGCATAGCGTTAGTCTATTATTGCATTACCCTTTCTTTTTTTCCTTGTCTGCTTATTTACGACAAATTGCACCCGTACATTCTGGTATGACCAGTACGCCAGGGGCTTCAGTATACCCCATAAATACGGCGTGAGAAGTCCGAACACTTTTGACAGTGCAGCACCCCGAACTTATAGCATTATATGCATCAGCTCCGAATCATGTCTTGCGTCAATAGTTGGGTTTGCCCGGCTCCCATGTTTTGGTACCTTACGTTCCGCAATATCGGCTAAGGTAGCACTGGGAGAACTACTGCGATTGTGTCCCGGTTCTTCCGGACGAGCACCTCAGTAGAGAAAGCCGAAAACTGACTGTCATGATAAGGCGAGAGCTGGTTGCTGTTCGAGAGGTCTCAAGTCCTTAAAGACTTTTTTTCGCTTCGGGCGAGGAGACGGCCTTGCCCGACTTAGGCGTATACAGCGCCCCAAATTCGGCCTTCCGAATACGAGGGGCTTCGCCAAAATTTAAAATTGTAGACTTCTATGGCTAAGTGAGAGTGATAAAGCCTTATAGTCTGATTGCCTGGTTCGTTGTGCTGAACACCTCCTTCGAAGGACCCAAAATTGGGATAAAGAGTGCTCAGGTTTGTCCCGAACACCTCAGTACTAGTTACATGGGGGCAGAAGCCGACGACTGGCCAACTCTCAGATTTTATAAACGGCCGCACAGAAGGTAATATTTTAAATTCACAA
Organism: Aegilops tauschii subsp. strangulata; assembly: GCF_002575655.3. Lineage (NCBI taxonomy): Eukaryota > Viridiplantae > Streptophyta > Magnoliopsida > Poales > Poaceae > Aegilops > Aegilops tauschii. The sequence continues at coordinate 143,873,831 of NC_053037.3, forward strand.
GCATTGCATAGCGCAAATGAACTCGTTTCATATTACAGGATCACATGAGTACATTTATTCAAATATTACATCCTTAGCACATTCCTCCGCCACAAGACGAGCACCCTTCCGGACACTTCCATAATACTTTTCGGGGGGGGGGGGGGGCGATGCTCCTTGCCCTTCGGCGGCCCCTCCTTCACCAGCTTTTTGGCGTCCAGCTTCGCCCAGTGCACCTTCGCCCGGGCAAAAGCCCTGCGCGCACCCTCGATGCAGACGGACCGCTTTATGGCTACAAACCGTGGGCAGGCATTTACAAGCCACCTCACCAGACCGAAGTAGCTACCGGGCAGGGGCCCGCGAGGCCACATCCGGACTATAAGACCCTTCATGGCCTGTTCAGCCGCCTTGTGAAGCTCGACCAGTTGCTTCAACTGGTCGCTCAAGGGCATTGGGTGTTCGGTCCCAGTATACTGAGACCAGAACAAATTCTCCGTCGAGCTCCCCTCCCCGGCGCGGTAGAACTCCGCGGCATCCGACACACTGCGGGGTAGATCTGCGAACGCTCCTGGAGAGCTCCGAACTCGGGTAAGTAAAAAGAAAGTTTCCTTCACATGCTTGCTTTGCATAATGAATGCCTTACCCACCGCTATTTTCTTAACCGCCTCAATTTCCTAGAGGGCCTTTTGGGCTTCAGCCTTGACATGTTGTGCGCTTTCGAGGGCCTTCGCAAGCTCGGACCCTTGCGTCTTAGAGTCAAGCTCCAAGGACTCGTGTTTCTTGACGAGAGCCTCGAGCTCTTGCTGCACCTCGCCTACTCGGGCCTCTTGCTTCTCCGGCTCGATGCGCTCCTTGGCTGCTTTGTCTTCGGTCTCGGCTAGCGCCTTCTGCAGGGCCGCCACTTCAGTCGTGGCCCCTAGCAAAATTCATGACGATCCTATTATTCTAAAACCAACTTTTTCTTTATCAATATTCAGACGGGGTGTCACTTACCTTTGTTCTCTTCGAGCTGCCTCTTGGTAAGGCCGAGCTCTTCCTTGGACAGCTCAAGGTCCCGCCTCAGTACGGCGACCTCCGCAGTACGACCGGCGGCGGCCAGCAGTGAAGCCTGCTTATTCACATAGACGCATTCTGATTAGACTCCTACGCTTATTATTTGATCCTCTATTCGGCTTCTCTTCGCGAACGCCAAACAGAGCATCAGGGGCTACTGTCTATGCTGTAACATTTTCTTACAATTTGATTACTTTCCTCGAAGCCGGTTAGGAGGCTGGCATAGGCTTCAGTCAGTCCGCTCTTAGCGGACATAACCTTCTTGACTACCGCACTCATAATAGTGCGGTGCTCTTTGTCAATGGAAGCGCCGCGAAGCACTTCCAACAAGTTGTCCGATGCCTCTGGATGGACAGAGGCCATCGGCACAGACGGCTTGCCACCCTTAGCGAGGGGTTGCTTGACAGAATCCGGAACCACCGGAGGTTCCGGCGCCGTATTCGGCTTGGGGCTAGACTTGCTGCCCCCGCCGTTGGGGCCCAGGGGAGTATTGCCCCTCGTACGCCCAACACCTGGAATGTCGCCTTGGGGCGCCTCCGGAACTGTCTCCCCTTGGTTCTGCTCCCTTTGAGACAACACCTCGGCGTCGTCCGTAGGGCGGGGGGAGGAGGCGGTCGGGAGTGAATCGCTGTTCATATCTGACGGGCCCAAAGAATCATCCGACGAAGACACGTCGATATGGGCTCGGGATGGACTGCATAGTCATGCGTGGTGTGATAAGAAACAATACAATAAGACATACCAAGAATTATTATGGTATCAGGATACTCACGACTTCGCCAGGGGCTTGTCCCTGGGTAACCACTCCTCGTCCCTGAAAGCGGCCGTCGTGGAGCAGTCTGGGAGGAGGGTCCTTCCCTTCTTGGACCCTTCGGCCTCCCCTGATGGGGCGGCCTTCCTTTTCCTGTCCCCCCCGGCTGGGGGGGGGGGAGAACTTTCCTCTTCCTCCTCATTTTCGTGGGAGGAGTGCGCCTCGGTGTTTTCGGACGATGAGTCCGATATAACCTTGCGCCGGAGACCCTTCCTGGTCCCCGTGGCCTTCTTCTTGGCCTTCTTCTCCGGCACATCATAAGGCACCGGAACCAGCATCTCCGTTAGGAGAGCATCTACTGGATCTTCGAGCAGGGGAGCTGGACAATCGATCTGCTCCGCTGTCGCTACCCAGTCCTGTTAAATGGCGTGGAGGCTTAGATCCCGCGCGTGGTTATACTGGGGGAAAGAACATCTTGTGAGATGTGAAAGACTTACTGGATTGGCAGGGCGCTTTGCGTTGAGTCCGTGGTCCTCGTTAAGGGGAGGAGGTACCTCGGCGCCCTTGAACAGCACCTTCCAGACGTCCTTGTGCATCGTGTTGAAGACCTCTCGCAGCGTCTGGTGCTCGGCTGGGTCGAACTCCCACAAATTGAATGCCCATCTTTGACACGGGAGGATCCGGCGGAAGAGCATGACTTGGACCACGTTGACGAGCTTGATTTTCTTGCTCATCATGTTTTTGACGCATGTCTGGAGTCCGGTCAGCTCTACCGAGGAACCCTAGGACAAGCCCGTCTCTTTCCAGGAGGTGAGCCGCATGGGGATTCTGGATCGAAATTCAGGGGCCGCCACCCAGTTGGTGTCGCGCGGCTCGGTGATGTAGAACCACCCCGATTGCCACCCCTTTAGGGTCTCCACATAGGAGCCTTCGAGCCAGGTGACATTGGGCATCTTGCCCACCATGGCGCCTCCGCACTCCACTTGCTGGCCAACCACCACCTTCGGTTTAACGTTGAAGGTCTTCAGCCACAGGCCGAAGTGGGGCTTGATGCGGAGGAAGGCCTCGCACACGACGGTAAACGCCGAGATGTTGAGGATGAAATTGGGGGCCAGATCGTGAAAGTCCAGCCCGTAGTAGAACATGAGCCCCCGGACAAACGGGTGGAGGGGAAATCCCAGTTCGCGGACGAAATGGGTAAGAAATACCACCCTCGCATGGGGTTCTGGAGTAGGGACGATCTGCCCCGCATCTGGCAGCTGGTGCACGATATCCGCGGCCAGGTATCCGGCTGCCCGCAGCTTTGTGATGTCCTCCTCCGTAACGAAGGGGACCATCCACTTGCCTCCCACTCCGGACATGCTTGGAGTGGTTTGAGGAGAAAAACTCGAACTTGGGTGCTGAAGCTCGAGTGCGCAAGAATGGATGAGCAAGGAGGAAGAAGGCGTGGGTGAAAAAGGTGAATCCTTGTCCCTTTATAAGGGCGGAAGAAACTATGCGCCTCCCGACCTACCTGGTAAACTCGCTTATTCCCCAAGCGCCATAGTTGATGGCGCGGTTGGGTTACCCACACCCGTATTGATGAGAATCCCGTGATAAGGGGACACGATCTCTCCTTCGACAAGACGTGCCAAGAAAACCGCCTCGCAATATGTGCAGTGGCTGGTTGTGAAAAATGGTTCGAATAATGACCGGGCCGTGGTGTGATGTCATGCTGCAGAATGTGTCAGCAGATTAGATTTGTGGAAATATTATTCTGTCTACGGTGGTATGTGGAATTTGTTTTGCAGAGCCGGACACCACTCGACAGGAACTCGAAATTTGGGGAAGAACCCGCCTTGCAATGCCGAAGACAATCTGCGCGCCGGACTCATTGTCATTGAAGCCTGGTTCAGGGGCTACTGAGGTAGTCCTAGATTAGGGGGTCCTCGGACAGCCGGACTATATCCTTTGGCTGGACTGTTGGACTATGAAGATACAAGATTGAAGACTTCGTCTCGTGTCCGGGTGGGACTCTCCTTGGCGTGGAAGGCAAGCTTGGCAATACGGATATGTAGATCTCCTCCCTGTAACAGACTCTGTGTAACCCTAGCCCCCTCCGGTGTCTATATAAACCAGAGGGTTTAGTCCGTAGGACAAGACCAATCATACCATAGGCTAGCTTCTAGGGTTTAGCCTCTACGATCTCGTGGTAGATTAACTCTTGTAATACTCATATCATCAAGATCAATCAAGCAGGAAGTAGGGTATTACCTCCATCAAGAGGGCCCGAACCTAGGTAAACATCGTGTCCCCCGCCACCTGTTACCATCCGCCTTAGATGCACAGTTCGGGACCCCCTACCCGAGATCCGCCGGTTTTGACACTGACAATGACCCACTCCTCGGGGGAGGTGTAGGCACTCGACGACGGTCATCGTGGTCGAGTCGGTGATCATACTGCTCACGGTTTCTGTACTGATCTCGCCGGTCTCCACGTCCCTCACGCCTCGGAGGCGATCTTGGGCTGTGAGCCGACTGAACTGTGTCTGCCATCATAGATCTGCTGTGGATCCTATTCCGCGACTGAGATACCGTTGTGTTCTGCTCTCCCGCTGCTCGGAGTAAAGCTCGGATCTGCATAAACCCTCTGCCAGCCTCCGAATGGGAAGGCTGAATCAACTCTCCTATTCGGGCTGCAGCTGTGAGGTTCTGAATCGGAGTTCGGTATACCTAAGTCGGAGGCGGAAAAAGTTGTCGTCGACTGGACTCAGGAATCCGCTGCCGAGCACGTTCGTCGAGTGCGTGCTGGAGGTTCTCGAGTCGATCGCGTGCTGGAGGTTCTCCAGTCGAGTGCGCTCAGCCAAGTTGGCCAGGCGCGCCTCCTCCATGGCCCGGGCCTCCGGGGTTTCTCCAATGATAGGAGTGTGAAGTGCATCCATGTTGCGGCGGCGAAGCTCTTCCCTTTGTTGCGAAGAGAGGGGCTCAGGGCGGTACTCCTCGTGGACGCGCGACGCATCACCGCCGTCGTCACAGGGGAAGCCAGGAGGACTGCGCGGTCCGTTGACCATCAGGCCTTCCGCCGCGGGGTCACTGCTGCCGCACTCAGATGCAGTCTCGACGGAGCCAGTCGAACAGGCCGTAGAGAGTTTCATCGGCCTCGATCGCCATGATTTGCGGGGTAGCCGATTGGCGGGCCACCGCATGCCTTACCCACCGCTGGAGCCACGACCGACCGGATCGCTTGCGCCGGCGAACAGCGGGGGGTGAGGACGCGACAGGAGCCAACCGATACTGAGTCGACGGCTGCCGAAGAAGGACGCCACGGACGCATGCACGAAAGTGCGTAGCCCCGCGGACGGGGAGCGGTCGGGTGGAGCCTCTTGGAGCCAAGAGGAGTCGTCGGCGACGAAAATGAGCGTACCGAGATGGATCTCGCGGCCCTCAGCCAATCCTCCGCCGGAAACCATGTTGATGGGAATCGGAAAAATTGCAACTTCTCCAACAAGTCGCTAAGACACCTGCCCCACGGTGGTTGCCAACTATCGTGGATCTAAGACTGACAGTAGAATGGGGGGTAGGTATGTAGAGGCAAGATCCTAGATATGGCGAAGTCGTACACGCGAGTTTTACGAGTTCAGGCCCTTCTCAGAAGAAGTAACAGCCCTACGTCTCGGAGCCCGGAGGCGGTCGACTGGATTATGCATGTGTGTATGTTACAGGGGGTGCGAACCCTTGTCCCAGAGGAGGGGGGTGGCCTATATAGAGTGCGCCAGGACCCCAGCTCCCCTCCGTTACACAGGGTTCAATGTTCATAAAGAAGCAGCGTTACAGGTAATGTCCGTAGTAAAGTGCTATAAATGACTATTAAGTCTAAGACTAAATGCCCGACCGTTGCTGCGTAGAGTGACATTAGATCTTCTGTATGTCGAGTGGTTTTTGTGACGGTCGAATGACATCGATTCTTCCGAGTGGAATGTCTCTGGTCGAGTGGACGATGGTACCCTTCGAATGCTTCTATCTTTAGGGTGATGCCCTTGGGGAGGGTGTCTAGGTCAGGCCTATGACCCTACCCTAGGTACATGGCTTCATCACGACGTGCTCGGCGTTGAACGAGAACATGATGGACACAAATTCCTGCTTCAGAAACCAGTATACTACGTGTCCACTGTCCTTACACCATGCAAATCCCGGTACCCCCATTATCAGAAAATAGCATACGCGGTCTTCATGGCATCCCGAAAGCTACGTCACTACTTCCAGGAGTTTTCGATCACTGTGGCTTCCGAAGTACCACTCAATGAAATTATAAACAACCGCGATGCCACGGGCCGGATTGCCAAATGGGCCATTGAGCTCCTTCCATTTGATATTACATACAAACCACGTCGAGCTATTAAATCCCAAGTACTGGCTGACTTTGTCGTCGAATGGACAGAGGCCGAACTCCCTAAAGAGTACGGCACATATTCCAATTGGGTTATGTATTTCGATGGCTCCAAAATGCTAGCAGGGCTAGGGGCGGGCGTTGTTTTAACGACACCTACTGGAGACGTCGTTCAGTACGTACTCCAAATACTATACACAGACTCCAACAATGCAGCCAAATACGAGGCCTTATTGCATGGTCTCCGGATGGCTGTCTCCATGGGCATACAATGCCTAGAAGTGCACGGGGACTCAAACCTTGCAATATCTCAAATAAATGGAGACTTTGAGGCCAAAGATCCGAAGATGGCAGCTTATCGTAATGCCGTCATAAAAATGTCGGCCCGGTTCCAGGGGCTTGAGTTCCATCATGTGGCTCAAGAAAGTAGTCAAGCGGTAGACATTCTTGCTCGTATCGGCGCTAAGCGCGACCCCGTCCCACCTAATATCTTTCCGAAAAGGCTTTTTAAGCCATTAGTGGTGTGGCAGGGGGAAAACGGCAACACCAGTCCGGATCCGAACATAAGCCCAGATTCCGAAAACACCGACATCATCGGAGGTTCAGCCACCGAAATAACAGCGTCGGCGCATCTCATGGCAGTCATTGCCCCATGGACCGAACCCTTCCTGGCATACCTTAATAGGAAGGAGCTTCCTGAGGACCAGAATGAGGCCCGCCGCATTGTCCGCCGTTCGAAGGCCTACAAGGTTCACGACGGAGAGCTCTATAGCAAAAGCGTTACCAGAGTCCTTCAAAGATGTATCTCCGAGGAGGAGGGGCGGCAGCTCCTTGCTGAGATTCATGCCGGTCTCGGCGGGCACCACGCCACAGCTCGGGCCCTTGTTAGCAAGGCCTTTCGTACAGGGATTTATGGGCCGACGGCCCGAGCGGATGCACAGGACCTTGTCCAACATTGCGTTGGATGCCAACTCTTCGCCAACCAAAGCCATATGCCCCCACCACCCTACAAACAATCCCCATCACTTGGCCTTTTGCGGTCTGGGGACTGGATATGGTTGGACCCCTTAAAGGAGGAAGCCATAAGAAAAAATATTTGCTAGTCATGGTGGATAAATTCACCAAGTGGATAGAGGCCAAACCAGTTAAAACGGCCGAGTCTGGACCAGTAATAGACTTTATATCCGGTGTCGTACACCGTTATGGTGTTCCACACAACATCATCACTGATAACAGTTTCCATTTCACAGCCGACGAAGTGAAAACCTGGTGCACTAATCTGGGCATCAAGCTCGATTACGCCTCTGTCTATCATCCACAGACAAACGGCCAAGTCGAACGAGCCAATGGTCTTATTATGAGCGGCATTAAACCCAGACTAGTGCGGTCTTAGAAGGAATCAGACAAGCACTGGGTTGAGGAGCTCGACTCCGTACTCTAGGGGCTGCGGCCCATGCCCAATCGCACTACTGGATACACACCTTTTTTCATGGTGTATGGCGTAGAGGCAGTATTACCCTACGACATTATTCATGACTCACCTCGAGTGTGCATGTACGAAGAGAGAGAGGCCGAGCTTGATCGGCAGGACAACCTAGATGCCCTGGAGGAGGAGCGCGACATCGCAAAAGCCCGTTCTACATTTTATCAACAGCAGGCTCGTAGGTATCAAAGCAGAGAAGTGCGAGCCAAAACTTACAACGTTGGCAAACTCGTTCTACACCTGCCGGAGAAGAAAAAGGACAAACTCAAGCCCAAGTGGGAGGGTCCCTTCATCATCGACGAAGTTCTCACCGGAGGAGCGAACCGCTTGCGTGATACGTTAGACAATCGACTAGAGCCGACTCCCTGGAACGCGGCAAGACTCCGAAGATTGTATGCCTAGCGTCGAACTCTTTGTTCGTCTCCTTCCTCTTATTGTCTTAATTACTTTTTCTCTCTTTTCATTTTTTCTCTTTAGCCTTAAAGGCTTTCGTGCGGGTAGACCGTGCACCCCCGACGCATACATCTTCAAGTATGTACGTCTATCATACCTGGGGGCTTCTTAGACAGAAGCTTGCTATTTCCATTTTCTGAGTATAAAGCTCATAACATATGCGTTTTCTCCCATATGTACCTTTTCTTTGCCATTATATGCATCGATATGACTTAAGTTTTGGCCAAGCTGGGTTGCCTGGCTCCTGTGCTTCTGCCCTACGTACCCGTTAGTTCGGCTAGGGCATAAAGGGAGCACCTCCGCGATTGTTACTGCCGGGTCATCCGGATGTGTACCTCAGACTGGGTGAAGCCGAAAGCTAGCGTTCTTAAGGGAATATTCTGTCGGCGAACTAAAGATGTCTTTGCACTTGCTCCATTATGAACCCCCAGAAGTTATACACACTGTGATTTTTTCATCGCAGTACGGATATGCACATAGATGCATGCACGCCCAGGGAAAGGAACCCTTAACGGAACTATTCTCTCTGGAAGATGTTTCTTACAATTTCAATGTAATATAACATAACTAGCCTGATACAACTTGTCTGTTCAAGCACTTATGACCCCTAAGCCTAGTTTCCACGCATACCCCGGTTTATTTTGCCGCTCAGGTATTCGGAAACACTCCGCACCTTCGGGTCGAGAGATCGAAGCGAAAAGGTCAGCCATGACAATCGTTTTACAATCCAGCTAGAAGGAAAATACATAGTCACTCAGCACTTAAAAACTTCCTCCTCTATACCGTCCAACAGGCGGTCTAATTTACAATCCTGTTGGGAGTATCTAGCAGCCACCTCTACTCGGCCATATACTAAACTAACGGGAATTTCTTCCCCATTTGACCCTAGCGGTCCAACCCGGGCCATGTGATTCGGATCCAGCTTGGTATATCGTGTTTTTACCATGGCCCAGGCCTCTCGCGCACCCTCTCGGCAGGCCGATATCTTCCATAGTCGGATACGCCGCCGCGCTCCTTTGAACAACTCTACAAGCTTCTCCATACTCCCTGGAGGGGAGTCGGATGGCCATAAGGCCTTGGCTACACTCCGCATTGCCTGTCGAGCTTGCTCGTGCAACTGCGACAGCCCTTGCAGAAGATCACTCGATGATCCGGACACCACCTCTTCGGGACTGCCCGTCAGCATACCTGCAACCATAGCTATATCAGCTACTTTTACCTCCAAACTTTTATAAGGTCAATTCAGCCACGTACTAAATATGCCGCCTCGCAGCCTTTTGTTCTCCTTCACGGAGTCAGCTAGCTGGGCTCGTACATCTTTCAGTTCTTCGCCCAGTTTGGTGTTTGAATCTTGGAGTTTGTTTTCCTCCTCTCTGACTTTGGTCAGGACGCGCTCGCCTGCGGCACGTTGTCTCTTCGCCTCTCTTTCGCTCGTCTGCGCGGCCTTTAGTTCCCCTCCCAGTTGGTCCGATGACCCTGTTATGAGACAAGCAGCAGTTTTAATATAGCTGGCGTATGATTTTTTGTTTCTCGCTGGAGGGAAATATTACCAGAGGATGCCTTCTTGAACTTTTCCAGTTCGGTGGTAGCAGCAGTGAGCTGTGTCCGGCACTGCTCCAGCTCTTGGGCTAGCAAGTCGTTCTTCTCCATAAGAACCTGGTCACACAACGATCCTTAAAACATTTGTCCCAACTGCTTCAAGTCTCGTGTAACATCCCAAATTTTCAATTTGGAATGTTATACATTAGATCATCATTGCATATCATATTTTATTGCATTTTGGTTTGATCCTAGAAATTCTAGGCAACTCAAGGACCCACGGAGAGAGTTGAGGGTTTCATTATTTTCATATTCGAGTTTTTCTCGAATTTTGAAAAGAGGATCGTTTGATTTTAATTATTTTCTCTTTGAATATTTATTTTATAAAAATAAAAGAAAGAGGATAAAATGACTTCCTCAAAATAAAGAAATATCGGAGATTTAATGCTAAAATCAAATAAGATTTTTTATTCGGAGTTTTATCGCTATTTTATTTGAATTAGGAAAAATATGCGTTTTTCAAAAATGCATTTTAGGCCCAAATAAAGGTTCACCTTGTCCGGCCTATTTTTAGAGGACGGGGAAAATTTATTTCGGGATTTTTGGAGTCCGTTTATTACTTCTTTTTTTTTGCACGACGGAATTATTTAGAAAAAAAGAGAAACCGACTCCGGGCCGTACCCGAGCGGGACTCCGCCGGGGGGGGGGGCTTTATAAGCCACGCCACCCGAGCCGCGCAGCCCACTAGCCCGCCCCGCCGCCGCGCCACCACCCGCCGCCCCGTGCCGCGCCGGAGCCACACCGCCGCCGCCGCCATCTCGCTGGATCCGCCGGAGGTAGCCGCCGCCGCCTCGGTTTTCGCGAGAAACCCAACGATTTTTTTTTCGAAACCCTAGATCCGTTTTTTAGATCCGGCTCGGTTTATTTTTTTCGGTTTAGTTATCTAGCGAACGCCCGTTCGTACATTCGTTTTAACGAACGGTTTTCACCGTTTAGCCGCAGATAGCGAACGTTCGTTCATTAGCCTGTTCGTCAGTTTTTCTTTTTCTTGGATTTTCCGCGATTATTTTTTATCGCGATTTCTGATCCGATTTTTGTTTTAGTTTATCTCTTCGCTCGTTTATTGGAATCAGGCGATTCAAACACCTAGAGTTTCGTCTCGAAGCCCTCTTTCTGTTTAACCAACTTGAACAAGATTTTGCTACTGTAAAATTTGACTTTAGTCCAGATTAGTAAATGAAGCTTATTTCTTTCGCCGTTTGAGTTTTGTTGCTTCATTCGATTTGATTCTTTTTGCAAACCGGAGTTCTTAAGTTGAACTTTCTAGTTAGATCTCTTATTTGAGTTTTACCCGTGCCCTTGCTTGATTGCTTATTGTATGCTTGTTTGTTTGCGATAGAGTACCCGGAGTGCGAAGCGTGCTACTACGAGTCTCTAGGTTTCGCGGATCATCAGCAAGGCAAGTAACACTTTGATCATACCTCTTTACTACCCAGTTTTATTGCATTAGATCAATCCTCAAACAATTGCATGGTTAGGATCTGATTTAAATTGTGGGTTGGGAAGTAGTTGAGGTAGTACCTATTCACCTGTTTATTATCAAACCTTTGGGAGTTACTTCTATGTCGCTTATATTGCTATGCTATGCTTGTAGACGTGGATTGGGTTTGAGTGTATTCATGACAGTTGTGAGTATTGTTAATTAATGGTTAACTTAAGGTGGCAGCTTTAATACACATCTGGGTGGATTGAGGCTCCTGGGGAATCCAGTGATTGCCTTTATTTTTGGAAATCCCAGGGTATCGTGTGATTCTCCTATGGACTGCCACCCAAGCTCAAAGGGATCATGAGATTATTCATGCTAGAAACTTCCGTGTGCAGCCACAAGCCATTATGGGCTCTGGCATAGTTGAGCCTTGTGCTTAGAAAGCCAGTCCATCCCGAGAATAAGATCAATATCCGAGTCACCAAGAACAATTGGAGAAGACTGGAATCTATAGTCGCCCATCTTGATGGAGACATCCGGAACCATCATACTAGAACTCAAACGTTTACCCGGAGAAACGACATCCATGGGTTTACTCAGATGAGAACAAGTGAATTCATGCTTGGCAAAAAACGGTCTTGACATGAAACAAAGCGATGCACCAGTATCAAAAAGAACTTTTGCAGGAATATCATTAACTGAGAGATTACCCATTATCACATCAGTAGATTCCTCCGCTTGAGCTGCATTCATCATGTTCACCTTGGCAGACTTTGGATTATGCTTGACCACTGCATTGCTGGAAGATCTGACAGGAGGAGGAGGAGGAAGACGCCTCTGGTTGAAGCACTTGTTAGCATAGTGACCTTTCTGCTGACATTTGTTGCAAGTCACCTCAGAGAGTGGACGGTGATAAGGAGCATTGGACTTTGGAGCTTGATTCTGAGACTTGTTCTGATAGCCAGAGTTGGAAGAATTGGAAGAACCATGGCCACCTTTGTTCTTCTGCTGGTAAGGCTGACGAAACGGAGGAGGAGGAGGCAACCAGAACTTCTGTTGCTTAGCTGTCACAAGTGAGGAAGAAGAAGACTGAACTGCGTCTCTGACTCTTTTCTTAGAAGCCTCACACTTGAGCTGAGCAGCCTCTTGCTTCAGTGCCATATTGTAGAATTGATGAAAGTGAGTAGGCTCAACAAGAACGAGAGCTAACTGCAGATCTTCTTTAAGGCCACCTCTGAAGTGATAGATCATACTCTTCTCATCAGGAACGTCTTGTTTAGCGAAGCGAGCAAGTTTCTGAAACTGAATGTTGTATTGATACACAGACATGTTTCCTTGCTTGAGATTGCGGAACTCCTCACGCTTGCTCTCAACAACACTTTGTGGAATGTGGTGCGCTTTGAAGTCCCGACAGAAGTCAGTCCAAGTGATCACACGACCTCCTCTGGAATCTTTGTATTGCTGAAACCAATCAGCAGCTTGGTCCTTGAGCTGGAAAGAAGCGAACTTGACAAAGTCCTCAGGCCTGACATTGCTACATTCAAAATGCTTGTTGATGTCCACGAGCCAATCATCGGCATCCGTGGCCTCGGCACAGTAGCTGAAAGACTTAGGCTGATTTGCGAGAAACTGGTTGAGAGTGGCAAAGTGAAACTGATTGTTGCCTTGACCTTGATTGCCTTGATTGCCTTGCCCTTGAGTACGTTCTTGCAAGAGTTGCAGAATCATCTGAGCATTGGCGTTGGTGGCTGCCATGATTGCTTGCCATGCCTCCGGAGGTGGAGGTGGTGGCGGAGGGTTCGCTTGACTCCCTTCATTGCGATCCGGATTCTGACGCGTTGGCGGAGCCATCCTGAAGAGGGTGACATCCGTTAGCATCTTGATAGACAAGAGATAAGTAGAATCAACGGATAGAAATTGCAACAAATAGTCTTCACAATAAACATTCGAACGAAGATGAACGAATGACTTCCGTAGTAAATCATCACACTTCCATAAGTTGAGAAGCCACTTGAAAAAGATATGGAATGAACAAATGAATTCGAAGCAACTCGAATACCACAATACAAAATAAAACAAGGTATTGGCTTGCAAAATAAGCCGGAACAAACATATGATAGATATTTCGTCCGAAGTTTTCATGGTGGGGCCCACACGGGCTCAATCGTACAGCACCATCATGTACAAGGCTGTGCACATGACATACGAAGCGTCCCCGAGTCGGCAAAGCCATGGACTCTTTAAGACACAATGCGACCACTGTAAAATCAACCGTATACAGGCGGACCACTAGACGTCGAACCCCAATCTCATATCATGCATCTGTCGGAAAGAAATCCTAAGGCTACTTGAATTCCCACTTATAAACTCCCGAAACTTTCTGGTTATGCAATCTGGTGTAGGGGATACAGGGGACACAAATATATATCACCCAAACTAGCAATCCCTAGATCCAGCTGTATCCATCCGTCAACACATAACCAAGAAACCTTCGGAAATCGTTTACCTCAACCTTCGAAAAACATCCGTTATACAAGTTATGGAAATACTCCCGAACTCCCGCCCCAGTACTGGGTGGCGTCGAGGTGATCTCACCAACAACTGCATAAAAGAGATTTCGATGTCGGCGAAACTCAGGTATTCCAGAACTGCAACGATAAAATTGTGACGACAACACCTCGGAGCTCAACTCCCCGGGACACTGCCACAACCCCTAAATGACAGGAGGCACCAAGAACAATGTTCTCGTCACAAATCGATCGGAACGATTCCAAGATACCCGCGTGATCCTAAATTTTTTTTAGTGAAATTTGAGGAGAGAGTAGTCAAAACTCTACGTCAGGAGACCTCACCAGAGCGACGAAGGGACTGAGGAGTAAAAAGAATCCTACTCTCCGATATATATAGTCCTAAGACTCAAAACATTTTTGTTCTAGACTCAACAACGCCAGCGATTCGATCAAGCAGGGGGCTCCTAAGTCGGGGATGGCTCTGATTACCAACTTGTAACGCCCACGATGCGGCTATATCTCCCACGTGTCGAGGCACGACTTAGAGGCATAACCGCATAGTGGTTTTGTCGCAAGAAGGGTCATCTTCACACAATCCCATGTAATGAACAAGAATGGGATAAAGAGTTGGCTTACAATCGCCACTTCACACAATACATAAATATTATTCATACATCATCCAAAATACAATCATAAAGACCGGCTACGGTCAAAATCCAGATGAAAATAAGACAACCCCAAATGCTAGATCCCCGATCGTCCCAACTGGGCTCCACTACTGATCATCAGGAAAAGACACATAGTAACGACCACGTTCCTCGTCGAACTCCCACTTGAGATCGACGCCATCATCTGCACTGGCATCGTCGGCACCTGCAACTGGTTTTGGAAGTATCTGTGAGTCACGGGGACTCAGCAATCTCACACCCGCGAGATCAAGACTATTTAAGCTTATAGGACAAGAGGTGCAAAGAGGGGGAGCTGCAGCGGCAAAAGCGTATATGGTGGCTAACTTGCGCAAATGAGAGCGAGAAGAGAAGCAAAGGAACGGACGTCATCTAGCAATGACCAAGAAGAGGTCCTGAACACCTACTTACGTCATACATAACACAGACCGTGTTCACCTCCCGGACTCCGCCGAGAAGAGACCATCACGGCTACACACGCACTTGGTGTATTTTAATTGGGTCAAGTGACAAGTTATCTAAAACCGGACATTAACAAATTCCCATCTGCCTCATAACCACGGGCACGACTTTCGAAAGATAATACCCTGCAGGGGTGTCCCAACTTAGCCCATCATAAGCTCTCACGGTCAACGAAGGATAAACCTTCTCCCGGAAAGACCCGATCAGTCTCGGAATCCCGGTTTACAAGACATCTCGACAATGGTAAAACAAGACCAGCAAAGCCGCCCGAATGTGCCGACAAATCCCGATAGGAGCTGCACATATCTCGTTCTCAGGGCACACCGGATAAGTCAAGCTACGAGTAAAACCAGACCTCGAGTTTCCCCGAGGTGGCCCCGCAGGCTGCTCGGTTCGGACCAACACTAGAAGGAGCACTGGCCCGGGGGGGTTAAAATAAGATGACCCTCGGGCTCGCGAAAACCCGGGGGAAAAGGCTTAGGCGGCAAATAGTAAAACCAAAGTTGGGCCTTGCTGGAGGAGTTTTATTCAAGGCGAACTGTCAAGGGGGTCCCATAAATCATCCGACCGTGTAAGGAACGCAAACTCAAGGAACATAATCCCGGTATAACAGTAACTAGGGCGGTAAGAGTGGAACAAAACACCAGGCATAAGGCCGAGCCTTCCACCCTTTACCAAAATATATAGATGCATTAATTAAATAAGAGATATTGTGATATCCCAACATATCCATGTTCCTACATGGAACAAACTTCAACTTCACCTGCAACTAGCAACGCTATAAGAGGGGCTGAGCAAAAGCGGTAACATAGCCAAACAACGGTTTGCTAGGAAAGGATGGTTAGGGCTGACATGGCTGAAATAGGAGACATGATATAGCAAGTGATAGGTAGCGAGCATGGCAATAGAGCGAACAACTAGCATAGCAAAGATAGAAGTGATCTCGAGGGGTGGTCATCTTGCCTGCAAGGTTCTCAGAGTTGTCGAAAGCTTGATCCTCGTAAGCGTACTCGACAGGTTCCTCATTCACGAACTCGTCTCCCGGCTCTACCCAAGACAAGAGCACAAACAAACGGAACCACAATCAACAACGAGAAATGCGCAAACATCATGAAGCAAAACATGCATGATATGCAAGATATGACATGCGGTGCATATGCGTGCTCCGGAAGGAAAATGATGAACATGGCAGTAACTTGGCAAACCAAGCATGCCACTGGAAAGATGAGATGATTTCGGTCGAAATCGATATAAAGATCACCGGAATCGGATGCACGATTTGCAAATGGCAAGCAAAACAAGAATGACACTAATCTGCGATAAACAGCAAGATAGCACTTAAAATACAACAAGTAGCAATGCTACAGCACCCCAACATAGCAACAAAGCACATGGCAATAATCTACAGGAGATGCGTGACAAAATATGAACACTGAGCTATGGCTAGTTCACAATATATCAAGCTCAAACAAGCATGGCCAAAGTGCAAAAGATTACAGGTTCACAGACTTGGTGAAAAACTGAACATGGCAGAAATCAGCATCAGGTAGCAATGTTCAGAGCACGAAATCGACATGCTACAGAAACTTAACATAGCCAAACAAAGCATGGTAGTGTTCTACTAAATGCAGATGACAAAAGGCCCTTACGGACCATAAGCCAAAAAGGACCAGAAGATATGATGGCAAGCATGTAAACATAGCAAGTTTCGTTATCAGGTTTCAGACTTAGCAGAAAACAGAGCATGGCAGAAATATTAATATGTAGGCCTCTTTGTGAGCTTGATGCACTCACTACAGAGCAATGTATGACAAACCAAGCATACCTACAGCAAGAAGGCATGTTTATGAAGCTATCCATGGCAAGAACAATTGCATAACATGTATGGATCAACTACAATAAGCTTGGCAAAAATGCATATCATGTTAAGAATCTGCGAGAAATATTTTATAGCAAAAGTAGAGCAAGATCGAGTCATGCTACGGTACTCTAAAATTGCAAACAATTGCAGGAATGGATCAATTACAACTATAGCTACAAAACATACTTACTGAACATCTCCAAAATATGCATGGATCTCTCTGTAGCATCAAGTTTACATGGCAACAAAATTACAGCAGACAAGGACAGAGAGAAAACACACCCTGAAATCAGAAATATTATGGGACCTACTTTGCATGCTTGTGCTAGTCACCACAAAAATCACAAAAATACATGGACTACACCACTGGAAAGATGGCATGTCATACTTCAAAACACATGTAGAGCTCATGCTCAAAAGATGCACAGATTTAATGATACAAAAATGACAAATCTCCAAGTTCTGTCAAAAACCAGAGAATAACAGCAACTAGCACTCTTGCAACGATGATTTGGGCATCAATATGAACTCAAATGAACATGGTGCAATTGAACAAAATGAAGAGCATCACGAGACGAACAATTTGACATATTATACGCGCGAATCGGAGCTACATGCACAAAGTTATCGCATCGGGAACAGGAGTACTTGCGGATAGAATTCTCAGACTTAGAAAAAAAATCGGAGCGAGGGAAGTCAACAGGCTACCGTACGTACTGGATCTGGATCGAGCGATCCTCGAGCTCGAGGCTCCGGCCGATGGCAATCGTCGGCGGGAGGAAGAAGGGCGGCGGCGAGGGATGCCGGAGGAGGAGAAGGAGGCCGGAGGCGGCGGGCCTCGGGCGGCGGGGCACGGCGCCGGCGGCGGCCGCAGGCGAGGGCGCCGGCGATGGCGGGACCGGCCGGCGGCGATGGCGGCGGCGGCGGGGCAGGCCGGCGGTGCCGCGGGCGGGCGGCGCGGCGGCGGGGGCAGGCGCGGGCCGCGGGGGCCAGGGTCAGGCTCGCGGGCCTCGGCGGTGGCGGCGGCGAGTGGGCTGACGTGGTGGCGCGCGATTCGTCCGCCGGCGCGGGCGGATGTGTCCGGCGCGGGCGGACGTTGTCCGGCGGCGCGAGGGATTTTTGCTAGGGTTAGACTGCGATTCCGTTTTCGGGATGCCCACTTATAAATAGGTAGAGGGAGCTAGGAGACTCCAAATGAGGTGCGGTTTTCGCCCACACGATCGTGATCGAACGACCTAGAGCATGGAAGAGAGTTTGGTGGGCTTTGGGCTGGTTTTGGAGGGGGTTTTTGCTGGACACTCAAATGGACTTGCGGAGGCCCGGTTAACCGTTGGAGTACCAAACGACCTCCGAATGGAACGAAACTTGACCGGTAGTCTCCGGGTGGTATAATAAGACCACTTGACAAGCCTCGGTCCATTTCGAGAAAGTTTGACACACGCACACGAAAGAAAACTAGAGGGGTGCATCGGAGGAGATAGGAGCGCCGGATTGGAAAACGGACAACGGGGAAAATGCTCGGATGCATGAGACGAACACGTATGCGAATGCAATGCACATGATGACATGATATGAAAAAATACAAAACGAAAGACAAAACCCGACAACGGAGGGAGAAAACATATCACATAGCCGAAAATGGCAAGAGTCGGAGTTACAAATATGGCAAGTTACATGCGGGGTGTTACAAAACTTCCATGTGCAGCCACAAGCCATTATGGGCTCTGGCATAGTTGAGTATGTTGTGTGACCTCTTTCAGTGGTAGACTAGCAGATGTAGGGGATCTAGGTGGTACGGTCTACCCATCGAAACAGTTGATGCTTCTGAAAGACTGTGTCTCGGTCATTCGTTTCCCAAACACCCTGTGGTGCGAGAAATCCAACGGAGGAGATCGAGTCTTGTGGGGAAAAGTGCGCAAACCTCTGCAGAGTGTATAAACTAATCATGGTTAGCTGTGTCCCCGGTTATGGACATCTTGAGTATCTGGTTCTTGGATTATCATGTGGATCTCATCACTCTTAATTATAAAATTTGATTTGGTTATTAATTTACTTTTAATTGGGATTGAGATGGGGTTTACCATTCTCAATGTTTAACAACCACCATGATAGTTAAATAAAGTTTATTCCTTGTTGTAGGGAAAAATTGGCTTTTCGCAAAACATATTAACCATACAGCCTCCACCAGCCATATATGCATGTAGTGATAGCATTATTCTGTTCATTACTCTTTTGTGTTACATTGCCAGCATATTCCATGTGCTGACCCATTTTCGGGCTGCAACGTATCATGTTGCAGACTTTTCAGACGACGAGGAGCCTTAGGTCGTGATCTTTCACTCAGTGATGCCGTTGGAGTTGATGGACTCACTTTATCTTCCAAGCCTTTCGCTGTTATCGTATTAGATGGCCTTAAGCCATATTTATTGTAATAAGCTCTCTTTTGAGACATTCGATGTAATTAGTGTGTGATTGCTACTCTGTTATAAATCCTTCAAGTACTGTACGTGTCAGCATTATCGATCCAGGGATGACACTGATGCACAGAGATCAGACTGTTTGAGGTCTGGTCGCTACAAGATGGTATCAGAGCACACGCTGGCTGTAGGACACGGCCACTAAGCTAAAGCCCTAGATCCTACTCTGTTCTCATTTCTGACTCCTCTCCATTTTCCACTCTTTAGGATGGCGGATGCAAGGATCAAGTTCACGCAACTGGATGAAGACACCCCTTTTGGACGCCACTTGAAGGAAGTTACTAGGTACCTGAACATTGGAATACCAAGCTTCACAGGGACTTACAATGCCACTTCACCAGAAGAGGAGCGCTGGATGATTCAAGTTCAAGTTCCAGGATTCACGCCAGTCACTGAGCCCATAGAGTTTTCCTTTGATGCACCAACCTGGAGTCTAGGAAAGAGTATGGCAGCCCACATCACCATGGGACGCATTGGAGAAGTTTACCACTAGGATCTCAAGGATACTATCTACCAGATTTGTGGGCGCCGAGATGAGAAATGGGAGATGATTAGCACCAGGAAGGATAGATCGATTGCAGCTTACATCCAGGAGTTGAACCAGCACATTCGACGCCAGGAGAACCAGATGTGCGCAGGCATGACAGATTTGAACAAGGCAATGACAAGGATCACGGAGCTGGAGGAAGAACTCAAGGCTACACGCGAAGATTATGAGGAGGAAATTGTCGTACTAGTGGAGAAGAATGACGACCTGATAAAGAAGATCGGAGTTTTCATGGGAGACCCCGCGCTAGGAGGAGAAGATGACGATTCCACTTGCCCGGAGAACTACATCATCATCGACGACACTGACTCGGGCCCTGACGATAGCGATGATGACTATGTTGATGAAGCTGGAGCAGATATCATGGAGTCTTCGACCGATCAATTTTTCTAGTCGACCACCATATCAGTAGTAGTATTCCACCATGTATATAGTATAGTCCGAGCACTTTTGTAACGATAGTTCTAGACCGATTGTATGCCCTTTTTTGATTTGATTGAGTGATATGTTTGTGTTTGTCTCTTGTGCATATGGGTATTGTTTCCCCCCAGACCTCATTCTACTCTGTTTTCTCATCTTTTCTAAACCCAGCAGATGCCTCCGAGACTCGACAATGGATTTGCTTTCCCACCGGAGCTCACTCAGTTGATCCAGCAGCAGAATGCATTGATGTAGATACTAGTCCAGAATCAGAACCAGGGGAACAACAACAACAACAACCCACCACCACCACCACAAGTTGATCAGTTAGCCCGTTTTCTTAGGCTAAATCCACCGGTGTTCTCAAGTAGCACCGAGCCGATTTGTTGCAGATGATTGGCTCCGCAAGATTGAAAGGGAGTTGACTACTGCAGGATGCACAGACGTGGAGAGAGTGCATTTTGCCGCACATTAGCTAGATGGACCCGCAGCATCTTGGTGGGAGAATTTCATAGTCACTTACCCCATTGACACTCTGACATGGGACCAGTTCCAGCAGGCTTTCCGTACTGCCCATGTTTCAGCAGGAGCTATGGCCATGAAGAAGTGTGAGTTTTGCAACTTACGCCAAGGAGGGCGCACTGTTGGCCAGTATGTGGATGACTTTAGTAAGCTAGCACGTTATGCCCCGGATGACGTCGCTACATATGCAGCTAAGAAGGCGAAGTTTCTGGAAGGACGGAATGATGAGCTGAGCCTGCAGTTGATGGTGGCAAATTTCAATAACTACCAGGAGTTGGTGGATAGAGCTCTCATGCTTGAAGGGAAGCAGCAGCATATTGACAGCCGCAAGAGGAAGTATGGACAAGGGAAGTATAATTCTGGAGCTCAGCAGAGACCCCGTTTCACCCCGAACTCGGGAGGACTTGTTCATAACCATGGAGGCCACACTCATAATGGAGGAAGTTCGCACAACCATAGTGGCCCCAAGAATGGGAATGGTAATGGAGGAAGCAGCGGACAGAACCGTTCCAACCGGGCAACACCCGCCAAGAAAGATCTAAGCCACGTTACTTGCTACAAGTGCCAGAAGACCAGACATTATGCCAATGAGTGTCCTGAAGCTAAGAATGGAAACGGCAATGGAAGCTCTGGGAATAAGCCCAACCCTTTCACCAGGGGACAAGTGAACCACGTTAACATGGAGGAGGTTGAAGCCCAGCCAGATGCAGTAATAGGTAAGTTTTTGGTTAAGTCATTTACTGCAGTCGTACTTTTTGATACTGGTGCATCGCATTCATACATATCAAGGGGGTTCGTGGATAAGTTTAAACTGCCAACCCAAGACCTTAGGTCACCCATGTTAGTAACCTTGCCAGGAGCAGAGTATATGGCCAGCCTATGGTGTGATCGGTTACCATTAAGGATTGGTAACTACCTGTTCCCCTCAGACCTAATAGTATTGGAGTCACAAGGATTGGATGTGATATTAGGCATGGATTGGTTATCGAAGTATGGAGGGAACATTGACTGCGCCAGTAAGTCGATCTTACTCACCACCCCAGAAGGAAGAAGGATCAAGTATGTATCCCGGCATGTGCCGAATAGGACTCAAGTAAATTCCTTATCAGGAGTTGTACAGGAGGAAGTACCAGTGGTTAAGGATTTTCCGGATGTATTTCCAGAAGAGTTGCCTGGCATGCCACCGGATAGAGACATTGAGTTTTTCATTGAGCTTTTGCCAGGCACAGGCCAATATCTAAGAGACCGTACAGAATGCCCGCAAAGGATTTGGAGGAAATTAAGAAGCAGATTAAGGAGTTACTGGATAAAGGTTATATTCGCCCAAGTTCGTGACCTTGGGGATCCCCAGTACTTCTAGTGGAGAAGAAGGATGGATCGTTAAGGATGGTTGTTGATTATCGAGGATTGAATGAGGTGACGATCAAGAACAAGTACCCACTGCCGATGATCAATGATTTGTTTGACCAGCTGCAAGGAGCTAAGGTGTTTTCCAAGATTGATCTACGATCAGGGTACCACCAGCTGAAGATTCGAGAGCAGGATATACCTAAGAAAATTTTACCACAAGGTACTGGCTATATGACTATACCGTTATGTCATTTGGCCTGACTAACGCACCTGCCTATTTTATGAACATGATGAACAAGGTGTTTATGGAGTTTTTGGATAAGTTCGTTGTGGTGTTCATTGATGATATTCTGGTCTACTCGAAGAATGAAGAAGAACATAAAGAGCATTTGCGTTTAGTACTTGGGAAACTCAGAGAACATCAGCTATACGCCAAATTCAGCAAGTGTGAGTTTTGGTTGAAGGAAGTTGGATTCCTTGGACATGTTATATCCAGAGAAGGAATAGCGGTTGACCCCACCAAAGTTGTCACTGTGACAAATTGGGAGTCACCCACGTTAGTTGGAGAGATCCGGAGTTTTCTTGGACTCGCAGGATACTACTGGAGGTTCATTGAAAATTTCTCAAAGATTGCAAAGCCTATGACGGAGTTATTAAAGAAGGACACCAAGTTCAAATGGATTGAGGAATGTGAGGCCAGTTTTCAGGAGTTGAAGAAACGTTTGGTTACATCACTGGTGTTGATTCTACCAGATCAACACAAGGACTACGAAGTATATTGCGACGCTTCTCGTCGAGGACTTGGAGCCGTACTTATGCAGGTGGGAAGAGTTGTTTCATATGCCTCACGACAGCTTAAACCCCATGAGTTAAATTATGCTATGCATGATTTGGAGTTAGCAGCCGTGGTGCATGCGTTGAAGACTTGGAGATATTTTCTCATCGGAAACCATAGTGAGGTATACACGGATCACAAGAGTTTGAAGTATATCTTCACGCAGAAGGAGTTGAATCTCAGGCAGAGGAGATGGTTAGAACTCATTAAGGATTATGATATGAGGTTGCATTATCATCCCGGAAAGGCTAACGTAGTAGCCGATGCGTTGAGCCGCAAAAGTCATGTCAATACACTCATGACCGGAGAGTTACCCAAGGAGTTAGCAGATGACCTTCGCGAGCTATGTTTGGAGATAGTTCCGAGAGGCTATGTAGCAGCATTGGAGATTCAGTCTACTTTGATGGATAAGATCAGAGAAGCTCAGAAGACGGACAAGGAGATTGCCGAAATAAAGGAAAGAATGAGTAAAGGAAAGGCTAAAGGATTTCGTGAGGATGAGCACGATACCTTATGGTTTGAGGACCGCGTATATGTGCCAAATGATCAGGAGATCAGGAAGTTGATTTTTGCAAGAGGCCCATGATTCGCCATATTCGACTCACCTAGGAAATACCAAGATGTATCTGGATTTGAAGGATAGTTTCTGGTGGACCGGAATGAAGAAGGATATTGCAGAGTATGTAGCAGTTTGTGATGTATGTCAGAGAGTGAAGGTCGAGCATCAGAAGCCAGCAGGATTGCTACAACCATTGCCGATACCTAAATGGAAGTGGGATAAGCTAGGCATGGATTTTATTACGGGATTACCCAGGACTCGTTCAGGCTATGACTCGACATGGGTGGTAGTCGATCGTTTGACGAAAGTACCTCATTTCATCCTAGTGAAGACCACTTACACCAGTGCTAAGTTGGCAAAGATATACATGACCAGGATCGTATATCTGCATGGAGTTCCGAGGACCATTGTATCAGATAGAGGAACCCAGTTTACCTCAAAGTTTTGGAATCAGTTGGATGAAACTTTGGGAACCAGGCTAGATTTCAGTACAGCTTTTCACCCGCAGACAGATGGACAGACTGAGAGAGTCAATCAGATTCTGGAGGACATGTTGAGAGCTTGTGCACTAGATTATGGATCTAGTTGGGACGATAATTTGCCGTATGTAGAGTTCTCTTATAACAACAGTTATGAAGCCAGTTTGAAGATGGCCCCTTTCGAAGCATTGTATGGAAGGAGGTGCAGGACACCGTTGTTGTGGGACGAAGTTGGAGACCGACAGTTGTTTGGACCAGATTTGATTAAAGAGTCTGAAGAGAAGGTTAAGCTGATTCACGATAGACTCAAGGTAGCCCAGTCCAGGCAGAAGAGTTATGCCGATTCAAAATGCAAGGAGATAGTTTACGAAGTTGGAGACAGAGTTTATCTTCGTGTATCCCCACTTCGAGGAGTGAAGCGTTTTGGAGTGAAGGGAAAGTTAGCACCACGTTTTATGGGACCATAAAAAGTTTTGGAACGTATGGGAGAAGTTTCTTACAAGTTGGAATTGCCCGAAAGATTGTCAGGAGTTCACGATGTGTTCCACGTTTCTCAGTTGAAGAAGTGCCACGCAGAGATGGCTGATATTCCTCTGAGAGATACAGTGCCACTAGAAGCGATACAGTTGGATAGCGATTTGACCTACGAGGAGAAGCCAGTCAGATTCTCGAGTTTGCCAGCCGAGTTACACGCAGCAAGGTTATCAAATTTTGCAAAGTTCAGTGGAGCCACCATAGCGAGGATGAAGCCACCAGGGAACGAGAGGAAGACCTACAGAAAGATCACCCACACCTATTTTCTAGCCAACCCGAATCTCGAGGGCGAGATTCATCTTAAGGGGGCTAGGTTTGTAACATCCCAAATTTTCAATTTGGAATTTTATACATTAGATCATCATTGCATATCATATTTTATTGCATTTTGGTTTGATCCTAGAAATTCTACGCAACTCAAGGACCCACGGAGAGAGTTGGGGGTTTCATTATTTTCATATTCGAGTTTTTCTCAAATTTTGGAAAGAGGATCGTTTGATTTTAATTATTTTCTCTTTGAGTATTTCTTTTATAAAAATAAAAGAGAGGATAAAATGACTTCCTCAAAATAAAGAAATATCGGAGATTTAATGTTAAAATCAAATAAGATTTTTTATTCGGAGTTTTATCGCTATTTTATTTGAATTAGGAAAAAATATGCGTTTTTCAAAATTGCATTTTAGGCCCAAATAAATGTTCATGCTTGTCCGGCCTATTTTTGGAGGACGGGGAAATTTTATTTCGGGATTTTTGGAGTCCGTTTAGTACTTCTTTTCTTTCTTTTTTTGCATGACGGAATTATTTAAAAAAAAAGAGAAACCGACTCCGGACCGTACCCGAGCGGGACTCCGCCCGGGGGGGGGGGGGGGCTTTATAAGCCGCGCCACCCGAGCCCCACAGCCCACCAGCCCGCCCCGTCGCCGCGCCGCCACCTGCCGCCCCAGCGCCCCGCGCCGCGCCGGAGCCGCACCGCCGCTGCCGCCGTCTCGTCGGATCCGCCGGACGTAGCCGCCGCCGCCTCGGTTTTCGCAAGAAAACCAAACGGTTTTTTTCGAAACCCTAGATCCGGTTCAGTTTATTTTTTTGGTTTAGTTATCTAGCGAACGCCCATTCGTACGTTCGTTTTAACGAACGATTTTCACCGTTTAGCCATAGACAACGAACGTTCGTTCGTTAGCCTGTTCGTCAGTTTTTCTTTTTCTCGGATTTTCCGCGATTATTTTCGATCGCGATTTCTGATCCGATTTTCGTTTTAGTTTATCTTTTCGCTCGTCTATCGGAATCAGGCGATTCAAACGCCTAGAGTTTCGTCTTGAAGCCCTCTTTCTGTTTAACCAACTTGAACAAGATTTTGCTACTGTAAAATTTGACTTTAGTCTAGATTAGTAAACGAAGCTTGTTTCTTTCGCCGTTTGAGTTTTGTTGCTTCATTTGATTTGATTCTTTTTGCAAACCGGAGTTCTTAAGTTGAACTTTCTGGTTAGATCTCTTATTTGAGTTTTACTCGTGCCCTTGCTTGATTGCTTATTGTATGCTTGTTTGTTTGCGATAGAGTACCCGGAGTGCGAAGCGTGCTACTACGAGTCTCTAGGTTTCACGGATCATCAGCAAGGCAAGTAACACTTTGATCATACCTCTTTACTACCCAGTTTTATTGCATTAGATCAATCCTCAAACAATTGCATGGTTAGGATCTGATTTAAATTGTGGGTTGGGAAGTAGTTGAGGTAGTACCTATTCACCTGTTTATTATCAAACCTTTGGGAGTTACTTCTACATCGCTTATATTGCTATGCTCTGCTCGTAGACGTGGATTGGGTTTGAGTGTATTCATGACAGTTGTGAGTATTGTTAATTAATGGTTAACTTAAGGTGGCAACTTAATACACATCTGTGTGGTTTGAGGGACCTGGGGAATCCAGTGATTGCCTGTATTTTTGGAAATCCCGGGGTACCGTGTGATTCTACTATGGACTGCCACCCAGGCTCAAAGGGATCATGAGATTATTCATGCTAGAAACTTCCGTGTGCAGCCACAAGCCATTATGGGCTCTGGCATAGTTGAGTATGTTGTGTGACCTCTTTCAGTGGTAGACTAGCAGATGTAGGGGATGTAGGTGGTACGGTCTACCCATCGAAAGAGTTAATGCTTCTGAAAGACTGTGTCTCGGTCATCCGTTTCTCAAACACCCTGTAGTGCGAGAAATCCAACGGAGGAGATCGAGTCTTGTGGGGAAAAGTGCGCAAACCTCTGCACAGTGTATAAACTAATCATGGTTAGTCGTATCCCCGGTTATGGACACCTTGAGTATCTGGTTCTTGGATTATCATGTGGATCTCATCACTCTTAATTATAAAATTTGATTGGGTTATTAATTTACTTTTAATTGGGATTGAGATGGGGTTTATCATTCTCAATGTTTAACAACCACCATGATAGTTAAATAAACTTTATCCCTTTGTTGTAGGGAAAAAATGGCTTTTCGCAAAATATATTAACCATACAGCCTCCACCAGCCATATATGCATGTAGTGATAGCATTATTCTGTTCATTACTCTTTTGTGTTACATTGCCAGCATATTCCATGTGATGACCTATTTTCGGGCTGCAACGTATCATGTTGCAGACTTTTCAGATGACGAGTAAGGAGCCTTAGGTCGTGATCTTTCACTCAGTGCTGCCGTTGGAGTTGATGGACTTACTTTATCTTCCAAGCCTTCCGCTGTTATCGTATTAGATGGCCTTAAGCCATATTTATTGTAATAAGCTCTCTTTTGAGACATTCGATGTAATAAGTGTGTGATTGCTACTCTGTTATAAATCCTTCAAGTACTGTGCGTGTCAGCATTACCGATCCAGGGATGACACTGATGCACAGAGATCAGAATGTTTGAGGTCTGGTCGCTACATCTCGGGGGCTACTGGCTCATGGTTATCAAATTCGGGCAAGGTAAACTTACCTGCACATCTTTCAAATGTTGCTCAGTGGCTCTGTTAAGCCCATCACGAGTAGGTCGGGTGTATGCATCAGCCGAGCTGAAGGCACCGAACGCCTCTTTTGAGAACCGGGGATTTCGTAAAACAGCCTTCCGGCGCCGGTGATCCATGGTGCTCTCCACCTTCGAATTGGTGACGGACATGTTTTCCGAACCCTCAGCTGAAGGACAGTCCGACGCCACTCCCATATCGGGCCCCTTCTCTTCGGCCAGGACTGAATCTTGGTTATTAGAAGCACGGCTGGCCGGTTCCACGGACACAGTCTGCCGAACCTTTTTTCTGATACAAAATGAACATACGAGTCATGGTTGGACGCGATTGCTACAAAGAGCATAGTTGCAAACCCATACCTCTTCAAGGAAGACCCAACCATATCTCCTCTGTTTGCTTTCCTCTTCGAAGGCCTGCCCGGCGCGGGAGCCTCTCTCTCCGGAGACGCCCCTGCGGCGGCCCGACGCACCGAAAGCCTCCCCTTCTGAGCACAGGATGCCACGGTGAGCAACAAACAATGAGGAAACCCTCTCAGACAAAGTGTCTCCTAATTACTTACATGAGAAGCGGGGAGAAGACCGGGATAGTCGGCGATGATGGCCACCTCTGTGCCGTCGTAGCTCATTTGGTAAAACGTCCCATTCTCAAGCACCACAAATATGTCCGGATCCTCTTCGAATCCAGGGTCAAGGTCCCGATTGTGGCCCTCGGGCTGCGGGGCGGGGCTGTAAAGCCCCTCGGAACTCTTTCGCCAGTGCTGTTATAAATGGACGGGTTAATATTTTAGTAAATGAAGCTCAGGGAATGGAATGAATGGAGCAAAAAAGTTGGGAGCTCACCCAGCTAGGAGGATTGTACATGGAATATCCTTCTCTGTGCGTGATGCGAAGGAACTCCTCTTCCTCACCCTTGAACGGTTCGGCCAATATTTTGGCTAAGGCAGCAGGGGTGTCCGGACCTTTCCTGCCGCAGCGGGAGGCGTCATCTTCCCCATTGTAATTCCACATGGGAAGTCCTCTAAATTGGAGTGGCTGAACTCCCCATACTATGGAGGTCGCCATCACTTCGACTATCATGTACCCGGACTGGGCAAGCGTCCTGATCTTGCTTAGGAGTTGGCGAACTTCTGCACTATCTTCCTCCTCGAGGCTCCGAGGGTGCCAGCTTTGGCGTTTCTTCAAAGGAACACTCGCAAACTCGGGGAGACCTCTCCGCACTGGATCTGGAAGTACGACGTCATCAATATAGAACCACTCAGAGGTCCACTCTTCGAAAGCTTTCTTCGGTGTGCCGGATAGGTATCCGGTCTCAGCAATACGCCATATTTCGGCCCCGCCCACTTCAAATATCGATCCCTCATGGTTGCGTGGGACAAGGAAAAACAACTTTCTCCACAGATCAAAATGGGCCTCACAACCCAGGAATAGTTCGCATAAAGCGACATAACTTGCAATGTGCAGGATGGAGGCTGGGGTAAAATTGTGTAGCAGGAGGCCATAATACTCCAGAAGCCCTCGGAGGAATGGGTGAATTAGAAACCCCACACCCCTCAGCAGATAGGGGGTGAAGCACACTCGTTCTCCCGCAGACGGATTGGGGAAATCCTCCGCCTGGGTTTTGCCGTTGAAGGAGGTCAATCCTGCTCGAACAGGGACCAGATCTGCAGGAGGGAGAAATCCCTGTGTTTGCAACTTATGCAATTGGCTGTGGGATACAGAGCACCTCTCCACTCGCCTCTCTCTAGGTTGGAACGGGAAGAGCAGCTAGGAATGTTAGCCATGTTGGAATGGTCCTTCCTGGCCGTCTCTGAGGATTTTCTCCGCGTGGTGCCGGATGGATCTGAGATCCAATCTCTTTAAATAGACGCTCTTTCTTGCATGGCTAGGGTGTTATTTGCAAAAAAATACCCTGACCGTCCGCATTCGCCTGACACGTGGAAGCTGAAGTCATGGATGCACAGAAGCCGAGGGGTGAGGCATTGAATTATAAGCCGAATACATTACTTGGAAGTCGTCGTCGGAGGAACCCGCCTTGCAATGCCGAAGACAATCTGCGCGCCGAACATCTTGTCATTGAAGCCCTGTTCGGGGGCTACTAAGGGACTCCTGGATTAAGGGGTCCTCGGGCGTCCGGCCTGTTAGCCATGGGCCGGACTGATGGGCTGCGAGGATAAAAAGATCGAAGACTGCACCTGTGTCCGGATGGGACTCTCCTTGGCGTGGAAGGCAAGCTTGGTGACCGAATATGTAGATTCCTTTCTTTGTAACCGACCTTATGTAACCCTAGATCCTCCCGGTGTCTATATAAACCGGACGACTTAGTCCGGAAACAGAGATACTCATTACCATAGTCATACAGGCTAGACTTCTAGGGTGTAGCCATTATGATCTCATTCCGCTGCCAGTAGTCAAGGTATGTGATTTGTGGAAGTCCAATTAAGCGTCTTGATCTATCTCTATAGATCTTGATGCCCAATATATAAGCAGCTTCACCAAGGTCTTTCATTGAAAAATTCTTATTCAAGTATCCTTTTATGCTATCCAGAAATTCTATATCATTTCCAATCAACAATATGTCATCCACATATTATATCGGAAATGCTACAGAGCTCCCACTCACTTTCTTGTAAATACAGGCTTCTCCAAAAGTCTGTATAAAACCATATGCTTTGATCACACTATCAAAGTGTATATTCCAACTCCGAGATGCTTGCACCAGTCCATAAATGGATCACTGGAGCTTGCACACTTTGTTAGCACCTTTAGGATCGACAAAACCTTCTGGTTGCATCATATACAACACTTATTTAAGATATCCATTAAGGAATGCAGTTTTGACATCCATTTGCCAAATTTCATAATCATAAAATGCGGCAATTGCTAACATGATTCAGGCAGACTTAAGCATCGCTACCGGCGAGAGGGTCTCATCGTAGTCAACTCCTTGAACTTGTCGAAAACCTTTTGCAACAAGTCGAGCTTTGTGGACAGTAACATTACCGTCAGTGTCAGTCTTCTTCTTGAAAATCCATTTATTCTCTATGGCTTTCCGATCATCGGGCAAGTCAACAAAAGTCCACACTTTGTTCAGATACATGGATCCCATCTCAGATTTCATGGCCTCAAGCCATTTCGCAGAATGTGGGCTCATCATCGCTTCCTCATAGTTCATAGGTTCGTCATGGTCTAGTAACATGACGACAAGAATAGGATTACTGTACCACTCTGGTGCGGACCGTACTCTGGTTGACCTATGAGGTTCAGTAGTAACTTGATCTGAAGGTTCATGATCATCATCATTAGCTTCCTCACTAATTGGTGTAGGAATCACTGGAACTGATTTCTGTGATGAACTACTTTCCAATTCGGGAGAAGGTGCAATCACCTCAACAAGTTCTACTTTCCTCCCACTCACTTCTTTCGAGAGAAACTCCTTCCCTAGAAAGGATCCATTCTTAGCAACAAATATCTTTCCTTTGGATCTGTGATAGAAGGTTTACCCAACAATATCCCTTGGGTATCCTATGAAGACACATTTCTCCGATTTGGGTTCAAGCTTATCAGGTTAAAGCTTTTTCACATAAGCATCACAGCCCCAAACATTAAGAAACGACAGCTTAGGTTTCTTGCTAAACCACAGTTCATATGGTGTCGTCTCAACGGATTTAGATGGTGCCATATTTAACGTGAATGCAGCTGTCTCTAAAGCATAACCCCAAAATGATAGTGGTAAATCGGTAAGAGACATCATAGATCGCACCATATCTAATAAAGTACGGTCACGATGTTCGGACACACCATTACGCTTTGGTGTTCCAGGTGGCATGAGTTGCGAAACTATTCCACATTGTTTCAAATGAAGACCAAACTCATAACTCAAATATTCACCTCCACGATCAGATCATAGAAACTTTATTTTCTTGTTACGATGATTTTCCACTTCACTCTGAATTTTTTTGAACTTTTCAAATGTTTCAGACTTATGTTTCATCAAGTAGATATACCCATATCTGCTCAAATCATCTGTGAAGGTCAGAAAATAATGATACCCGCCCCGAGCCTCAACACTCATCGAACCGCATACATCAGTATGTATTATTCCCAATAAGTCAGTTGCTCGCTCCATTGTTCCGGAGAAGAGAGTCTTAGTCATCTTGCCCATGAGGCATGGTTCGCAAGCATCAAGTGAATCATAATCAAGTGATTCCAAAAGTCCATCAACATGGAGTTTCTTCATGCGCTTTACACTAATATGACCTAAACGGCAGTGCCACAAATAAGTTGCACTATCATTATTAACTTTGCATCTTTTGGCTTCAATATTATGAATATGTGTATCACTACAATCGAGATTCAATAAAAATAGACCACTCATCAAGGGTGCATGACCATAAAAGATATTACTCATATAAATAGAACAACCATTATTCTCTGATTTAAATGAATAACCGTCTCGCATCAAACAAGATCCAGATATAATGTTCATGCTCAGCGCTGGAACCAAATAACAATTATTCAGGTCTAAAGCTAATCCCGGCGGGAGATGTAGAGGTAGCATGCCGACGGCGATCACATCGACTTTGGAACCATTTCCCACGTGCATCGGCACCTCGTCCTTAGCCAATCTTCGTTTAATCTGTAGCCCCTGTTTTGAGGTGCAAATATGAGCAACAAAACCAGCATCAAATACCCAGGCGCTACTACGAGCATTAGTAAGGTACACATCAATAACATGTATATCAAATATACCTTTCACTTTGCCATCCTTCTTATCCACCAAATACTTGGGGCAGTTCCGCTTCTAGTGACTAGTCCCTTTGCAGTAGAAGCACTCAGTTTCAGGCTTAGGTCCAGACTTGGGCTTCTTCCCGGGAGTAGCAACTTGCTTGCTATTCATCTTGAAGTTCCCCTTCTTCCCTTTGCCCTTTTTCTTGAAACTAGTGGTCTTATTAACCATCAACGATTGATGCTCCTTCTTGATTTCTACCTCCGCAACCTTTAGCATCGCGAAGAGCTCGGGAATTGTCTTTTCCATCCCTTGCATACTATAGTTAATCACGAAGCCTTTATATCTTGGTGGCAGTGATTGAAGAACTCTGTCAATGACACTATCATCAGGAAGATTAACTCCCAGTTGAGTCAAGTGGTTATGGTACCGAGACATTCTGAGTATGTCTTCACTGACAGAACTATTCTCCTCCATCTTGCAGCTATAGAACTTGTTGGAGACTTCATATCTCTCAACTCGGGCATTTCCTTGAAATATTAACTTCAACTCCTGGAACATCTCATATGCTCCATGATGTTCAAAACGTATTTGAAGTCCCAATTCTTAAAGCATGGCACACTGAACTATCGAGTAGTCATCAGCTTTGCTCTGCCAGACGTTCATAACGTCCGGAGTTGCTCCTGTAGCGGGTCTTGCACCTAGCGGTGCTTCCATGACGTAATTCTTCTATGCAGCAATGAGGATAATCCTCAAGTTATGGACTCTGTCGTGGAATTGTCACGGCAGATGTCCTTAGTGTCAGGACTTAGTCGTGAGGCCAGCGCATCTATGTAGTAGCTTGAGAGGGGTTGGGCGGAATCGAGAGACGCAACACAAGACAAGGATTTAGACAGCTTCGGGCCCCGGGAAACATCATCCGGTAATAACCCTACATGCTGTTTGAGGCTAGGTCTCATTATGATCATGAGTGAGTCGCCGGCTCGGCCGGCTCTTTGTGTCTAGCCCTAAAAATTGTTTCTTGTCCCTTGTCCGTCTTTGGGGAGCCCTGCCCCTCCTTATATAAGTTGAAGGGGCGGGTTACATGTGGAGTCCTATTAGGATTAGGACTAGTCTACCTTCTAATACAAACCGGATACAAGTCCGGGTCTTAACTCTTTGTAAGGTAAATATTCTTCACGCCTTTCCTCTTAAACCGGCCCACCATTACATAAACCGGCCTTCTGGGCCTTGGGCCTTGTCATCCGTCCGCCGCCCGCCGGGTTACCAGTGCGCCATAATGTTTAGGTAGGTTGCTTGTAACCCGTCTGGTCAGGGCGGGTTGCCAGTGAATCACCAAGTGTAAACCGGGTCTCAAGTAAGCCGCCAAATCCGGCCGGGTCATACCTCCGGCCGGTTCATACCGCGGGGTATATCCCCGACATTAGCCCCCAGTTTAATTTGGATTTATCCATGTTAAACTAATCTGCAATATAAACACAAGAACAAATTTGACAGGTTGTGCTCCGGGTTAAATATTCTTTTAAGCCGGCACCTGATCATCTTTAAATCCTTATCATTTCTTTCTTGATACATGCCCATGAACTCATAGCAAATCTCCTTTAGTAGGTATGTTCAAACTTTGTGAATGCAAAAAATCCAGATACTTCTTTTGAGAAATCCGGGTCAATAGGCCAGCTTCAAAGTCAATTTGCTGGCATTGGTCTCTTGTAGAGAAATATTGTAAGAAACAATCCACTTGAATCGGTTTCCAAAGCACCGGCTTTAAAAGACATTGGTCTTGAAATACTCATCTGACTTTCAGCCGGCTTGAAGAGGTAAAAATTGCCGGTTTATCATAACCAAAATTGCCGGTTTGTAAATTTTGATAGCACCGGGTCATAACTGTTACTGACGCCGGGTCATAATTATTTGGTGACACCGGATCATGATTGTTGCAGACACCGGGTCAATCTGGTCTGCTCAAAACTGAGAATTTGAAGATTTTCTCCCTTATGTATATTACCTGTAGCCCCCAAGTGCCGGGTTGTCATGCTTGCAGCAACCTGGGACTTGTAATTGCCTTATGCTCATGAAAAATTCAACCAGTGTAGCCCCCAATGGCTGGGTCATTATGCAATAATGAGCAGGGACTTTGTAGATATAACCATGTAAACTTGAACAGCAACGTGTAGCCCCTAAGGGCCGGCTTAGTAAGATAATACTGAGTTGGGACTTTGTATATAACTCATTGATCATATGGTGTAATCTCCACCATGGGGCTTGAACCCACGTCCACAAGGTTAAGAGCTTTGTACTCTACCAACCGAGTAGTGGATCTTTCAATATAATGGATTAAGGCTTGTGTACCTTGAATTTTCGACAGGAGCAATTGGTAGCCCCCAAGGGCCGGCTCATTACAATGTGATGAGTCAGGTCTTCAATAAGTTGACTTTGCATTAGCCCCCAAGTGCCATGGTGCATGCTGACAGTAACATAGGATTTGCATATTCGATGTAATATCAATTTGAATAATGTAGCCCCCAAGTGCCGGGTCGTAAGCCTGCAGCGACTCGGGACTATTCCTTCCATTGTAGAGTAAATCATATCCATTGATAAAATAATAGCCATTGCGCCAAAGCAACTTTGAATACCTCATATGTTGATAAGTAAATCCGGAGTTTAAATACCCGGCGGCTCTTGGCCGATGGCAATTTAATACGCCTCCATTGTAAGCTGGAATTTGTACAACCCGACGGCTTATAGCCTTTGAGAAAATCAAGAATTGATAACCCTTTTGAGACACCAATTTCCATCTATGATGATGGGCTTGAATTTAATCATTTATGTAAGTCATAGCTCTGTAAATCCTGCAGAGTTTAAACAACATATGCCCTGGCGACTTAACGTCAAAAACCAGGGCGGGTAACCACCCAAATGTAGTCTTATCCTGCACACAAGTAGATCACAAGAACCCTTGGCGGTTTACCGCAGGGCGGGTCATAATATCTTACATATGACCACTGATGTGCAAAAAAGGAGTCACAGATAAGCCTGTTATGAATCATAACTTTGAAACATAATTATAATATCATACTTGTGATATTGGATTTGCATTGTCGGTTTATATGACCTGCAATATAAGGGTGATAACCCAATCTTTGATACGCACATGATTCCAATGGCGCAATTCAAAACATACCGGCGGCTTAAAATCCATAGCCAGGGCCGGTTTAAACATAATCATGTATAAACAATATCATACCTGTGATATTGAATTGTACTGCCGGCTTATGATACCTGTGCAGTAAGTGTGATAACCCAATCCTTAGAAACCAATGCTTCCACATAGATGATGATTGTCATAAGCCGGCGACTTATCATCGAAAATCAAGCCGGGTTTAAATAGAAACCACTCATATACACTTTAGATGTGTTCAAAAGTGCTTCAAATAAAATCCCAAAAATTATTTGCAAAAGGAGACTTCAAAATTTTTGAGGCTTCTTATTCGAATACGATCAGAAAACCGTCCCAAAGGGGTTAGGCTAAGATTCGAATACGATCATATAGCCCCCAGTGGCTTTGGCGTTGCCGATCAAGAGGGTACCGACAGCTATGTTCTCTTTGGTTCGAATACGACCTATGTTTGAACAGGAAGCCCCCAAATGACCTTGAGAGTTGTTTATGTTGGAAATATGCCCTAGAGGCAATAATAAATAGGTTATTATTATATTTCCTTGTTCATGATAATCGTTTATTATCCATGCTAGAATTGTATTGATAGGAAACTCAGATACATGTGTGGATACATAGACAACACCATGTCCCTAGTAAGCCTCTAGTTGACTAGCTCGTTGATCAATAGATGGTTACGGTTTCCTGCCATGGACATTGGATGTCGTTGATAACAGGATCACATCATTAGGAGAATGATGTGATGGACAAGACCCAATCCTAAGCCTAGCACAAGATCGTGTAGTTCGTTTGCTCAGAGCTTTTCTAATGTCAAGTATCAGTTCCTTAGACCATGAGATTGTGCAACTCCCGGATACCGTAGGAATGCTTTGGGTGTACCAAACGTCACAACGTAACTGGGTGGCTATACAGGTGCACTACAGGTATCTCCGAAAGTGTCTGTTGGGTTGGCACGAATCGAGACTGGGATTTGTCACTCCGTGTAAACGGAGAGGTATCTCTGGGCCCACTCGGTAGGACATCATCATAATGTGCACAATGTGACCAAGGAGTTGATCACGGGATGATGTGAGTTACGGAACGAGTAAAGAGACTTGCCGGTAACGAGATTGAACAAGGTATAGGGATACCGACGATCGAATCTCGGGCAAGTAACATATCGATAGACAAAGGGAATTGCATACGGGATTGATTGAATCCCCGACATCGTGGTTCATCCGATGAGGTCAACGTGGAACATGTGGGAGCCAACATGGGTATCCAGATCCCGCTGTTGGTCATTGACCGGAGAACGTCTCGGTCATGTCTGCATGGTTCCCGAACCCGTAGGGTCTACACACTTAAGGTTCGATGACACTAGGGTTATAGGGAAAGTATGTATGTGGTTACCGAATGTTGTTCGGAGTCCCGGATGAGATCCCGGACGTCACGAGGAGTTCCGGAATGGTCCGGAGGTAGAGATTTATATATGGAAAGTTGTTGTTCGGGTTCCGGGAAAAGTTCGGGTTTTTTCGGTATTGTACCGGGAAGCTTCCAGAAGATTCCGGAGGATTCCGGAGGGGTCCGGAGGTCTGGAAAATGTTCCACCACGTCCAATACAGTATCATGGGCTGTAAGGGGGCGCCCTAGCCTTCATGGGCCAGGGGCACCAGCCCCCCAAGGCCCATGCGCATGGGAGAGGGGAAACCCTAAGGGGGAGGGCCTCCACTTGACTTGGGAGGCACTCCTCCCCCCTTTGGCCGCCCCCCAAGCCCCATCTAGGGCTGGCCGCACCCCTTGGGGGGCAAACCCTAGATGGGGGCGCAGCCCTCCCCCTCCCCTATATATAGTTGAGGTTTGGGGCTGCCCAAGACATGAGAACGTCTCCTTTTTGGCGCAGCCCTACCCCTCTTCCTCCTCCTCCTCTCCCGCGGTGCTTGGCGAAGCCCTGCGGGATTGCCACGCTCCTCCACCACCACCATGCCGTCGTGTTGCTGCTGGATGGAGTCTTCCCCAACCTCTCCCTCTCTCCTTGCTGGATCAAGGCGTGGGAGACGTCACCGGGCTGCACGTGTGTTGAACGCGGAGGCACCGTTCTTCGGTGCTTAGATCGGAATCAACTGCGATCTGAATCGCTACGAGTACGACTCCCTCATCCGCGTTCTTGCAACGCTTCCGCATCGCGATCTACAATGGTATGTAGATGCACTCTCCTTCCCTCTCGTTGCTAGTAAACTCCATAGATTGATCTTGGTGATGCGTAGAAAATTTTGAATTTCTGCTACGTTACTCGTGCATAGAAACTACGCATAGACCTAGCTCATGATGCCAATTCTTCTTGCCGCTACTAGTCTTATCTTGTTTCGGCGGCATTGTGGGATGAAGCGGCCCGGACCGACCTTACACGTACGCTTACGTGAGACAGGTTCCACCAACTGACATGCACTAGTTGCATAAGGTGGCTAGCGGGTGTCTGTCTCTCCCACTTTACTCGGAACGGATTCGATGAAAAGGGTCCTTATGAAGGGTAAATAGAAATTGGCATATCACGTTGTGGTTTTACGTAGGTAAGAAACGTTCTTGCTAGAAACCTATACAAGCCACGTAAAAACTTGCAACAACAATTAGAGGACGTCTAACTTGTTTTTGGAGCATGTGCTATGTGATGTGATATGGCCAGAAGATGTGATGAATGATATATGTGATGTATGAGATTGATCATATTCTTGTAATAGGAATCACGACTTGCATGTCGATGAGTATGACAACCGGCAGGAGCCATAGGAGTTGTCTTTATTTTTTGTATGACCTGCGTGTCATTGAATAACGCCATGTAAATTACTTTACTTTATTGCTAAGCGCGTTAGCCATAGAAGTAGAAGTAATCGTTGGCGTGACAACTTCATGAAGGCACAATGATGGAGATCATGATGATGGAGATCATGGTGTCATGCCGGTGACAAAGATGATCATGGTGCCCCGAAGATGGAGATCAAAGGAGCAAAATGATATTGGCCATATCATGTCACTATTTGATTGCATGTGATGTTTATCATGTTATGCATCTTATTTGCTTAGAACGACAGTAGTAAGTAAGATGATCCCTCACTAAAATTTCAAGAGACGTGTTCCCCCTAACTGTGCACCGTTGCGAAGGTTCGTTGTTTCGAAGCACCACGTGATGATCGGGTGTGATAGATTCTAACGTTCGAATACAACGGGTGTTGACGAGCCTAGCATGTACAGACATGGCCTCGGAACACATGCGAAACACTTAGGTTGACTTGACGAGCCTAGCATGTACAGACATGGCCTCGGAACACAAGAGATCGAAAGGTCGAACATGAGTCGTATAGTAGATGCGATCAACATGGAGATGTTCACCGATGATGACTAGTCCGTCTCACGTGATGATCGGACACGGCCTAGTTTGACTCGGATCATGTATCACTTAGATGACTAGAGGGATGTCTATCTGAGTGGGAGTTCATTCAATAATCAGATGAACTTCATTATCATGAACATAGTCAAAAGGTCTTTGCAAATTATGTCATACACTTTAGTTCTACTGTTTAAGATATGTTCCTAGAGAAAATTTATTTGAAAGTTGGTAGTAGCAATTATGCGGACTGGGTCCGTAAACTGAGGATTGTCCTCATTGCTGCACAGAAGGCTTATGTCCTTAATGCACCGCTCGGTGTGCTGAACCTCAGTGTCATCTGTAGATGTTGCGAAACATCTGACATACACGTTTTGATGACTACGTGATAGTTCTAATGGTTTAGAATTGTGGCACCAAAGACGTTTGTGAAACGTCGTAGAACATATGAGATGTTCCGAAGACTGAAATTGGGATTTCAGACTAGTGCCCACGTCAAGAGGTATGAGACCTCTGACAAGTTTCTTAAGCCTGCAAACTAAGGGAGAAAAGCTCAATCGTTGAGCATGTGCTCAGATTGTCTGAGTACCACAATCGCTTGAATCGAGTGGGAGTTAATTTCCCAGATGAGATAGTGATAGTTCTCCATAGTCACTGCCACCAAGCTAGTAGAGCTTCGTGATGAACTATAACATATCAGGGATAGTTATGATCATCCTTGAGCTATTCGCGATGTTTTACACCGCGAGAGTAGAAATTAAGAAGGAGCATCAATTTTTGATGGTTAGTAAAACCACTAGTTGAAGAAGGGCAAGGGCAAAAGGGATACTTCATGAAACAGCAAGTCGTTTGCTGCTCCAGTGCAGAATCCCAAGGTTGAACCCAAACCCGAGACTAAGTGCTTCTGTAATGAGGGGAACGGTCACTGAAGCGGAACTACCCTAGATACTTGGTAGATGAGAAGGCGGGCAAGGTCGACAGAAGTATATTGGATATACGTTATATGAATGTGTACTTTACTAGTACTCCTAGCAGCACTAGGGTATTAGATACCGGTTCGGTTGCTAAGTGTTAGTAACTCGAAATAAAGGCTGCGGAATAAACGGAGACTAGCTAAAGGTGAGATGACGATATGTGTTGGAAGTGTTTCCAAGGTTGATGTGATCAAGCATCGCATGCTCCCTCTACCATCGAGATTTGGTGTTTGCGTTGAGCATGATTGGATTATGTTTATCGCAATACGGTTATTCATTTAAGGATAATAATAGTTACTCTGTTTATTTGAATAATACCTTCAATGGTCTTGCACCTAAAATGAATCTCGATCGTAGTGATACACATGTTCATGCCAAAAGATATAAGATAGTAATGATAGTACCACATACTTGTGGCACTGCCAGTTGAGTCATATTGGTATAGAACGCATGAAGAAGCTCCATGTAGATGGATCTTTGGACTCACTCGTTTTGAAAAGAATGAGACATGTGAACCATGTCTATTGGTATATATGCATGAAGAAACTCCATGCAGATGGATCGTTTGGACTCACTTGATTTTGAATCACTTGAGACATGCAAATCATACCACATGGGCAAGATGACTGAAAGGCCTCGTTTTCAGTAAGATGGAACAAGAGAGCAACTTATTGGAAGTAATACATTTTGATGTATGCAGTCCAATGAGTGCTGAGGCATGCAGTGGATATCGTTATGTTCTTACTTCACAGATGATTTGAGTAGATGCTGAGTGTATTTACTTGATGAAACACAAGTCTGAATTATTGAAAGGTTCAAGTAATTTCGGAGTGAAGTTGAAGATCGTCGTGACAAGAGGATAAAATGTCTGTGATATGATCATAGAGATGAGTATCTGAGTTACGAGTTTGGCATACAATTAAGACATTGTGGAAAGTATCTCACAATTAATACCGCCTGGAACACCATAGTGTGATGGTGTGTCCGAACATCATAACTGCACCCTATTGGATATGGTGCATACCATGATGTTTCTTATCGAATTACCACTATCGTTTATGGGTTAGGCATTAGAGACAACCGCATTCACTTTAAATAGGGCACCACGCAATTCCGTTGAGACGACACTGTTTAGAGAAACCTAAGTTGTCATTTCTTAAAAGTTTGGGGCTGCGAAGCTTATGTGAAAAAGTTTCAGGCTGATAAGCTCGAACCCAAAGCGGATAAATACATCTTCATAAGAATACCCAAAACAGTTGGGTATACCTGCTATTTCAGATCTGGAAGCAAAAGTAATTGCTTCTAGAAACGAGTCCTTTCTCGAGGAAAAGCTTCTCTCGAAAGAATTGAGTGGGAGGATGGTGGAGACTTGATAAGGTTATTGAACCGTCACTTCAACTAGTGTGTAGCAGGGCACAGGAAGTTGTTCCTGTGGCACCTATACCAATTGAAGTGGAAGCTTATGATAGTGATCATGAAACTTCGGATCAAGTCACCACCAAACCTTGTAGGACGACGAGGATGCGTGCTACTTCAGAGTGGTACGTGATCCTGTCTGAGATATCATGTTGTTGGACAATACTGAACCTACGAGCTATGGAGAAGCGATGGTGGGCCCATATTCCGACAAATGGTTAGAAGCCATGAAATCCGAGATAAATGGATCTTTGAGAAGAAGACGGACGTGGACGGTAATGTTACCGTCTATGAAGCTCGACTTGTGGCAAAGAGTATTTCCACAAGTTCAAGGAGTTGACTACAATGAGATTTTCTCATCCGTAGCGATGCTTAAGTCCGTCGGAATCATGTTAGCATTAGCTGCATTTATGAAATCTGGCAGATGGATGTCAAAACAAGTTTCCTTACCAGTTTTCGTAAGGAAAGGTTGTATGTGATACAATCAGAAAGGTTTTGTCGATCCTAAGGATGCTAAAAGGTATGCTAGCTCCAACGACCCTTCCATGGACTAGAGCAAGCATATCGGAGTCAGAATAGATGCTTTGATGGAGTGATCAAAGTTTTTGGGTTTATACAAAGTTTGTTAGAAACTTGTATTTACAATAAAGTGAGTGGGAGCGCTACAACATTTCTGATAAGTATATGTGAATGACATATTGTTGATCCGAAATGATGTAAAATTTCTGGAAAGCGTAAAGGGTTGTTTGAAAGGAGTTTTTTCAAAGGAAGACCTGGATAAAGCTGCTTACATATTGGGCATCAAGATCTATAGAGATAGATCAAGACGCCTGATGATACTTTCAAAGAACGCACACCTTGACATGATTTTGAAAGAGTTCAAAATAGATCAGCAAAGAAGGAGTTCTTGGCTGTGTTACAAGGTGTAAGTATTGAGTAAGACTCAAGACCTGACCACAATAGAAGAGAGAGAAAGGACGAAGGTCGTCCCCTATGCTTTAGACGTAGGCTCTATAGTATGCTATGCTGTGTACCGCACATGAAGTGTGCCTTGCCATGAGTTGGTCAAGGGGTACAATAGTGATCCGGGAAAGGATCACATGACAACGGTCGGACTTGTCCTTAGTATCTAGTGGACTAAGGAATTTTCTCGATTATGGAGGTGAAAAGGAGTTCGTCGTAAAGGGTTACGTCGATGCGAACTTTGACACTAATCCGGATGACTCTGAGTAGTAAACCGGATTCGTATAGTAGAGCAATTATTTGAAATGGCCCCAAATAGCGCGTGGTAGCATCCACAAGATGACATAGATATTCGTAAAGCACACACGAATCTGAAAGGTTCAGACCCGTTGACTAATAACCTCTCTCACAAGCATAACATGATCAAACCAGAACTCATTGAGTGTTAATCACATAGAGATGTGAACTAGATTGTTGACTCTAGTAAACTCTTGTATGGTGATGTGAACTAGATTATTGACTCTAGTGCAAGTGGGAGACTGTTGGAAATATGCCCTAGAGGCAATAATAAATAGGTTATTATTATATTTCCTTGTTCATGATAATCGTTTATTATCCATGCTAGAATTGTATTGATAGGAAACTCAGATACATGTGTGGATACATAGACAACACCATGTCCCTAGTAAGCCTCTAGTTGACTAGCTCGTTGATCAATAGATGGTTACGGTTTCCTGACAATGGACATTGGATGTCGTTGATAACGGGATCACATCATTAGGAGAATGATGTGATGGACAAGACCCAATCCTAAGCCTAGCACAAGATCGTGTAGTTCGTTTGCTCAGAGCTTTTCTAATGTCAAGTATCAGTTCCTTAGACCATGAGATTGTGCAACTCCCGGATACCGTAGGAATGCTTTGGGTGTACCAAACGTCACAACGTAACTGGGTGGCTATACAGGTGCACTACAGGTATCTCCGAAAGTGTCTGTTGGGTTGGCACGAATCGAGACTGGGATTTGTCACTCCGTGTAAACAGAGAGGTATCTCTGGGCCCACTCGGTAGGACATCATCATAATGTGCACAATGTGACCAAGGATTTGATCACGGGATGATGTGAGTTACGGAACGAGTAAAGAGACTTGCCGGTAACGAGATTGAACAAGGTATAGGGATACCGACGATCGAATCTCGGGCAAGTAACATATCGATAGACAAAGGGAATTGCATACGGGATTGATTGAATCCCCGACATCGTGGTTCATCCGATGAGATCATCGTGGAACATGTGGGAGCCAACATGGGTATCCAGATCCCGCTGTTGGTTATTGACCGGAGAACGTCTCGGTCATGTCTG
This sequence comes from Aegilops tauschii subsp. strangulata, assembly GCF_002575655.3. Classification (NCBI taxonomy): domain Eukaryota; kingdom Viridiplantae; phylum Streptophyta; class Magnoliopsida; order Poales; family Poaceae; genus Aegilops; species Aegilops tauschii. Next base: position 143,917,143 of record NC_053037.3, read on the forward strand.
CATGGTTCCCGAACCCGTAGGGTCTACACGCTTAAGGTTCGATGACGCTAGGGTTATAGGGAAAGTATGTACGTGGTTACCGAATGTTGTTCAGAGTCCCGGATGAGATCCCGGACGTCACGAGGAGTTCCGGAATGGTCCGGAGGTAGAGATTTATATATGGAAAGTTGTTGTTCGGGTTCCGGGAAAAGTTCGGGTTTTTTCGGTATTGTACCGGGAAGCTTCCAGAAGATTTCGAAGGATTCCGGAGGGGTCCAGAAAACTTTCCACCACGTCCAATACAGTAGCATGGGCTGTAAGGGGGCACCCTAGCCTTCATGGGCCAGGGGCACCAGCCCCCCCAAGGCCCATGCGCATGGGAGAGGGGAAACCCTAAGGGGGAGGGCCTCCACTTGACTTGGGAGGCACTCCTCCCCCCTTTGGCCGCCCCCAAGCCCCATCTAGGGCTGGCCGCACCCCTTGGGGGGGAAACCCTAGATGGGGGCGCAGCCCTCCCCCTCCCCTATATATAGTTGAGGTTTGGGGCTTCCCAAGACATGAGAACGTCTCCTTTTTGGCGCAGCCCTACCCCTCTTCCTCCTCCTCCTCTCCCGCGGTGCTTGGCGAAGCCCTGCGGGATTGCCACGCTCCTCCACCACCACCATGCCATCGTGTTGCTGCTGGATGGAGTCTTCCCCAACCTCTCCCTCTCTCCTTGCTGGATCAAGGCGTGGGAGACGTCACCGGGCTGCACGTGTGTTGAACGCGGAGGCACCGTTCTTCGGTGCTTAGATCGGAATCAACTGCGATCTGAATCGCTACGAGTACGACTCCCTCATCCGCGTTCTTGCAACGCTTCCGCATCGCGATCTACAATGGTATGTAGATGCACTCTGCTTCCCTCTCGGTTCTAGTAAACTCCATAGATTGATCTTGGTGATGCGTAGAAAATTTTGAATTTCTGCTACGTTACCCAACAGTTTAACGACGCTGATTCGAATACGATCCACGTCGGTTCCCAAAAGGGGTTGAGCTATGATTCGAATACGATCAAGAAGCCCCCTAGTGAGCTCGGCAGTGTGCCGATCAAGAGGGTACCGACAGCTATGTTCTCTTTGGTTCGAATACGACCTATGTTTGAACAGGAAGCCCCCTAGTGATCATGAAAATATTTAACGACTCTGATTCAAATACGATCAGGGTCACACCAAAAGGGTTAAGCTAAATTCGAATACGATCAGCTCCCAATGGTCATTAAAGCAGGGTACCTATGTTTGGGTTGTGCTTTGTAAAGACTCTTTTCGGTCCCTTTAATTTTTCCTGAGAACTCGAACTTTGCGGGAGATAAATTCTTTTTGAACCAGAAAAAACCGGATATTGAGAGTTTCAAAGCTTTGTAATAGACAAATTTACCTTGAACTGGATTTTGAACCGGATTTGAGAGCTTCAAAACTTTGTGGAAGATAAATTTCCCTTGAACCGGATTTTAAACCGGATATTAAGAGCTTCAGTGCTTTGTTGGAGATGTCAAGTCTCTTGAGCCGGATCTAAACCGGAATCCTTCTTTTTAAGCCGGAAATTTTCTGACGACCTTTAAACTTTTTCACCAACATGGCGGTAGCCTCCGGGACCGGGTTATTTTTTCCTCCAATGACCCGGAGTTCTTGAATGCATTGAAACCGACCAATGCTGCCGAGTCATATCATTGTAGCCCCCGAGTCTCAAGACGACTCGAGGAGTTGGCCTTGAGATTCTCCATATTGACCATAGCATAAGATGTACATCATTGATGTTGATAGCGCGATGTGAATCCAGAGAAGGTTGAGGTGACTGTGGTGGGTTATAAATGATCCCGTATGAGCCGTGTCAGCAACTCGGCCAATGGTTCCTTCCAACTAGATGTTTTGAAGTTAACCAAACTGTAGTGCGGCGACTTGTGCGCCTGCCCATTGAGCCGTCCAGTGCAGACGGCGGCTGATAACACATGATAATTTTCCTCCAAGTCATTGGAAGAAAACCGGGCTTCCCAAGCAGTGACTTGCTCATATTCAATAATCCGCTCATGCAGACAGATGCAGTCCTGGTGTGTCGATGTAGACCGGGCCGCAATAGACGGATGGAAAAGACGACCGCCACATCAGAGGCAGCTCAAACAGATGAACCGGCTGCGGCGCTGTAAACCGGCGCGAACGGGCAAGTCAATCGTGAACGCGGTAAACCGTACGGGCGAGTCAGCCACGTCGTGTTGATATAAATTGTGCCGAAGAAGCGGCAGCATGCACATATGTAGGTCTTGGACCAGATGATAGCGCATCATAGTAGCACGAGCCATAGATCCTTATTATTGCAGTGAATAATTGTCCGGTGGGTCGGCTGCGGCAGACGGATGAATCGGCCGCGACGTTGTAAACCGGTGTGGACAGAGAGAGTCAGCCATGGCATTTGTAAACTGATGCGGACTGACGATTCGTGCGCGGCAGCGGTAGTTGGTGCAGGCGCGAGAGTTGGCCACGACATTTAAACCAGCGCAGGCGCAAAAATTGGCCACAACATTTAAACCGGTGGGAGCCTCCTGTCCATGGTACGACTTTGTCCTGCATAAAATATATTGCAGAACAGAGTAATGGTTCTTCGAAAAAATCAACATGTACAAAAAAGAAACAGATAGAAAAGATAGCACCTGTAAATCTAATTGGCCGTACCACCGCGAGCAGTAGCATGCTTTTTTGTATGGTTTGATATTTTGATGTAGTGCGTAATAACTTCTGTAGCTTGAGTTAAAACCGGGCCAGACCAGCTCCACAGTAAACCGGCCAGAACACATGCCGTGGCCTGGTGACTGTTAGCACTAGGATTTGACCCTCAGGCTGCCGGTTCAACTCCCACGGCTTCCTCTTTTATCTTCAACCGGAAGCCAACCCGGCAGGAGTAGCGCGGGCGCCCAGGAATCGATCGGCGACTCGGTTTATAAGAGGCGCACGACGTCTTAAGGCCGCAGTGGTAATCCAAAGCGGGTCACCCAGTGACGGTGACTCGGACAGCCGCGGGGGCGGCGGTGAAGCCGGGTCGACTTGATCCGGCGGCAGTTCAACACCGGGACTGCGGCTCCACAGAGGCGGAGGCGACTCAGGCATGGGAGACCCAGCAGGGCGCAGCGGTGAAGCAGAGCCGCAAATTCCTGAACCGCCAGCGGTTTGCGTGGTTGCGGCGGTTTAAGCAAGGACCGCGGCGGTTTAAGCAAGGACCACGGCGGTTTAGGTGAGGATCATGGCCGGGTCGTACAGGATGGCGGAGACGATGGTGGCCGACCTGAGACGGCCCTGACCAGTAGAAACACGCGACTTGCGTGGCGAGGCCAGTGGCTATAACTTGGTCGACCGCCGGGGCGGATGTGTCTTTGATAGCGACTCAAATTGACGACGGGTCGACGGAGGCAACTTGAAGTGGAGATGAGTCCCAGGTGACTTGAGCAATAGAAAAAGTGAACCGTGGTCCGGAGGCGGCTCAGGGGAGATGATGTCGGCTGGCGAGGGCGGATAAAAAACGGAGCGGCGGCTCATCGGTGGGATGCCAGCAATCCGGAGCGAGCAGGAGCAGCGTCCGGCAGAACCAATGCGTCATGGGCGAAAACGGTGGCGGAGGCCGGCTCCTCGAAGCGAGGGCGCGAGCGCAGTCAACGGACGAGCCCTGGTCATGGCCGGTTCTATTTCCGGGTCGCGTTCTCCCTCCTTTTTTTATGACAGAGCAGACGTCGCTTGCCTCGACTGAAACGAGCAGCAGTTAGCAGTTCCGAACGACATTGATTTTTTGTGCTTTCCGTTTTGGCATAAACCGATCTGATCCCAGACCAACAGATCGCTAGGCCGCCTGTGGCGGCGCACTTAAATCTCGTACTCCCATCTTTCAAAACTAACCAGCAGAATTAGTTAACCCGGCCGGCGGCAGAATCTCTGAAGAGGTCGGCAACTATTCCGGCCCGGGCTATCTTGCGTGACTGTTCTGTGACTACTCTTCTTCATCTAGTAAATCACGCGATAGTAGCGGCCAAAATTTGATTTCCAACTCGGATCCGACGGATCACGTTACCTTGGTGACGCACAGAGAACACGCCAAATCCTTATATCCTTCAAATCTCATCGGTTGTAAATCCGGTTTAATGAATACAACTCTGACGTAGACTTTTCCAAGCTGATTCCATGGTCAATTGCTAACCGTACTTTCCATTGTCCAACGACACCATTGTCATAGTTAATATACTTTCGAGCCGGTTCTTTCTGATCCGGCCGATCGCAAATTTCTCGATCCATTGAAGAGCTCCCTCCAAGAACTCAACACCACCGTGCGCAGGCCCCACGGTGGGCGCCAACTGTCGTGGAATTGTCACGGCAGATGTCCTTAGTGTCAGGACTTAGTCGTGAGGCCAGCGCATCTATGTAGTAGCTTGAGAGGGGTTGGGCGGAATCGAGAGACGCAACACAAGACAAGGATTTAGACAGCTTCGGGCCCCGGGAAACATCATCCGGTAATAACCCTACATGCTGTTTGAGGCTAGGTCTCATTATGATCATGAGTGAGTCGCCGGCTCGGCCGGCTCTTTGTGTCTAGCCCTAAAAATTGTTTCTTGTCCCTTGTCCGTCTTTGGGGAGCCCTGCCCCTCCTTATATAAGTTGAAGGGGCGGGTTACATGTGGAGTCCTATTAGGATTAGGACTAGTCTACCTTCTAAAACAAACCGGATACAAGTCTGGGTCTTAACTCTTTGTAAGGTAAATATTCTTCACGCCTTTCCTCTTAAACCGGCCCACCATTACATAAACCGGCCTTCTGGGCCTTGGGCCTTGTCATCCGTCCGCCGCCCGCCGGGTTACCAGTGCCCCATAATGTTTAGGTAGGTTGCTTGTAACCCGTCTGGTCAGGGCGGGTTGCCAGTGAATCACCAAGTGTAAACCGGGTCTCAAGTAAGCCGCCAAATCCGGCCGGGTCATACCTCCGGCCGGTTCATACCGCGGGGTATATCCCCGACAGACTCGGTCCGTGTAGTGGCTACCATCATCTTTCAACTTAGCTTTCTCTAGGAACACATTAAAATTCAAGGGAACGGCAGCACGGGCCATTGATCTACAACAACATAGATATGCAAAAACTATTAGGTACTAAGTTCATGATAAATTAAAGTTCAATTAATCATATTACTTAAGAACTCCCATTTAGATAGACATCCCTCTAGTCATCTAAATGATCACGTGATCCAAATCAACTAAACCATGTCCAATCATCACGTGAGATGGAGTAGTTTTCAATGGTGAACATCTCTATGTTGATCATATCTACTATATGATTCACGTTCGACCTTTCGGTCTCAATGTTCCGAGGCCATATCTGCATATGCTAGGCTCGTCAAGTTTAACCCGAGTATTCTACATGTGCAAAACTGGCTTGCACCCATTGTATGTGAACGTAGAGCTTATCACACTCGATCATCACGTGGTGTCTCGGCACGACGAACTGTAGCAACACTGCATACTCAGGGAGAACACTTATACCTTGAAATTTAGTGAGGGATCATCTTATAATGCTACCACCGTACTAAGAAAAATAAGATGGATAAAAGATAAACATCACATGCAATCAAAATATGTGACATGATATGGCCATCATCATCTAGTGCCTTTGATCTCCATCTCCAAAGCACCGTCACGATATCCATCGTCACCGGCTTGACACCTTGATCTCCATCGTTGTGTCATTGTCGTTACGAAAACTATTGCTTCTACGACTATCGCTACCGCTTAGTGATAAAGTAAAGCAATTACATGGCGATTGCAATTCATACAATAAAGCGACAACCATAAGGTCGTGCCAGTTGCCGATAACTTTTACAAAACATGATCATCTCATACAACAATTTATATCTCATCACATCTTGACCATATCACATCACAACATGCCCTGCAAAAACAAGTTAGACGTCCTCTACTTTGTTCTTGCAAGTTTTACGTGGCTGCTACGGGCTTCTAGTAAGAACCATTCTTACCTACGCATCAAAACCACGATGATTTTTCGTCAAGTGTGCTGTACCTTCAACAAGGACCGGCCGTTGTCAAAGTTGATTTAACTAAAGTTGGAGAAACATACACCCGCCAGCCACCTATGTGCAAAGCACGTCGGTAGAACCAGTCTCATGAACGCGTCATGTAATGTCGGTCTGGGCCGCTTCATCCAACAATACTGCCGAATCAAAGTAAGACATTGGTGGTAAGCAGTATGACTATTATGGCCCACAACTCTTTGTGTTCTACTCATGTATCATCTATGCATAGACCTGGCTCAGATGCCACTGTTGGGTAACGTAGCATGCAATTTCAAAAAAATTCCTACGCTCACACAAGATCTATCTAGGAGATGCATAGCAACGAGACGGGAGAGTGTGTCCACGTACCCTCGTAGACCAAAAACGGAAGCGTTTTGTTAATGCGGTTGATGTAGTCGAACGTCTTCATGATCCAACCGATCCAAGTACCGAACATACAGCACCTCCGTGTTCAGCGCGCGTTCAGCTTGATGATGTCCCTCAAACTCTTGATCTAGTAGAGGGTCGAGGGAGAGTTCCATCAGCACGACGGCAAGGTGACGGTGTTGGTGATGTGATCCGCGCAGGGCTTCGCCTAAGCACTACGACGCTATGACTGGAGGAGTAAACTATGGAGGGGGGCACCGCACACGGCTAAGAGAATTCTTGGTCTGCCTTTGGGGTGCCCCCCGCCCCTGTATATAAAGGAGGGGAGGAGGAGGCCGGCGGCCAGGAGGGGCGCGCCAAGGGGGGAAAAGGAGGGAGAGGGAAAGGGGGGCGCCGCCGCCTCCCCTAGTCCAATTCGGACTGCCATGGGGGGGGGCGGCCACCCCTTGTGGCCCTCCTCTCTCTCCACTAAGGCCCACTAAGGCCCAATATTTCCCCGGGAGGTTCCGGTAACCCCTCGGTACTCCGGTAAAATACCCGAATCACTAGGAACCATTCCAATGTCCGAATACAACCTTCCAATATATGAATCTTTACCTCTCAACCATTTCGAGACTCCTCGTCATGTGTGTGATCTCATCTGGGACTCCGGAAAAACTGTTGTCACCAAAACACATAACTCATAATACAAATCGTCATCGAACGTTAAGCGTGCGGACCCTACGGTTTCGAGAACTATGTAGACATGATCGAGACACATCTCCGGTCAATAACCAATAGCAGAACCTGGATGCTCATATTGGTTCCTACATATTCTATGAAGATCTTTATCGGTCAAACTGTATAACAACATACGCCATTCCCTTTGTCATCGGTATGTTACTTGCCCGATATTCGATCGTCGGTATCATCATACCTAGTTCAATCTCGTTACCGGCAAGTCTCTTTACTCGCTCTGTAATGCATCATCCCGCAACTAACTCATTAGTCACATTGCTTGCAAGGCTTATAGTGATGTGCATTACCGAGAGGGCCCAGAGATACCTCTCCGATACACCGAGTGACAAATCCTAATCTTGATCTATGCCAACCCGACAAACACGTTCGGAGACACCTGTAGAGCATCTTTATAATCATCCAGTCACGTTGTGACGTTTCATAGCACAAAAGGTGTTCCTCCGGTATTCGGGAGTTGCATAATCTCATAGTCAGAGGAATATGTATAAGTCATAAAGAAAGTAATAGCAATAAAACTAAACGATCATAATGCTAAGCTAGCGGATGGGTCTTGTCCATCACATCATGCTCTAATGATGTGATCCCATTCATCAAATGACAACACATGTCTATGGTCAGGAAACTTAACCATCTTTGATTAACGAGCTAGTCAAGTAGAGGCATACTAGGGACACTCTGTTTTCTCTATGTATTCACACATGTACTAAGTTTCCGGTTAATACAATTCTAGCATGAATAATAAACATTTATCATGATATAAGGAAATATAAATAACGACTTTATTATTGCCTCTAGGGCATCTTTCCATCAGGGTTCTATTCCGTCGGCATGATCTTGCCCTCCTCATGCACAACCATCTCTCGCTTTAGGGCTGGGGCATTACAAAGTTTTACCGTCACATATTCATAATACTTCAAGGTGCATTAAATTAACACATGCAAGTATCAAAAGGAAAGTCACGGCATGCATGCATGCGTTGTAATTAATGCATCGGTAAACGCAAATTATTGAGATATATCGAGTGCACTGCTTTGATGTGTCGCGTCAACTCGTACAACACGCAGAAGTTTGATTACAACGCCCTCTCCCTCGCCCATGAGCGTGGTGGCTCGCAGGACAAGGAGAAGCTTCCGCTACACGCTCTCCCTCCCGCACGCGGTGGACATGCAGCAGTTCATTCAGTGTTAGATGGCCAGAAGCATACTGTAGTACTCCACTACAGTAGTACCATCATTGTTCGACTTCCCGAAGAGGTTAAGAGCCGAGCGCAACCCGGACGCTCGTGTGGCAGTTTCATGTGTAGGGGAGGTATAGTGACATAGTCTAGGATAGCGTGTACCGTGCCTCTAACCTTAAAATCGTTGGGGTCGGCTCCATGCTATGAGGCCGTCTCGGAACATTTTTTGATTAAAATAATCTTCTGGCCCTACCTGTCATCCTGGTGATTGTAGTTTGCACGCTCATCCGGTCAAGACAGGAATATATATTTTAATTTGTGGTGGGGTAAATGTTAGAGGTTACGGCAAATATATTATACACTGCGGGTCTTTTAGCCAAGTTTAGAGGCAAGTATGTGGGGCCAGTGCTATGATGTGTCGCGTCAACTAGTACAACGAGGAGAAGCTTGATTTTACTACTACACACCCTCTCCCTCGCCCATGCACGCAGTAGCTTGCAGACGAGGACATGCTTTTGCTTACTACAACAAGCTATCCCTCCCGCACGCGGTGGACGGACATGCAACAGTTGATTCGATACTGTAGAAGTACTAACATCATTGTTCGTCTTCTCGAAGAGGCAAAGAGCCAAGCACAAACTCGAACATGGCAGTAGCGAACGCTTGCGTGGCAGTCTTTGTGTAGGGGTGGGGCGTGGTGCGGAGCCTTGGAGCACGCATATAGCCAGGCTCTTGCATGAGACAAAATTGCCATGTAAGTAGGCTATAAGCCCACTATTGTACTTGCTCTTAATAGTATGGCCCTGTAAACCGGAAAGGAGGGACTACTCCCTCCGTTCCTAAATACTCCCTCCGTTTTTATTTAGTCCTCGTATTAGCTTTGGTAAAAGTCAAGCTTTATAAACTTTGACCAAGTTTATAAAAAAATATTAACATAAGCAATAACAAATCAATACAATTAGATTTATTATTGAATGTACTTTCACATCATATATATTTGTTATGATAAATGTTTATATTATTTTTTATAACTTGGTGAAACTTTATGAAAATTTGACCTCAGTCAACTCTAATATGCAGAGTAAATAAAAATGGAGGGAGTATTTTCCTTTCTAGAGATTTCAACAAGTACCTACACCCTAAATGAGTACATACGGAGCAAAATGAGTGAATCTACACCGAAAATAAATACGTAGTTCTCTCATTTTCCTCTCCGCCTTGGTCGCGGTGCACAATATTTACGTTGATGCGGCTTGAATGCCAATGAGGTAGAGGGTAGCGGTTCCCGAAACGTTGAACTTCAATGATGCTTCCGCATTCAATTAGCATGCAGAGGTTGGAGAAGCAGAATGGAGCCAGTACGATGTGAATGCAATGCAGTTTGGACTCTCATATAAAGGCACCCACCACTCCAGTCCATCTACTCCTAGTCTCTGCACAACACTGCCCACTCCAATCCAAGACCAAGACCAAGTGACCAGAAGCCACAAGCACCCATGGTGTCGATGGACGCAAGCGACAGTCGGCTGTGCCAGATCGTCCAAGATGCCGGCCTGCGGCCCCGCACCGTGCAGCATTTCTAGACGGTGCTTGCGACCGCCGGCGCCATAGCCCTTGTCGACACCGGCTTCGCGTCTCGCATGTGCCAGATGATGGTCGACTCCATCCGCAAGTTCACCGCTATCAAGAACCGCGCGGACAACCTTGCCGTACTGCTCCAGCCCACGCGCCCAGGCTCATCGTTGCCTGCCACCCTCATCAGCCTCCAAGGTGATGAACTCTTTGAAGCACTGGTGGCCCCTACAGCTGCCGGAGGTCGTGACAAAGAATGTGCACCTCGAGACCAAGCTCGCCGCGCAACACCTCGCCATGCAAGAAACCGTCGACCTGCACATCCACGTCTACGAGGAAATCTTCTGCATAGGCCACTACAAGGCCAGCGAGGATAGAAAGACGTTGGCCTTCTTCCAGCGACTGGAATCTTTGGAAGCCATTGTTCAGAAGCACGTCGACCTGGCCACGAAAGCAGCAGCTACTTAGCCGCCGTTCGGTGGGTCGGCGCCCTGAGTCGAGGAGGTGGACGTCGTCGATGGATGCATCTTTCTTCTTGCCTCCTGTAACCAACACTGCATCGCCTTGTGGCCTTAATGTTTTATTAGTGTATGGCATTTTTATTCCTGTCGTAAATGACATGTGTGATCCCTTGCTCTTATTCGGCGTTAATTATATGTAGTATCACTATCTTCAACCCGGTGTACTACCTAGGTCCTGGTTTATTAGTCCCTTTTGTAATTTGTGCTAAATTTTGACCAAAGATTTAACTGACAAAATGTTAGTGCATGTCAACAAAAATTATATCATTTGATTTGTATTTTAACATAGTTTTCATTGATATAATTTTGTTGACATGCATGAACCTTTTGTTAAACAAATTTATGGTCAAAATTTGGCACCGATTACGACGGTGAGCAGTAAACCAGGACCTAAGGTAGACTGGTCCGTCACCATCATGTTTTGTGTCTAATTTTGACTTCAGCGACCCAACCTACATGGAGGGAGTGATGTATATATTGGCGCGACAACCAAACTTATATATTCAAAACTGAGCGTTACTACAAGTCATGAGTTCAAAATGAGAAAGTGGAATAAGTACAACATGCCTGTGTCGTTCACATCGCACCCTCACATGGTCGCGGTGCACAATGTAGTAAATGACTAGTCTCTTCTTGACCCGCATTTACATTGATATGGCTTGAATGCCAAGGAGGGAGAGGGTAGCGGTTCCCGAGATGTTGAATGGTCAATGATACATCCTCTATTAGCATGCAGAGGAAATTAATTGGAGAAGCAGAATAGAGCCAGCACGATGTGAATGCAACCGAGTTTGGACTTTCATATAAAGGCGCCCCACCACTCCAATCCATCTAATCCTAGTGTCTGCGCAACACTGCTCACTCCAATGAAGACCAAGTGACCAGAAGCCACAAGCACCTATGGAGGCGATGGGCGCGAGCGGCAGTCGGCTGTTGTAACACCCACGATGCGGCTATATCTCCCACGTGTCGAGGCACGACTTAGAGGCATAACCGCGTTGTGGTTTTGTCGCAAGAAGGGTCATCTTCACACAATCCCATGTAATGAACAAGAATGGGATAACGAGAGTTGGCTTACAATCGCCACTTCACACAATACATAAATTAATTCATACATCATCCAAAATCCACACATAGACCGACTATGGTCAAATCCAAATGCAAATAAGATAACCCCAAATGCTAGATCCCCGATCGTCCCAACTGGGCTCCACTACTGATTATCAGGAAAAGAAACATAGTAACGAGCACGTTCCTCGTCGAACTCCCACTTGAGTTCGGTTGCGTCATCTGCACTGGCATCGTCGGCACCTGCAACTGTTTTGGTAGAATCTGCGAGTCACGAGGACTCAGCAATCTCACACCCGTGAGATCAAGACTATTTAAGCTTAAAGGAAAGGATGGTGTAATGAGGTGGAGCTGCAGCAAGCACTAAGCATATATGTGGCTAACATACGCAAATGAGAGCGAGAAGAGAAGCAACGCAATGGTCGCGAAGCTAGAAATGATCAAGAAGTGATCCTGAAACTACTTACGTTCATGCATAACTCAAACCGTGTTCACTTCCCGGACTCCGCCGAGAAGAGACCATCACAGCTACACACACGGTTGATGTATTTTAATTAAGTCAAGTGAAAAGTTCTCAACAACCGGACATTAAAAAATTCCCATCTGCCACATAACCGCGGGCACGTCTTTCAAAAGATAATACCCTGCAGGGGTGTCCCAACTTAGCCCATTATAAGCTCTCACGGTCAACGAAGGATAATCCTTCTCCCAGGAAGACCCGATCAATCTCAGAATCCCGGTTTACAAGACATTTCGACAATGGTAAAACAAGACCAGCAAAGCCGCCCGAATGTGCCGACAAATCCCGATAGGAGCTGCACATATCTCGTTCTCAGGGCACACCGGATGAGCCAGACGTCGGGTTGGCATAGACCCTGGTTGCCCAGGGGGCGCCGGACATCGCTCGGTTTGGGTCAGCACTCGAAGGACCACTGGTCTGGGGGTTTAAATAAAGATGACCCTCGGGCTCGCGAAAACCCAAGGGAAAAAGGCTTAGGTAGGCAAATGGTAAAACCAAGGTTGGGCCTTGCTGGAGGAGTTTTATTCAAGGCGAACTGTCAAGGGGGTCCCATAAATCACCCAACCGCGTTAGGAACGCAAACTCAAGGAACATAATACCGGTATGACGGAAACTAGGGCGGCAAGAGTGGAACAAAACACCAGGCATAAGGCCGAGCCTTCCACCCTTTACCAAAAATATATAGATGCATTAATTAAATAAGAGATATTGTGATATCCCAAAAATATCCATGTTCCAACATGGAACCAACTTCAACTTCACCTGCAACTAGCAACGCTATAAGAAGGGCTGAGCAAAAGCGGTAACTTAGCCAAACAACGGTTCGCTAGGAAAGGATGGTTAGAGACTTGACATGGCAATATGGGAGGCATGATATAGCAAGTGGTAGGTAGCGCAGCATAGCAATAGAACGAACAACTAGCAAAGCAAAGATAGAAGTGATTTCGAGGGTATGGTCATCTTGCCTGCAAGGTTCTCAGAGTTGACGAAAGCTTGATCCTCGTAAGCGTACTCAACAGGTTCCTCGTTCACGAACTCGTCTCCCGGATCTACCCACAACAAGAACACACAATGGAACCACAATCAATCACGGGAAATGCACAAGCAACATGATGCGAAACATGCATGATATGCGAGATATGATATGCGATGCATATGCGTGCTCCGGAAGAAAAAGGATGAACAAGGCAGTAACTTGGCAAACCAAGTATGGCACTGGAAAGATGAGATGATTTCGGACGAAATCGATATAAAGATCACCGGAAACGGATGCCGGTTTGCAAATGGCAAGCAAAACAAGAATGACACGATTCTGCGATTAATAGCAAGATAGCACTTAGAATGCAACAAGTAACCATGCTACAGCACTCCAACATAGCAACAAAGCATATGGCAGTGATGTACAGGAGATGCTTGACAAAAGATGAACTCTGAGCTACGGCTAGTTCACCCCATAACAGGTTCAAACAAGCATGGCAAAAGTGCAAAAGATATCAGTTTCACAGACTTGGAGAAATTACTGGACATGGCAGGAACAGCATCAGGTAGCAATGTTCAGAGCAAGGAGAACACATGCTACGGGAAATTAACATAGAAAAGCAAGGCATGGAATGAATCTACTAAATGCATAGAACAAAAGTCCCTTACTGACCATGAGCCAAAAAGGTACAGAAGATATGATGGCTCCCATGTAAACATAGCAAGTTTCGTTAATAGGTTTCAGACTTGGCAGAAAACAGAACATGGCATTAACAGCATTATGAAGGCATCTTCGTGAGCTTGATGCACTCATCACAAAGCAATGCATGGCAAAAAAAGCATACCTACAGCAAGATGGCATGTTTATGAAGCTAACCATGGCAAGATCAAGTTCATAGCATGTATGGATCAACTACAACAACCTTGGAAAAATTCAATATCATGTTAACAATCTGCCAGAAACATTTTATAGCAAAAGTAGAGCAAGATTGTGACATGCTAGGTCATTCTAAAATTGCAAGCAGGGGCATGGATCGATAGATCACAACTATACCTACAAAACATCCTTACTGAACATGTCCAAAAGAAGCATGGATCTCACTGTAGCCACATGGATACATGGCAACAAAATAAAAGCAGTAACAGACTTACCAAAATGCTAAGTTCCTGAAAAATACGGGACTTAGAGAAAAATACGGGGTCAACCTCTCTCAGAACTAGGGTTCTGCACGGAAGCCGAGACGGGGCTGGCGCGGCTGCCGGAGACGGGGGGATACGGCGGCGGCCGGAGTAGAGCTCGGGGGAGGGAGGCGGAGGAGCTCGGAGGGGCTCGGGCGCCGGTGCGGAGTGGCGCGGGCGGAGGAGCACGGGGCCGCGGGGGCGGCGCCGATGACGAGGTGCGGCGGCGGAGGCTGGAGCTCCGGCGATGATGCGCGGTGGGACGGCGAGGGCGGCGACCGGGCGGCGGGGTCGGGCGCGGGCGGCGCTGGAGGAGCGGGGTGCGGGCGGAGGAGACGGGCTCGGGGGGGAGGGGGGCGACTCGGGCTAGGCGGGCCACCGTCGGCGGCGGGCGCGCCTGCCACGTGGCGGCGTTCGATTGGCGCGGGCGCGGCGGTGGGAGCGTCCGGTGGCGGCGGAGGGCGATTTTGCTAGGGTTTCATCCAGGATTTTGGACGGGGAGGGTGTTTATATAGGCATAGGGAGCTAGGAGACTCCAAATGGAGTGCGGTTTTCGCCCACACGATCGTGATCGAACAGCCGAGAGCATGGAAGAGACTTAGGTGGGTTATTGGGCTGTTTGGAGGGGGTTTTGCTGCAACACACAAAAAGGACTTTGCGGTTACCCGGTTAACCGTTGGAGCATCAAACGACCTCCAAATGGAACGAAACTTGACAGATGGTCTACCGGTGGTATACCAAGGCCACTTGGCAAGACTCGGTCCATTCCGAGAACGTTTAACACCCGCTCACGAAAAGAAACAAGAGGGGTGCGCCGGTGCATGTGGGAGTGCCGGATTGCAAAACGGACAACGGGGAAAATGCTCGGACGCATGAGACGAACACGTATGCAAATGAGATGCACATGATGACATGATATGGGATACATGACATGAACAAAATGCAAAACGGAAAAACAAAACCCGACCACGGAGGGAATATCATAACACATAGCCGAAAATGGCAAGAGTTGGAGTTACAAATATGGAAAGTTACATCCGGGGTGTTACAGATGTGCCAGATCATCCAAGACGCCGGCCTGCGGCCCCGCACCGCGCAGCATTTCCAGACAGTGCTGGCGACCGCCGGTATCGTAGCCCTCGCCATCGCCGGCTTTGCCTCTCGCATGGACGACATGATGGTCTGCTCCATCCGCAAGTGCACCACCGTCAAGAAGCGCTCAGACGACCTTGCCGTACTGCTCCAGCCCGCGCACCCAGGCTCCTCATTGCCTGACACCCTCATCTGCCTCCATGGTGACGAACTCTTTCAAGCCCTGGTGGCCCTGCAGGTGCCGGAGGTCGCGATGAAGGATGTGCACCTCGAGGCCGCGCTCGCCGCGCAGCGCCTCGCCATGCAAGAAACTGTCGACCCGCACATCCACGTCTACGAGGAAATCATCTACACAGGCCACTACAAGGCCAGCGAGGACAGAAAGACGTTGGCCTTCTTCCAGCGGCTGGAATCTTTAGATGCCATTGTTCAGAAGCACGTCGACCTGGCCACAAAAGCCGATGCTACTTAGCGGCCGTTCAGTGAGCCGGCGCCCTGAGTCGAGGAGGTGGACATCATCAATGGATGCATCTTTCTTCTTGCCACCTGTAACCAGCACTGCATTAGCTTGTGGCCTTAATGGTTTATTATTATATATGGCATTTTTATTCCAGCCGTAATATTTTCACTGTGAGGTGGGGCATAGTTGAGCAAACCGACCATCAGCAAATCCCCACCACGTCCACCGCGCATCGGCTGAGTTAGAATTAGAAGAGAGAAACGAGGGAGAAGAGCTAGCTGTAGCACGGATGCCGTTGTCAGATGGACTCGTGCTGATAGAATAGGAGTACTGAGTACTCGTACCTATTTTTTAGGGAAAAAGTAGTCGTACGTCTAGTACCACTATTTGGACGCGTGCGACCTAGCTATACATGTAATCACTTTAGGTCTCCTTTTTGAACCGCGGCTACGCTTCATAGTACATATTTTTTCATGCATTTATCCTCCTATATGTACTCCAATGCTATTTGCATGTGCTCCCTTTCGCCGACATGTCGGACATAGAGCATCTGGGTCGTAGTGCATGCACGACTCGGAGCATATGCAACCATGACAACGTACTTAATTTACATTTCAGACCTCACGAATTACGTGCAAACCCCCCGCAGTAGAATAAATAAATAAATGAATTACTGATAACCCACAAGTATACGGGATCACAACAGTTTTCGAGGGTAGAGTATTCAACCCAAATTTATAGATTCGAAACAAGGGGAGCCAAAGAATATTTGAAGGTATTGACAGCTGAGTTGTCAATTCAACCACACCTGGAGATTAATTATCTACAGCAAGTAATCAGTAGCAAAGTAGTTTGATAGTTTTGATAATAGTAACAGTAGCAACGGTAACAGTAACAGTGATAGCAGTAATTTTGTAGCAAGTGTAACAGTGATGATAGCAGTAGTAACTTAGCAGAAACAATATAAGATAAATTCGTAGGCATTGGATCGGTGACTTGTTGGATGATATTCATCATGAGATGGTTATAACCTAGGGCGATATGGCACTAGCTCTAGTTCGTCAATATAATGTAGGAATGTATTCCGTAAATAGTCATACGTGCTTATGGAAAGAACTTGCATGACATCTTTTGTCCTACCCTCCCGTGGCAGCGGGGTCCATATTGGAAACTAAGGGATATTAAGGCCTCCTTTTAATAGAGAACCGGAACAAAGCATTAACACATAGTTAATACATGAACTCCTCAAACTACGGTCATCACCGCAAGAAGTCCCGGTTTCTGTCACTCCGGGCTTACCGGATCGTAACACGTAGTAGGTGACTATAACTTGCAAGATCGGATCTAAAACATGAATATAATTATGATAACATAAACGGTTCAAATCAGAGTTCATGGCACCCGGGCCCAAAGTGACAAGCATTAAGCATGGCAAAGTCATAGCAACACTCTTAGAACATAGTCGATACTAGGGATCAAGCCCTAACAAAACTAACTCGATTACATGATGAATCTCATCCAACTCCTCACCGACCAGTGAGCCTACAAAGGAATTACTCACTCCTAGTGGGGAGCATCATGGAATTGGTGATGGAGAAGGGTTCATGATGACGAAGAACGAAGATCCCCTCTCCGGAGCACCAAACGGACTCCATATCTGGCCTCCCGATGAAGAACAGGAGGTGACGGCGGCTCTATCTCGTGGATCGCGATAATTCTTTCTCCCTGTTTTTTCTAAAAAAATAGGATTTTATAGCGTCGGTTTCAGGGTTTGCGAGGCCACCAGGTGGGTACAACCCACCTGGGCGCGCCAGGAGTGGGGGCGCGCCCTGGTGGGTTGTGCCCACCCAGGGTCCCCTCTCCGGTAGGTCTTGGCTCCAGAAATTCTGAGAACTTTTATTTCTGCACAAAAACAACACCATGGTAGTTCTGCTGAAAACAGCGTCAGTCCGGGGTTGGTCTCATTCAAATCATGCAAATTTGAGTCCAAAACAAGAGGAAAAATGTTAGCAAAAGTACATACGTTGGAGACATATCAACTCCCCCAAGCTTAAACCTTTGCTTGTCCTCAAGCAATTCAGTTGATAAACTGAAAGTGAAAAAGAAAAAAAATTACGAACTTTTTTGCTCTTGTTTGCATAAATAAGCTTAAACAACACCCAGGTTTTCAGGCAACATTATAACTAACCATGCCGACAATAACTCTTAAAGATTATATTGACTCATATCAATGACATAATCAGCTAGTGAGGAATAATAAGATATCTCAAACGGCAACACATTGTCAAAACAACCATGATATATATGTGTGGCACCCTGGCTCAGAGAAACCGGAACGCCCCGTATTCCAGCCCAGAGATCGAGGAGAAGTCTTCCGGAATACGGCACTGCTTAGCATAGAAAAAATCAGCTCTTTATTGCAATCTATTTGGGTACAAGGGGATTACATCGGCACGGCGACACTATGCCTGCACACGGTTGCTCTATGCAAGCAGCAGAACAACACGACGCAGCGGAATGACTACTGGCAGCGGAACAACGACGACGGTGATGAACTCCACTCCGCAGGGACCCTGGCTGGAACGCTTATCCTAGCGCGCAAACAAGGGATCCACGACAAACAAGCAATCATATCTGGCATGACCTGCAAACTGGCATGACATGCCAGGTCAGTACATTGAATGTAATTGCAAGCTCACATCAACCAAAGCAATCAAGACAAACAATAGCATGGCAATTACAGGTTAACAAGGATTAACATGATACTATTAGATCAGTCATAGCATGAACAAGATGATACAGCTAGAACAATACGTGCATGGCATAAACATATGAACATGATGACACTAGCATGCAACATGATGAAACTATCATGCACCAACTTACTCTGTTCGGGTTACCTCGTAACCACCACCTGTTTCACTTACCATCACGTATATCACACAATCATCTAAGGATCCAATCAAGCTTGGTATTAACAATACCGTAGTAATCATTTATGACCACAAGGAGCTTGACCTTTACCCTTGACTCTTGCATAACATCACAAATATCCAACAAGTCGGTATTCACGATATCACAGTGATCCTCTCACGATCACATAAATATCAACCAACTTCTTTCATCATTGAACCGGGGTTGTTATTAACCAAATTATTATTATTATTACTATTGACCCATAGTGTGACCGACACGAACTGGGCCCTTATCCGCGGGCGCGGCTATCGATAGATTTAACACACACACTCTGCAGAGGTTAGCACACTGTACCCACACCACGGAACCCTGGCCTCGCACTCCCATTTGGGTCGACCAAAGCGTTCCGACAAAACCGTCCTACTGCCATGCCACCCCCGGCCACTCTGACCAACTCCCCTTTGGGCTAAGTCCTGGGTGGCCCCGTGCCTACCAAAGGCACCAACAGCCACGCTCGTGGCAAAATGGTCCCAAACAGGGACAAGGATCCATACTCAACAACGGGCACACAAGGCTTATGCTGTCCTACCTAGCCAAGCAAGGTAGCGCCCGCGCATAACCTTCCCTCGCGGGAGGCACCTGTGAGAGGCATGACAATAGACCCAGTTAGGGCCTTCCCATAGGGCAAGCATGGTTGCATCGGTCAGATCGATATGGTGGCACCATGATTCAGCCAACAGTTGTTCAAGTTCAATTTAATCCGGTTAAACTTGAATGCAATATGCTGAGCCATGATAAAAATAACATGATGCAACTACAATGCATGAACATGATATCAACATAAGCATGGTGATGCAACATAACTATTAACCATATCAACAATAAATCATATCCAACTGAGCATGGCATAATGACGAGCATGAATATCACAAGTATAACACTACTCATAGCATAACATGACCTCTAGCATCAACAATAAACATCATGCAAGAACATACCGATAAAACTACCATGCAAGTATTTAATCAACTGTTTGCAAAGGAACAGGCATAACGACGGTACTCGGAACCGACGATAGTCAGGCACCGAAGACCATCACCAACATGTACTACTACCAAACATTGCCAATATTAAAGTAATACTAGCACGAAGAACAAAATAACAGAGTGCAAGAAAACATAGCATCACGGTAAACACCGATCCATAAGCATAACCAAAATAACGACAGCAGTAGCAAAACAAACAGAAAGTTATTTAAAGATTCAAGTTGAAAACCAATGCTTCTGCATGGCTATCATGCAAATGGTGGTTGTGGCTTGCCTGGGGATGGAGAAGGCTCCGGGAAGAAGTGCGGAATGACCGCGGAAGGAATCGCCGGAAAGGGTACTCTCTCTAAGGGGGCTAAATCGGAGTTGTGGTTGAAAATATATAGAGGTTTGACTGCCAGGGACCTATCTATAAAAATATATCCACAAACAGGCCCCTGAGTGGAAAACAAAAACGCATTTCACAGAATACGCTTTCCTGAAAGGAAACGCATTCCTGGCCTAAGCCGCACGAAAATACGCCTTCCGAACGGGAAAACGTATCCGCGCAAATGCGCTTCCACTTATCCACCGTGGCAGTGGCGGGGTCAAAGCGCGGTCGCTGACAGGCGGGTCCCACGGGGCGGGGCCCATCACTAATCCACGTGGGAAGCCCGGGGTCAACGCGGGGCCAGCTCCTGGCTCACTAACGCGCGGGACCCGCCACCAGCTAGCAGCCAGGGTCGTCGTCTTCTTCCTCACCCTGCCGTTCGCCCGATGCAGAGGAGGGGCTCGCGCTCCGGCGACGACCTTTGGCGGCACGGAACACCTCAGGCGGTGCCCGACCTAGCGGAGTGCTCAGAGGGACGCGGCGCACCCGCCTGGTGGGTACACGCTCGGCGGAGAGCCCTGGCATGAGCGGAACACCGGCCACGGCGGTGACCGAAGACGGACGGGGATGGGCAGGGTACTCCGGTGGGGAAGAAGAGGGGCAAGGCTACGGGGTGGGTTCACCGGAGTGGTGGGGGTCTACTGGTGGTGGTAGAAGGGCGGGGGAGGGCTCGGCTCGAGCTAATTTTTGGCCGGAGGGGACGGAGGCCATGGCGACGAACCAGAGAAGGGAGAGCTCCTCGAACTCGTTGGAGAGGCGGGGCGGGGTCCTGGGAGCGAGGTGAGGCTGCTCGAGTGCTCGGGCTCCGCGGGGAGGGGCTACTTATAGCCGTGCGAGGTCATGGCCGAGCTGGCGTCGCCGCGGATGCATGGACGGCGCCGCGGACGCCTGTGCTCACGCATGAGCTCGGGGAAGACGACGGGGAGGGAACGGACAAGCGCCAGACATCACGGAGACGAGCGGAGCTCGGGGACAAGAGAGGGAAGCTTCCGCGGCATGAACAGAGCTGGTCGGCTACAGTTCACCCGTGGGCGCACGGCGACGAGCGCCATCGACGAGGCTTCGGGAGGGGGAGACGGTTCCAGGGGAATGGCGACAACGCGGGCTAGCTGTTGGACACGACGAGGCGTGCGAGCACGACGAACCGAGGAGGGGCCCGAGCAAAACATCGCTCAGCTCGCGTCCATGGCGTGCCAGGGCGGTGGTGACCGCGTGAGCTGGCAAGGAGAAGAGGCCAAGTGCTGCCCTGAGATGTCTAGTGATTAGTCCTTGCATACTAGAGGCCGAGGGAGGTGACGGATCACGCAGAAGTGTAGGGAGCAGAGGGGAGCAAGCTTGAGAAGGTTGTTGTATCAAATTTGGATGAGCAGTGCTGGTCAACAGGGAAGGGCTTGGAGCCAAATGGGTTGTCTGCTGTCATAAGCTACGGAAGAACTATGATCCTGGAGATTTGGAGGTGATTTGGACAAGAATTAATATAGTTTCTTTGCAACTGCATAATCTGGTTGAGAAACTTGATCAGGAAAAAGCACTCAAATGATGAAGCCACTTGAGCTGAAAGTGGGCAAGGCTAGATGATTTGGGCATATGAGAGTGCCATATAAATTTCATACCATTTGGAAAAGCCAAAGTGGTACTTCCTTCATAATGGTCCTGTGGACAAAAACTTGAGAAAAGTCATGAGGGAAAGTGGCTAAATGTATTGAGCCACGACTTGGTGGAGGGAGTTTACATGGATAGGAGAAGGCCTATAAAAATTTACAGCCATAATGAAGCAAGCTAAAATATACTTGCTTCATAAACTGAAATTTTGGACAGAATCAAAGATTTGAAGCTGTGCTCACATGGAGGCATTAAATGAGCTCAACTTTGTTGGAGGGCTATGATTTGATGATATGAAGGACCATGCAAAAGTGCAACTCATTTGGACATGCCTAGCTTGTACCTCCTTCACAAAGTTTCTTTCTGGACAGAAATTTTGGAAAATCATAATTAAATGACTACTAGGCAAATGAGGTTGCATTTTTGCATGTGGCAATGTTATGGAAAGGAAAAGGTGTGCAAGGAGTTTGAGGTCAATTTGGCAAAGGAAAATAGCACTTGCTTCACAATGTGCCATTTATGGCAGAATAGGAAATGAATTATTTGAGCAAGATGATAAACATGGCAAATGAAATGTTTTTCCATATTTGAGGAATATAGGACCCAAACAATTTATGAGAATTATTTGGGAATTTTAGGAGTGATGGAAATATAGGTTGCTTCACAGCCTAGGGCAGACAGGGTTATTCCTTTAATAGAAAAAGGAATATTCCCTAGCAAAAGAATTTTGGGATTGGGCTAGGATGGAAATGATATGATCTAGGGAAGGATTTGAGGATGACAAGCCAAAGAAGAGGTCATCTTCTTTAGTTTCCAGACCACAAAGCCACGGAAAAAGAAAACTCAAGCAAAAACCTCAGAAAATCAAATGAAAAAGAAAGGGCCAAAAATCAGGCTGTGACAAACCTTCCCCCCTTAAAGAAATCTCGTCCTCGAGATTTGGTTGCTCCGGGAACAAGTATGAATATACTGGCTTAAGGAAACCGTTTCCAACTCGGGTATCCTTTTTCCTTTGTTGATTGTTCCCATTAAATTCTTCATCTGACTTGCCGGACTAGCTCTGGGGCTGCTTGCTTCACTATATCCATATCATGACAGATCTTAACTCACATGTTCTGCTTATACTGGCTCCAATTCTGTTCATAGCTGCTGACTGATCTGAGATTACCATGACTGAAATATCTGCCTGTCTCCCAAATCCGAGAGTGACTTCCAATGGTTGTGTCTGTACTGACAACTGTCCATGAATTGGTGATCCGATTTGTCCTGATGAACACCCAAGCTCTGACTCCTTGCATTGGGTTTCTCCATTAAATGCAGGTCCTTCAGGTTCCAAATAGTGAGTTGCGGCATTTCCGTTTTCCTGACAGATTCTGACTTATCGCAGGAATTTCCGACCCATCCTGACTGGCTCCACTGTCTTGAATCTCAGCTTCATACCAAATATTTGATCGTCGCCTGTCGTTGCCAGCATAAGGGGTATGGCCTTATATGATAGTATCCGCAGACTTGACTGACTGTGAATCTCGTGAAAGAATTTTGCCCATGACAGGCTATCCGTTGAGGCTTCACATAAGTGAGGGCACATGCTCCCAGACTGTTATTCACCATCCAAAACCGAGCAGACCCTTTTGGTGAATATCCATGGTGATCCATACTGACTCAGACTGTCCGGGGTATCTGCACCATTTGAATTATGCAACAATTATCAGTTTGGCTCCTTCCTTACTGTTTTCCTTGCCTGGATCCTTGGGTGAAGGAGCGGGGTCATATTGCTTCTTCGTGTGACCATAGGTTCTGTCGGTTGCAATATTCTGACAGGCGTACTTTTATCCTCATCTCCTGACATGGTAGCATCATTCCCATTGCAGGTACATCGTCTCTCAAGTTTTAACCGTAGGAAAATGATCATCTGAACCCTTGCAAGAAATCGGCAAATAAATCGGTAGCCACCAGAACGGTCTTTACAACTCAGATCTGGGACATTACCGAAGTAACTCAACCACGGCTCAAGACGGCCGAAAAGCGGCTCAGAGCAGGAGACCGTGTTGATAAGAAGAAAGTGACAGTTCCCTAAGACGGCCGAAAAGCAGCTCAGAGCAAAAGGGCCATTGTCAAAAAGAAACTCAATAGTTGTACAAGATGGCCGGAAAGGAGCTCAGAACTCGTGATAGTTGTTGAATAGAGAAATAAAAATCGGCATCCACCCCGTATGGCCAAAAACAGCTCAGAACACTGGCGTGGTGCCATTACCAGAGAAAAGAAGGCAAGGGCTCATCAGTATCATATTCCAGGTTCACCGGTACTTGTAGAGAGCTCAATGTTGTCGTCAATCTTCATAGTCCTTTGTCACACTGAGATGTATATCTGGCTTCCTTCACATATATCTGAGCATCTGATTCCTGAGGCAGACTTGTGTTCTGACTGATTCTTGCTTCTGACCAACTGTTGCGGAGCTGATTCTGCCATCTTTGACTGAAATTGCAGTGTTGGTCTTGCACATAGCTTATCTTCTTGCTGATCTGATCATTTCTGTCATGAAAAGTGCGCTCTGAGGCAAACTTGATTATCCGTATTGTTGTAAGGAGTGCATGCTGATGCAAACATGATACTGACTGTCCATCCAAGATTCCTTTTTTCCATTCAGATGAGATATTCCAAATTTCACTGTAGTCTGCTGATAACCTCATTCCATTTATCTGAGCTTCCAAACCGTTGAACTCCTTGTTGATTCTTCAGGTCCGGTGTTGGTTGACGAGCAACTTTAATGAGGGGAAAATAATGCCACACCAAAGGCCCAAAGAAAAGAAGCAAAAGAAACGACGAAAACAACAAAACAAACACACAAGCATACAAATAATATAAAATCAAGCAACATCACATATTACTGCTACTCACACAATAATATGCATGCACACCTAAGCACACAATTATTGCTGAAGCTCTGGTACTATGGTCTAATATGCTGTGGCGGTGTGCACGAAAGTGAATTCACGTGTGGAAGGAGTTGGCGTAACCAAGGCTACACCAAGCGCTGGCTGAACACCGGCTGGATTTGGATATGGAGGCGAGGACGGACTTGGCGATCATGCAACGAGACACGGAGGTCACGACCACATCATCATCAAGCGTACGAAAGGGAATCGTACATGTCCAAAGAATGGAATGACAAGGCAATATAGTGGAGGAAAAGCAAGGCTGGATGGCATTGCCCTTTTCCGATAACAAATATCAGTAAGGGTTGCCGAAGGGACGAGATGGATGGCACGATTCGGGATAGAGGCAAGTCTATCACTACATATGGGTGGGTAGTGGAAAGATATCGACGCGATACCTGAGCATAACTCCTGCAAATGGTGTCTGGAACACTTGGCACCAGGGCATCACTCTGCTGGGACAGAGATAACGTCGAACACCGAAGAGAAAGCATGCTAAGAAGGAGGGTGCAGGTAGTGGATCGAAATCGATACCACCTACACTCACAAGATTAACCGTTAGCGACAAGATAATAATCTATATGCATGCTATCCAACAAACGAATGCAGCAATCAAGTGCAACAAACCACCCAGACTCTATACTACCGCATTCTAACGTTCGCGTGGGCTAGGGCATCCTACAACCAGACCTGCTCTGATACCAAGCCTGTGGCACCCCGGCTCAGAGAAACCGAAACGCCCCATATTCCAGCCCAGAGATCGAGGAGAAGTCTTCTGGAATACGGCACTGCTTAGCATAGAACAAATCAGCTCTTTATTGCAATCTATTTGGGTACAAGGGGATTACATCGGCACGGCGACGCTACGCCTACCACGGTTGCTCTATGCAAGCAGCAGAACAACACGACGCAGCGGAATGACTACTGGCAGCGGAACAGCAACGACGGTGATGAACTCCACTCCGCAGGGACTCTGGCTGGAACGCTTATCCTAGCGCGCAAACAAGGGATCCACGACAAACAAGCAATCATATCTGGCATGACCTGCAAACTGGCATGCCATGCCAGGTCAGTACATTGAATGTACTTGCAAACTCACAGCAACCAAAGCAATCAAGACAAACAATAGCATTGCAATTACAGGTTAAAAAGGATTAACATGATACTATCAGATCAATCATAGCATGAACAAGATGATACAGCTAGAACAATACGAGCATGGCATAAACATATGAACATGATGACACTAGCATGCAACATGATGAAACTATCATGCACCAACTTACTCTGTTCGGGTTACCTCGTAACCACCACCTCTTTCACTTACCATCACGTATATCACACAATCATCTAAGGATCCAATC